>NW_026592597.1:0-2735 GCF_907164565.1 Psammomys obesus
AAGGAAGGAAGGAAGGAAGGAAGGAAGGAAGGAAGGAAGGAAGGAAGAAAATTTTAAATTAAAAATAGAAGACCCAGTAATCCCTCTGATGACTATATGCTCAAAAGAAATAAAATCAGTATGTAGGAAGTTATCTTATTTGTATATTTATTATTGCAGCATTATTCACAACAACCAATTATCAAAACAACATAAGCATCCAGCAACAGGTAAACGGGTAAAGAAGATGTGGTGTGTGTCTACACAGTGGGATAGTATTCAGCTGTTTGTGACAAAACAAATGAACTTGGGCTGTTATGCCGAGTGAAATAAGCAAGCTCAGAAATATTTCATTCACATGTGGAATCTAAAAATGTTGAGCCTGTTTAGAAATAGAAGAATAGTAGTTAGCAGGAAGGCCCAGAATTTGCACGTGGGAAGAAAGAGGAGGAGATATAAACCAAAAGAGCCATAATTAAAAATTAGAGAAGATATTCTATGGATTGATGTACACTAAAGGGACTGTAGTTAATGACTTCAGTTAATTTTCTTAGAAAAATGCAAATATTGGAAGTTATGTGCTCTCACCAGAGAAATGATAGTTGTTTTTTAAATGACGAAGATTCATTCCAGATTTCACAGAAAGATGTGCTGAGATAGTTTGGGATAACCTGATCCTTTAACACACACTGGAGAAGATGGAGGAGGAGAGGCAACAGGGACTGCAGAACTAAGGAAAGTCTTAGGCTTTCAGACTTTAGAGGAAAGGGGCTTCTGAGTGTAGAGGGGAAGGGTCTCCAAGCTTAGCAGATTACCGAAGGTACTAGAGAGGATGCAGGCAGCAATTTTGGAAAGCAACCCTGTTGCACCATCCTACGTTAGGACCATTACAGAGTAAGAGCTTAGCAGCTTAGGAGCAGTACAAGATAGGATGAAAGGTTGGTGCTGGTCTCTTCTCCAGGGTTAACCTCAGTGGCCTAACAAGTTGTTAATTAGCCAGACTTAACCACCCAATAGTGTAGATCTATTCCCCAAAATACTATGCTGTGAGCAATTAATGGACATGTCATCTCGGGAGAGCAACAGATCAAAAAATTCTGGGCACAGGGGTCTTTTCTGAGACTGATACTCTTAACCCCTTGCATGGCAACCAAGAGTTACTTCCAATGAACCCAAATTTATATACTTTAACTTGCCTTACCTGAGAAGCAGTCCAAGCTCCTCATTTTCTAATTATAGAAAAAGGGAGGAATGTTAGTATTTAAGCAGCCTGCTTCTGAGTTGCCTAGCAACCTATGATGTCATCATGTGTCACCCGCCAGGTGGCCACACCTGGCAGGCATGGTTTAGTTGCTCCATAAAAGGATCAACCCACCTCTCTTGCCCTCTCCCCTTTCTCTGTTAGGGCACTCCCTTTTCTTCCCCCTACCATGTCTCACTCTCTCCTCTCTCTCTCTTCATCTCCATCTGATAAACCTCTTTAATATAAAAAAAAAATGTTCTCATTTGTTTTTGAGTTGAGAAGAGCCCAATGCTGCCAATTCCTGAGAGTCTTGAGTTTTCAGAAGTGTAAATCTTGGCCTCTCCATCTATCCTGTTGCTGATACAGAGTTTTTCTTTCTGGTTTCAGCTACTCAGTTACCTAACTTGTCCATCTGCTTCCCACCTCCAAAGTTATGTTTCTGCTGCCTTTTCTCGCATTCTTTCTTTTTATAGTTTATCTTTTTAAATTATCTCATCACTGTGTCTTAGCTTTCAGAGGGAACAGGACTAGGTATGTATATTCATTCTGTCATCTTGTCTTACTAATGTGTGTGTGCATCTGTGTGTGTTAGATCACAAGATAAAGTGCATTTATTTTTATAGATAGACCAAAAGGTCTGAAAAGTATGACAAAGCAAGTTATCAAGAGGTAAACTTCAGACAAATGCTAATCATTTTTCTTAATATAAAAAAAAAATCTTTGTAGATTCCAGAGGGTCATTCACAGAAAGTTCTGGATTTCTTTTTAGAGTGAAGAAAAGGAAACTGCCCTTTCTTCCATATTTGAGTGTGTTGCCTCACTTCATTGTCTTCTGTAGTAGACTGTTTCCACTAAGCCACACCAATTCTATTAATGCATGTCTCCAATTGTGCTAATGACATTTGCTAAGTACAGTGTTTTGGACATGTATGTGCATGTATGTAAAGGTAGATACCTGTACAAAATGTTGAAATTGGAGCTTTAATTAGAATTATTCTTTAAAAACTAAAAAGGTTATTTGCTTTTGAAACTAATATATTCTGTAAATGTGAAGAATTAGAGATATTTTGAAATAAAATATTTTTTCTCCTTCAGATTTTTTTCAATATTTTTTAGGTCTTTAAATTTAATGGATATCTAGTCACAGGTGGAACAAATTGTTTCCTCATCACTGTTTTACGTATAGAAACTCGGTGAGATGGTTTTCCTAACTCTGCATGTTAGCTATCTACTCTCATAGTAAGATTTGGGGTTTTACTTGATTGTGAGTGGTTACAATAGGTAGGTAGGTAGGTAGATAGATAGATAGATAGATAGATAGATAGATAGATAGATAGATAGACAGACAAACGAATAAGTAGGCATATAGGTAAGTAGATGATAGATATAGATAGGTAGATGGTAGATAATAGATATGTAGATAGAGAGAGTGGTAATAGAGATGATAGATAATAAATAGATGATAGATAGATAGATAGATAGATAGATAGATAGATAGATAGATAGATAGATA
>NW_026592598.1:0-5772 GCF_907164565.1 Psammomys obesus
GGGGGGGGGAGAAATTTTTTTATTTATTTCATTTTATTTTTCTTTATTAATTACACTTTATTCACTTTGTATCCCCCCGTGGTTCTCTCCCTCCTCCCATCCCAATCACTCCCTTCCTCCACCCTCTGCATGCATGCCCCTCCCCAAGTCCACTGATAGGGGAGGACTTCTTTTCCTTCCTTCTGATCCTAGTCAATTAGGTCTCATCAGGAGTGAGTGCCTTGTCTTCTTCTGTGGCCTGGTAATGCTGCTTCCCCCTCAGGGGGAGGTAATTAAAGAGCAGGCCAATCAGTTCATGTCAGAGACAGTCCCTGTTCCTATCACAATGGAACCCTCTTGGATACTGAACTGCCATGGGCTGCATCTGTGTAGGGGTCTTAGGTTATCTCCATGCATAGTCCTTGGTTGGAATATCAGTCTCAGGAAAGACCCCTGTGCTTAGATTTTTTTTGTTCTGTTGCTCCCCTTGTGGAGTTCCTGTCCTCTCCAGATCTTCCTGTTTCCCACTTCTTTCCTAAGATTCCCTGCCTCTTTTATTATTAAAAAAAAAAAAAAACACTGATGATAATTGCCTTTACGTTGTAATGAAGCTGATGCAAAGGTCATGGTGTTTCTGCTGTGGTTGGGATTCACTGAAGTGCTTTCTTCAAGTGGAAAAACAAATTGCAGCAGGTGCTTTTGTCCTCAGCTTAGTAGCCTCTCTGAGACCAGAAAAAAATGTTTATTTCTATGTTTTGCAGAATCACAATGGTCCCCTGAATTGCCTAAAAGCTACTAATTAGGTACTCATGTTAGTGGAGCTGGAGGGCAGCCTAAATCCTGAGGCCCAGTGAATGTTATACCCTTTCCTGGCCTATACAACCAAAAATGGAAAAAAAAAATCAGAATGAGCTAAAAGACCTTTGGATGTTCTCTAGAACCTATCTCCAGCTTCTATGAGCCAGTTTAAAATGTGTTGAACTCCAGATTATAGAAGCTGGAGCCAGGAACTGTTTCAGTGGATCAACGTTCCCTTTGTATCTCAGGCAGAATCATAGCTTCCAGCAGAGCTTTAATGTGAAAAACCAGGTGTCAGGAAAAAAAAAAAAACAAAAACAAAACAAACAAACAACAACAACAAAAAAAAAAAAAAAACAGCCATTTTGACACTACTGAATCTGACAGTGACTACCCTGTGGCCTTGAACTAGTTAATTTTTTTTTTTATTTTTTTCTTTTTAGTTACATTTTGTTAACTCTGTGTCCCAGCTGTATCCCGCTCCCTCATTCCCTCCCCAACCCCACACTCCCTCCCTGGTCTCCTCCTTGCCCCTTTCCAAGTCCACTGATAAGGGAGGACCTCCTCCCCTTTTATCTGACCCTGTTTTATCAGGTATCTTCAGAGCTGGCTGCAAAGTCCTCCTCTGTGGCCTAACAGACTGCTCCTCCCCGGGGGGGGGGTCAAACAGCCTGCCCTTGAGATCCTGTTAGAAATAGTCCGTGTTCCCCTTACTTTGGAAAACTACTTGGTTACTGAGCTACCACGGGCCACATCCGAGCCGAAGTTCTAGGTTATATCCATAGATGGTCCTTGGTTGAGTGTCAGTCTCAGAAAAGACCCTGTGCCCAGATATGTTTGGTCCTTGTAGAGCTCCTATCCTTTCCATATCATACTAACTTCCCTTCTTTCATATGATTCCCTGCACTCTGCCGAGGGTTTGGTTATGAGTCTTAGTGTCTGCTTTGAAACACTGCTAGGTAGAGTCTTTCAGATGCCTTTTGTGGTAGACTTCTGTCATACGTTCAATGCACATCCCATTTGTCTTTCTAAATGAGGATTAATCACCTTCGCCTGTGTCCACTTTCTTGATTATCTTCTATAGGTGTGTAGATTTCATTATGTTTATCATGTCTTGTAGGTCTATATAAGCGAGTATATACCAAGTTTGTCTTTCTCCTTCTGGGATACTTCACTCAGAATGATCTTTTCTAGATCCCACCACTTGCCTGCAAATTTCATGATTTCCTCCTTTTTGATTGCTGAGTAGTATTCCATTGTGTAAAAATACCACAATTTCTGTATCCATTCCTCCGTTGATGGACATCTGGGTTGTTTCCAAGTTCTGGCTATTACAAATAAAGCTGCTACAAACATGGTTGAACAAATGTCCTTGTTGTGTACTTGAGCAAATTTTGGGTATATACCTAGGAGTGGTATAGCTGGGTCTTGAGGTAGCGCTACTCCTAGTTGTCTGAGAAAGCGCCAGATTGACTTCCAGAGTGGTTGAACCAGTTTACATTCCCACCAGCAATGGAGGAGGGTTCCCTTTTCTCCACAACCTCTCCAGCATGTGCTATCACTTGAGTTTTTCATCTTGGCCATTCTGATGGGTGTAAGGTGAAATCTCAGGGTCGTTTTGATTTGCATTTCCCTAATGGCTAATGAGGTTGAGCATTTCTTTAAGTGTTTCTCTGCCATTCGATGTTCCTCTTTTGAGAATTCTCTGTTTAGCTCTTTTCCCCATTTTTTAAGTGGATTACTTGGTTTGTTGCTTTTCTGCTTCTTTAGTTCTTTATATATACTTGATATTAGCCCTCTGTCAGATAAAGGGTTGGTGAAGATTCTTTCCCAATCTGTAGGCTGTCTATTTGTTTTGATGACAGTGTCTTTTGCTTTACAGAAGGTTTTCAGTTTCATGAGGTCCCATTTATTGATTGTTTCTCTTAGAGCCTGTGCTGTTGGTGTTCTGTTCAGGAAGTTGTCGCCTGTGCCAATGAGTTCTAGGCTGTTTCACACTTTTTTTTCCAGCTGATTTAGAGTATCTGGTTTTATGTTGAGGTACTTGATCCACTGGACTTTAGTTTTGTGCAGGGTGATAAATATGGATCTATTTTCATTTTTCTGCATGTAGACATCCAGTTGGTCCAGCACCATTTGTTGAAGATGCTGTCTTTTTTCCATTGAATGGATTTGGCTTCTTTGTCAAATATTGAGTATTCATAGGTGTGTGGGTTTATTTCTGGGTCTTCTATGCGATTCCATTGATCCTCCTTTCTGTTTCTATGCCAATACCATGCAGTTTTTATTACTGTTGCCCTGTAGTACAGCTTGCGATCGGAAATGGAGATACCTCCAGATGATCTGTTGTTGTACAGGATCGTTTTGGAGATTCTGGGTTTTTTGTTTCTCCATATGAAGCTGAGAATCTTTTTTTCAAGGTCTGTAAAGAATTGAGTTGGTATTTTGATGGGAATTGCATTGAATCTGTAGATTGCTTTTGGCAGGATGGCCATTTTCACAATGTTAATCCTACCAATCCATGAGCACGGGAGATCTTTCCATCTTCTGAGATCTTCTTCAATTTCTTTCTTCAAAGACTTGAAGTTTTTCTCAAACAGGTCTTTCACTTGCTTGGTTAGAGTCACACCAAGGTACTTTATGTTATTAGTGGCTATTGTGAAGGGTGTTGTTTCCCTAATTTCTTTCTCAGCCTTTTTATCTTTGGTATACAAGAGGGCTTCTGATTTTTTTGAGTTGATTTTGTATCCTGCCACTTTGCTGAAGGTGTTCATCAGCTGAAGAAGTTCTCTGGTTGAATCTTTGGGTTCGCTCATGTATACTATCATATCATCTGTAAATAGTGACACTTTGACCTCGTCCTTTCCGATTTGTATCCCCTTGATCTCCTTTAGTTGTCTTATTGCTCTGGCTAGGACTTCAGGTACAATGTTAAAGAGATATGGAGAGAGTGGGCAGCCTTGTCTTGTCCCTGATTTCAGTGGGATTAATTTAAGTTTCTCTCCATTGAGTTTGATGTTGGCTATAGGCTTGCTGTACATTGCCTTTACTATCTTTAGGTATGTGCCTTGTATCCCTGATCTCTCCAAGACTTTAAACATGAATGGGTGTTGGACTTTGTCAAATGCTTTTTCAGCATCTAAGGAGATGATCATGTGGTTTTTCTCCTTCATTTTGTTTATGTGGTGGATTACATTGATGGATTTCCGTATGTTGAACCACCCTTGCATTCCTGGGATGAAGCCTACTTGGTCATGGTGGATGATATCTTTGATGTGTTCTTGGATTCGGTTTGCAAGTATTTTATTGAGTATTTTTGCATCCATGTTCATAAGAGAGGTAGGTCTGAAGTTCTCTTTTTTTGTTGGATCTTTGTGTGGTTTAGGTATCAAAGTGACTGTGGCTTCATAGAATGAGTTTGGTAGTGTTCCTTCTGTTTCTATTTTATGGAATAGTTTGAGGAGAATTGGTGTTAGTACTTCTTTGAAGGTCTTGTAGAATTCTGCGCTGAAGCCATCTGGTCCAGGGCTTTTTTTGGAGGGGAGACTGTTAAAGACTGCTTCAATTTCCTTGGGAGATATAGGACTATTCAGTCTTTCTACCTGATCTTGACTTAATTTTGGTAGATGGAATCTGTCAAGAAAGTTATCCATTTCATTTAGATTTTCAAATTTTGTGCCATATAGGCTTTTGTAGTATGACCTAATAATCGGTTGGATTTCCTCAGTGTCTGTAGTTATGTCCCCATTTTCCTTTCTGATTTTGCTGATTTGTATGGTTTCTCTCTGCTTTTTAGTTAGTTTGGCTAAGGGTTTGTCTATCTTGTTGATTTTCTCAAAGAACCAGCTTTTTGTTTCATTGATTCTTTGAATAGTTTTATTTGTTTCTAATTGATTGATTTCTGCCCTTAGTTTGATTTCCAGCCATCTGCTCCTCTTGGGTGTATCTGCTTCTTTTTTTTTTCTAGGGTTTTCAGTTGGGCCATTAAGTTGTTTGTATGTGATGTTACGAATTTCTTCTTGCAGGCACTTCGTGCTATAAACTTTCCTCTGAGCACTGCTTTCAATGTGTCCCATAAATTTGGGTATGTTGTGCCTTCATTTTCATTGAATTCTAGGAAGTCTTTAATTTCTTTCTTTATTTCTTCCTTGACCCAGCTCTCATTGAGTAGTAAGTTGTGCAGTTTCCATGTGCGTGTCGACTTTTTGTTATTTCTGTTGTTCTTGATGTCCAGCTTTAGTCCATGGTGGTCAGATAGTATACAAGGGATTATTTCAGTTCTTTTGTATATGTTGAGGCTTGCTTGGTGACCCACTATATGGTCTATTTTGGAGAAGTTTCCATGTGGTGCTGAAAAGAAGGTGTACTCTTTTGAGTTTGGGTGAAAAGATCTGTAGACGTCTATTAGGTCCATTTGATTTAGGGATTCTGTGAGTGCTTTTATTTCCCTATTTGGTGTCTGTCTGGTTGATCTGTCCCTTGATGAGAGTGGGGTGTTGAAGTCTCCCACTATTAAGGTATTAGGATCAATGTATGATTTAAGCTTTAATATTGTTTCATTTATGAATGTAGGTGTTCTTGTATTTGGGGCATAGATATTCAAAATTGTGATGTCCTCTTGTTGGATTTTTCCTTTGATGAGAATATAGTGGCCCTCCTTATCTTTTTTGATTAACTTGGGTTGAAAGTCTATTTTATTAGATATTAGGATGGCTACTCCAGCTTGTTTTCTGGAACCATTTGCTTGAAAGACATTTTTCCAGCCCTTTACTCTGAGGTAGTGTTTATCTTTGTTGCATAGGTGTGTTTCTTGGATGCAACAGAATATTTGGTCCTGTTTCCGTAACCATTCTGTTAGCTTGTGTCTTTTTATTGGTGAGTTGAGTCCATTAATATTGATAGATAATATTGACCAATGCATGTTAGTTCCTTTTGTAATGGAGTCGATGATCTTACCTTGTTTCATTGCTTGTTTTCTTTTCATTTTTGTTGGGA
>NW_026592599.1:0-9320 GCF_907164565.1 Psammomys obesus
TTATCTGTATGCCCTGTTTTCTTGGGTGAATTCGTTTTCGTTGGATTGGAGTTTTCCTTCTCGTATCTTCTGTAGGGTTGGTTTGCTGTATAGATATTGCGTAAATTTAGTTTTGTCATGGAATATTTTGTTTTCTCCATCTATGTTGAATGAAAGCTTTGCAGGGTATAGTAGTCTGGGTTGACATTTGTGATCTCTTAGAGTCTCCATGATGCTTGCCCAGGCCCTTCTGGCTTTCATAGTTTCTGATGAGAAGTCTGGTGTGATTCTGATAGGTATACCTTCATATGTTACTTGGCCTTTTTCCCTTGCTGCTTTTAATATCTTTTCTTTGTTCTGTAGATTTAGTGTTTTGACTATGATGTGACGTGATGTGTTTCTTTTCTGATCTAGTCTATTTGGTGTTCTGTAGGCCTCTTGTATATTTATGGACATCTCTTTCTTTAAGTTGGGAAAATTTTCTTCTATGATTTTTTTTAAAATATTTTCTGTACCTTGGAGCCTGGAGTCTTCTTTTTCATCAATTCCTATTATTCTTAGATTTTGTCTTTTCATAGCATCCTTGATTTCTTGGATATTTTGTGATTGGAATTTTTCTGATTTTACTTTTTCTTTGAGAGAAGTATCAATTTCTGCAAGTGTGTCTTCAGCTCCAGAGATTCTCTCTTCCATCTCTTGTATTCTGTTGGTGATGCTTACTTTTGTGGTTCCTGATCTTTTCTCCAAGTTCTCCAGCTCAAGAGTTTTCTCATTTTGTGTTTTTTTTATTGATTCTAATTCTGTTTTCATGCCTTGCACCATTTCTTTCATGTGTTTGAATTTGGATTCCTGTCTCTCTATGATGGACTCTATTTCTTTGTTCATTTCCTTTTTGTATGCCACTAATTTTTTCTCTACTTGTGCCTCTATTTGTTTGGCTATGTTTGCCTGTGTTTCTTTAAGGGTTTTGTCTATTTCTTCTTTCTTTACCTCCAATTGACTGGCCAACTCTTTGAAAGATTTGTTCATTTCCTCCTTATGAGCCTCAAATAATTGAGCAAGCATGGCTTTAAGGTCATTTTCCTGTGCTTCTGATGAATTGGAGTATCCATCGATTTTGGGGTTTGCTGGTGAAGTCATGATGTCCTGATTTATGTTGGAGGTGTTCTTTCGCCTACCCCTGGCCATTGGCTTATCTGAGACCTTCCCTGTTTGTTTTTGGATTCTGCCGATCAGACTGGTACTGTCTCTCTCTCGAGTCTGGAGAATTCTTCAGGAAGTTGAGAGAGGTCCCGTGTCCTTAGTGTATGCTGAGGACTAGCTGTACCTGTGGGAGGAAAGTACGCAGGCGCAAACAGAGGCAAATGCAAGCGTGCGTGCGTGTGTGTGTATATGTGTGTGTGTGTGTAAGTGGGTGTGGGCGTGTGTCTCGAGGGACAGAGTGATGGCTAATGTTGAACCCTTGAGTGTGTGGGAGGGGCTCTGCAATGTATATGTCGCAGGCGCTAGTGATGATCACAGCGCAATTTCTGGCATTAACTGCCTTAACTCCTCAATTAGACCCACAGAGCAGGAACTTCAATGTTCCAAGTGCCCCTCTGTTTCCCAAAGTGGGTATATGGGTGGGAGGGGGTTCGATGCCTGGCTTCTGTTTTAGAAGGACCCACGATCAGTGGAGCTGCAGATTCTCAAGGGTGCACTTACTTACAGGCAGGACACTTGGCAGAGATCGGCGTATCTGGGCTCTCTGCTCTCTGGTTTGGCCCTGCTTCTTTGATGTGCTCCGCCAGTTCCGTGCTGCTGTCACTGCCAGGTTATGAGGTCTTGCTGCAGCTGGAGATTTCAGGGTGGTCACGTCAGTGGGAATCGGGTAACCAGCCTTTTTGTTCTCTGGTTTGGCCCTGGTTAGTCTTAAACTGGAGGGCTGATGTGCCCCGCCAGCTCAGTGCTGCTCCGCCGCCAGGTTAGAAAGTCCTGCTGTAACTGGAGACTGGGTTGCTAGTCCAGATGCTTTCTAGGAAGTCCTGGGGTCTCTTTACTGTGCTCTCCAAGCTTCGGAGGCCCAGCGCCTGGTGTGTCTAGCTTGTATGGTGTTTCTGTCTGGTTTTGGTGAGTATAAAGCGTATTCTCTGTCACTGTGGGATTGGGCGGGCTGTACCGTCAGTGATGGAGCTCCTGCGGAGCTAGTATGGCATCTAGCAGACTCGGGCCCTGGGAGGATGGTGCAGCCGCCGCGCGCGAATCTGGGGCTCTGAGACACAGTACTGCTGGCCTTTGCCGATAAAGGGCTTGGGGCTCCGCCTCAGTGGCTGCAGGCCCCAGGCAGTTAGGTCTGCGCTGAGAAAGGCGAGTCCGCTGTGCCGAGGAGGAGGGAGGTCTGGGGGAGGGGAGTGCCGAGAGATCAAAGGATCATTTCTCACCTTCCCCAAACAAGTCCCTGGGTGACCTGAGACCAAGGTTTTCACCTCCTGCGATGTTCCCTGTTGTTTAGAAAGTCTCTCCGTTGTTTCCCTGGCTTCAGAAGTTCTTCCACTCATCAACTCAGAACTTTATCTCTTCCACAGCTCGGAAACTGTGTGTGCTAGTCCCCATCTTGGCTCCGCCCCCTTGGATGTGTTCTTATGCTGACCTTTAGCCACCTGCTTTTTTGGAACCTTCACTGTTTGTTCCTGGAGTCTGTACTTCAGACTGGGTCCTTCTGTCTCTAGTGTCTGGGGTATTTTTCAGGAAGATGAAAGAGGTCCACTGATTTGAGAGTAGATTTTGGTGTTTCAGCTGTAGCTAAGGGAGGAAGGTTGCGGGTACATATGTGCAAACTCAGGTGTGTGCATAGCAGTGTGCCTTAAGGGAGAGAGTTCTAGAGCTGGTAGATGCCTGAAGGATGGTGCTTAAATGTTGTTTGGGGTAAGGGGGGAATGTGTGCATGCTCAGACTTTTGCAGGCACAATGTGCATGCACAGTTTTCCTGAATACCTCAGTGGCCTATAGGCCTGTTGTACTGTTCTGGTATTCACATCTGGCTGGGATCCAGGAATTGTTTGACTGGACTCTACTAGGAGACCCACAGAGCCGGGGCTTCAATGCTGAGAATGCTGTCCCAAATATCCCTATGTTGCCCACAATGGGGGTGTGGGTGGGAGGGATCAGCTTTCTGGCTGATAGCATAAAGGGACTGGTTCTGAGACTCTGCAAGGATGCACTTAAAGGCACACTGACTAGCTTTCAAGCCTAATCAGAAAGCACAGGTTATCTTCCTGTTCTTTGCTCTCGGATTTTTGCCCTCAGAGTCAAATGAGAGTGCAGGAGATCCATCAGCTCAGTGGTGTTCACTCTTTGGATGCTGGGCAGCTATGCCTCTGTATTCTGTAGCCTCAGTCACAGAGCATGCTGAGGATCCTGCTAGCATTAGCTGCTGCCCCACCAGCAGCAGCTCTGGGAGGCCTCCTGTGCTGTTTTAGTCACTGAGCAAGCAGAGGTTTATATTTAGACTAGCCGCTGCTCTGGCCATAACTGCGGCCTCCTGGGAGGCCCGCCTATGCCTTTTCAGTCTCTGAAATTGGAGGTTTTTGCTTGGGGCAATCACTGAAATCTCAGCCATGCAGTCTCAATGCTTGGGGCAGAGGCCTCTGCCTGCTGCCTTGCCTACCAGGGATACCTGTGCGTGGGGAAAGGGGAAGAGCAAGGGGTTCGATATTCTCCACTCTCAGTCCCCGGAGATGTCCACAGGTGACCTGGATCCAAATTCTCCCAGATCAGGGGTTGTCCCTTCTCCCCCAGGAAGCCTCAATGTGGATGTTCTGGCTTCAGCTGCCCCTCCGCTCACCAATTTCAGAGTCAGATCTTGTGTCCCTCAGATATGGTGCACACTGGTCTCCACCATTTTGGAACATCACCCACTTATTTTTTAAGTCTTGAATAGTACTTTTTTTTTTCATCTTTAGTGTCCTTGTTTAAAAAGAGAAATAATTACTGAAGTCCGGTTTCAACATCAACAAGGTTCTGAGGCAAGGCATAGGTCTAGCTGCTACCTTGTCACCCAACAGACTTTTTCTAAGGGTAACTTTCCAGGCTTCAGACCAGAAATAATAAATACTGACCATGGCTTCCACTGATAGTGGCAAACTGAGTGACCAGAACTTAATTGTTCTTGGTGACAGGCCAGCATTGGTACCTTCCTGTCATGGCTTACATTTATTAAGGTAAGCCCTGGCGGGGATAGGGGTAGGGTTGTTGGCACTAGTGGGGGCTTTCCACTGATAGTGGTGAAGCATCTAAAAAAAAGAAAGGAAAAGAAAGAAAAATACATGAAAAATGAAAGCACACACACACACTTGACAAAATAAGACAGACTCCAGCAGGTAGGTTCCAACAAACTTCTTCTTTCAAGCTTTTCCTACTTTACCCATACCCATACATACATACAACATACATATTCACACATTAGATGGATGTAAATACATTCCATCCCAACCTTACACACCTACATATACACATACACACATCTTGGTGGATAGAACAAACTCCAAAGAGGGAGTTCCAACAACTTTATTATTTCTCTCGCAGTTTATATATCCCAGCAAATTCCTTCAAGCATTAAAAAAATAACAATATGGCTACATTATATTTTTCTTTTAGTAAATGATTACAGAGAGTATATGTAAGAAAATCATGTTTCCCAAAGCCTTGACATGATCAAATGTTTTACATATTATGGGTGAGAAACAAATATGAAAAATGAAATTATTCTCAAGAACCCACATACATTTGTAACTAAGCAACTTGCTACATATTACCACAGTATGTGCAAACAAGGTAATTTTTTAGCCAACTTTTCTTTCCCTGCAGGCTTACCTTATCGTAAAAGGCAATCTTTGTAAAAATCTTAAAAGAATCGGAAACCTAAACTTTTACATAAAAAATAAGAGGAAAACTTTGTAGCCAGGCCTGAAGATACCTGATAAACTAGCATCAGATGAAAGAGGAGGAGGTCCTCTCCTATCAGTGGACTTGGAAAGGGATATGGAGAAGATGAGGGAGGGAGGGTTGGATTGGGAGGGAATGAGGGAACATGATAAAGCTGGGATACAAAGTTAATAAACTGTAACTAATATTAAAAACATAAAAATTTAATTAAAAATAATTAACCCTTTCTACTTTAAATCCTACAGGTGTGTATCTTCTCATTAATATATTTTATTAAATCATAACAGAAAACTGAGGGCAAAATGGGTACAAGAAATTTATCACCTTGAAGGCCAGCTTCAGTGAGCGAGTAATATCAGCTAGTGTTATTTGGGATATTTTTCTTGCTCACCAAACTCAAAAGTCCCTGGCTTTATTATTAAGAGTGTACTTTCCTCAATTTCAAACCTTTCCTGATGATTTTTCTGCATCAGAGCCAATAGCACAAACTTCTTTATCTAAATTTGCTAAACAATCTTTTTTTCCTAAGATTTTCTGTCAGAGGGACTAGACAAAACATCTTTACTTAACTTTGCTAAACAATCTATTTTTCCCTATTCTTTATAAGGGTAGTCATCATTGCTAACAATTTACATCTGCAGTGATTTTCAAGGATAATAATTGAATCAGTAATCTACTAGAATAGCAATGCCTGAATGAGATCAAACATTGTTATTGTGAGTGCCAGTGATACTACCCAGTGAGGGACTGGAAGCCCCCTTAGAGTTTTCATACAACTAGTATATTATGAGGAATGTGGTGACTACAAGGGCAACAAACAGAGCTATGCTCAATAACAGCATGAAATCCTCAGGGCAGGTAGTTCTCAGGGCTCTGCCTCCTTAGGCAAACCAATCCTGACTGTGCTAACCAATGGTACCACATTCCATGAGTTCTAGAGGTGTTTTGCTGTCCCTCCTGCGTGGCCCATGACAGATAATGCTTTTGTGGCTTATCAATAAATATTAATATCACTTTTTATGTGTATAAACATCCTTGTATATTTATACATATAAACATGTAAGTCCTGGATAAATATCTATTGAGTCTGCCAGATGAAAGTCTTTAATGTGAAAGCCACAAAATCTAGCTGTCTTTCAGTGGGTATGAAATTCCTGACATTTTCTTTCTGATCCTGTATCTCTGCTGTTACCCATGCATTGTTCATTATATTGAGAGTAATTCCGGAAGAGGGTGAGGAGACATCAAGGCTAAAGTAGACTCCACTTTAGCTCTACGATTGCTGTATTATTAAAAAAAAAAAATGTGTGCTGGTGCCTTTGCCAAAAACCACCTTTCCACATTAAAGCTGCACAGTTCTATAGTTTTTTTTTCCTCTTCTGAGATAAAAGAATGAATAGAAATTGTCCTAGTCTACATAACACTAGTTTCAATGAGCTCACCATCAATGACAGTAGTTACCTGGTGCTATAATTTATAAGGGAGACTGTCCTACCCCAATCAGGTTACTTTCCCCCTTCAAAGCAGAAAGGGAAGATATTACTGTTATTGAGGATCTATAGGAAATCAATTTTCCTGCTCACCTGAGACAGAAGTAGCCATCAATGATAACTATGATTTCTAAATGAAAACATTTAGTACATGGAGAACACAGAGTGGAATTTATAATTCATAATTATACAGCATGCTCATTTAAGTTCATCTTGCTTGGCGTTCACAGTAATCCACTCATTCCCATGTCATAGTACTGCCAATTGCAGTGATCTCTTCATTTTCCAAATGACTGAACCTTGCATACCATTTTTATCTGTACTTATTGATTTTTCTTACTTAAATGGAAGCATATGTATAGATTTAATATGGTGACCTATTAGAATAAAGGTGTCAATGTCACAGTCAAATGGAAAACAAAGTTTATATATTCTTCCCTAATGATGATCTAATTGAAAAGCACACAAAGTATTCAGCTAGTGTCTTAGGCACAGCCGTTTTTTTTCCCCAGATATTTTAAGATTCTCTAACCCTGAGAACCTAAGACCTCTTTTTCTCTAGTGATTGTGTTTCAGTATTTATAAATTTGAATAATTTTTTAACTTTCTGAATGATGTTAGCATTTTATATGCATGAGAATCTTTCATTAGATATAGGGAACTAATTCAGATTCTAAACAGAAATTGGGACCTTGTACATGAACATTAAAAATAATTATTTAATGGCATGAGTAGGAAATTCCTCAAAACAAAGAAATATGGTAGAAGCAAGTTTCAAGATAGGTGGCAATTCTTGGCAGAAATAATACAGCAGCAAAAATGGATAAATGGTCAAAAATGGTCATGATTTACCTATCTAAACAAAGAAGCCATCTATAATAGCCCATTCCTCCCATTATATCTTTTCATTTCTCCGCATTTTCTCAATTTTTCTGTTACATAAGCTTGGCCCTCTAATCCTCATTTCTTCATAGTTCTCTCTTCTCTTTCCTTTACTTTTTCTATCTTACATCATCATCATGTACATATCAAAGCTCAAACAGCCTAGTTCTCATTCTGTAGTCTGAAAAATGGAAGTACAGTTAACTACAGTCTGAACTGGGGAGATGAAGGGGCTGCCAAATACTCTGTTGAACCTGGTTTTCACATTAAACACTATACATCAGTTCAGTCACAAGAAAATTTGTATCTGGAATTTCAAATCCCAGGATGTTGCCCTTTCTCATGAAGTGTTATAAAAAGTGTTTGTAGCAAAAATACTTCCTAAATCCCTACTTTTAGAAATGGAGCAAGTAGGAATATTAAACATCATTAGAATATTATAATAGAACATTATATATTAAGTTGTATGATATTTATAATAGCTTACACATTCACTATTAAGGTCTACTTCATTTTAGTTGAACAGTGTTAGGGCAGCAGGGCAAACTGTCATTTTTCTGTAGTATTTTAATATCCTGAATTTCTGAAATGAATGTAAAGATGATGAGCAATTCTTATTGAAGTCTTAAATATAGAAAAGTTACTTTGGCTCTGATTTTCATCAGCTTCTTACTCTGCTCATATGCAATACTGTATCTTAAATATAAACCTATCATCAGGTTTAGCAAATCAATAACATAAGTGTGAAGTGGTCCCCAGAACTCTCCACAAGGGCATTTCACAGTAAAAGCAATTGAAAAAGAGCCTTCAGTATAATATCATATGATATAGCCATTTAGATCACAAAAGGGTCATAAAAGTCACAAGCAGTTTGTGTGAAGCAAGGTTTGTAATATAACCTTGACTTGCTAGGAAACAAAAAAGGAGGAAAATTGGAAACCAATTTGTGGTTATAGCTTTTTCTGCCAGTTCTATTGAGATTTAAGACTTGTAAAAGGTAGAAACTTCTGCCAGATTGTATCATATAGAGAGACTGTGATAAGTATAATCATACCAGTCAAATAAACACTAATTATTTGAAGCCAACAAGCTCTTTATTAATGGCAAACAGTGCTTGTTGGGTTAACTTAGCTGCATGCTTCCACCAAAGACTACTTGTCAGTAACAATTTTGTACTCCAGAATGCATCATTTCTACCTTTCAAGGTAATTTTGTGAATGACTGATGGATTGTTATTAAATTGAGTAAATGATTCAGGTTCCAATACATATAGACTCCAACATGGCACACAGAAACTTACCTTATTTGGTATCCCATGCTGTCTGACAGGATGTGCATCCATTATTTCATGATCTACAGACTTATCCAACTTTCAGAGAATAACAGTAGTAATAAAGTCTATCTATATTAATGGTCTGATGTTCACCAAAAATTCAGGTTCATCATCACTAATTGGTTTAGCAACTGTGTAAGACTTTATTGTCTTCTTATAGAAGAGAAAACTGAGCTTAGAAAAGTTATTTATTAATAGTTGAGAAACAAACTCACAGTAGCTATGTTATTCTACTTAGCTGCAATCCAGGATCTTCTTCCATTATAATGAATTGTATAGTGACAGAAACACACATAATGCACATTTTACCCCATGGACACTTGACATTGCAAAGTTGGGAATTAGTCTATATATTCTCCCATAAAGAAAACTAAAGCTGGTGAATCTTCTGGCTACATGTGATTACGCATTACTTGATGTTGCTCTAAATTAATCTCACCAAACTGTAAGAATGCTAATTAGATTGCAATTCCTTTAGACTGAATCTTTACAATTTGCTCTTGATTAGAAGCAAATCATAACCACAGCTATCCAGATTTTTATTTCCATCTGAGTTAGAAAAATAGTTTCTGGTTTCCCTTAAGTTAGCATGTTTCTTTAAGGAACATCAGTATATTAATGAAGATTTGAAATACTGTTTCATTGATGATGTAGTCAATTTGATTACTTCAGAAAATTTTAAAGTAAAGCTGCCTCTTTTTTTTGGGGGGGGG
>NW_026592600.1:0-3118 GCF_907164565.1 Psammomys obesus
ACACACACACACACACACACACACACACACACACACACACACACACAGAACTATAAAAAAAATAAAAGAAATGAAATATTAGAGGAGTTGGCACAGGCTGGAAAAGTGCCCCAGTGCCTGCTATGCAGGCATGAATATGGATGCCTAGCGTGCCAGTAAAGCTGAGCATGGTGCCATGAACCTGTAAGCCACTGCTGTGGACACGAAGACAGGATGATCCCCAGTGTTTGCTGGCCATGTAACCTCACTAAGTCATGATCTGCAAGTTCAGCGAGACACTGTCTGAAAATGTCAGCTGGAAAGCCATCAATGAAGATACCTGCCGTTGATGCCCAGCCTCCACAGGCGTGAGCACACCCTCACACCCCAGCCCAGGAACGTAAACAGACACGTCCGCACACAGTCCCACACTAACGAGGCAGACAGTCCAACCTCTGCAGCATAAATTCTGTCCCTACCCTTTACTCCTTTGTATAGAAATGGAATCCCTTTGTGCCATACATTCATGATTTGTAAAAGCAACCATAGGAATAGCCTCTTCCTACCTTCCTCCTCAGGAAGAATAAACGAGATGATTTACATAATACAGTTTGTGGGTTCACTCATGCATTCCACTGTTTAATGATTATTTTTACTGTCATCAATAAAGTTGGGAATCAGGAGAAAAAAATACCCTTTTGGATAATGAACGCACATGCTGATGGAGTTTGGCTTCTTTGTGACGCTTTACCAAACCAACCCAGGATGTGTTTACTGGGCACATTTCAGACTGGCTACAAACCTTTTAGCACCATCCAGCACTCACTCAATTACTACCCTTCACATACCAGCGACTGGGTGTGACTAGATCCCTTCTGTCCCTTTCAATGCTCATCATGAAGTGGGGCGACAGAAGCAGAGCCCTGTTTCCTGTGCTGAGGCAGCCACATCACTGCGTTAGCGCTCTCCTCCAGTTTATAAAGCAGAGCCTTGAAGACTGGCTGGCAAAGACTGGATGCACAGTGTGTAAATCTATGAGAACAGAGCCCTGCATGTTATAACTGCTATGCAAGCACTGTAATTGTTTCATTATTATTGTTTTATTATTCACAGTGTTATCACTATTATCATTTCCCAAGGTCTTATGGGTTACTTCCCCACTCTCATAATTAATGTTTTATTACATTTATTTATTTCTGTGTGTTTGGGTGGGGGTGCCATGGCATGCATATGGAAGTCGGAGGACAGTTTGTGGGGGTTAGCTCTCTCCTTCCACCAGAGGGTCCTGGAGACTGAACTCGGGCCATCAAGCTTAACAGTAAGTGCCTTTACCTACTGAGCCACCTCATGGCCATCTCATACTTCAAAAAGGTATTTACCTCCCACATTCTTGTTCCTCATGCTGCTGTGTGCAGACACCTTGGGCTTAGTGTACATTGGTTTGTTGGCATTTAAACACTGGGTCTTGTTTTCTTGGGTTCCTCTAGGGTTTTTTTATTGCCTTTTCTCCCAGTTCCCGTTTTCTGCCTGATTAAACCACCCTGATGCCCAGTCCCCTCACTAAGCTCTAGGCTGACCTAGAGGCCAGGGGCATGTAGACACAGCTCCAAACAAACGAGGAGGCCAGACACCTACACAACACTTCCCTGGAGCAGAAAGGCACTCTTCTGCAAGGCTCCCCAAGACAGGTGCTCAAAGAGGTTAATTTCCAGGAAGGTTTCCAAAGACATGACTAACTACCGTTCTCCAACATCCACGACAGAGCAGACATTGCAGCAAAATTAGTGACCGGAATTTCAGGCTCTCACAGGGAGCTCTGCTGGGCTATAAAGCTCAACCCTACAGGCTGCTTTGTATGACAGCCCCTCCCCTCCCTCAAAGAAAGCCAGCGATGACTTTTTGATACCACCCAGACTCCAAAGTAATATTCAGCTTACAAACCCTCCCCTCCCCCAAAAGTGAGTTATTTGCCAGATCCCAAATGGTCCGAGGTTGATGGATGGTGGGTGATTTCTACATCAGCACACCTTGGAGCCCCAGAGCTAACCCTCTGACAGCGTTAGCATAAAAGATTTACATTTATGTTACGAGGGCCACACAAGAATAATAATTTTAAGATACATTGCCTTGGCTGCTGGTGCGGCTGCTGGTGCACCCTGGGAAATCTTGCAGCGGCAGGAGCAGAGCAGCACTGTAATTACAAAATGGCAGTGCAGGAGAGGGTTTTTAAAGACAGGCAGCTAGAGACCAAAGCCATCTGCATGCCTTGGCGGATTGAAATTACAGTAATATATTAAGACATTACCTGAAAAACCCAGCACCATTTAAATGATTTACTCTTCAGCCCCAGCAAGCTTTAATTTAAGGATAAAGTCATTCAGAAAGCTAATCTGATAGGGGAGGCATTATTTCACACAGTTAAGTTAATTTACAGTAGCTGATTGTTGTGGTTACTTTTGTATTGTTATCTTCCTACAAACAGCTGATCTGCCAGACAGAAGCAGTAGATTGCTTACCTCAGTGTCTTAATTCAGCAGGCGACTATCTGTGATAAAGGATTGTTTATAAGCAATAATGGGAAAGTCATTTTGAGGCCACCCTGATAACACTGATGAGAAATATTTTTAAGGAAAAAAACGCACAATTAAATAAACAAATGGACTCATAAGGCCTGCATTCATGTGTCTGTTTGTCTAGAATAGATGTCCCGAGAGGCTGATGTCTGTGGCGTGAGTCTGCTTTCTCCTTCCTGCCGCTCCTACCCATTGGTTCTCCTCGGTGGACCACACTGTATTTCTCAATGACTTCTCTATAACCATACTGACTTCTCTTTGAGAACACTGAATTTTTTGGGCCCTAATGAATTTAGCGGCTCACTCAGCTATCTGATTTCCAAAAGGGAGAGAATGAGCTTTGAGATTTTTCTTTAATAATTTTGGGGGTGGGACAATGAGATGGCTCAGCAGGTAAAGGTGCCTATGGTCAAGCCTGACAATCTTAGTTTGATCACAGGGACCCAAAGGGTGGGAGGAGAGAAAAGACTCCTGCAAACTATATTCTGACCTCCATACAAGTGTCATTTTACATATGTACACACGTACATACACACACACACACACACACACACACACACACACAC
>NW_026592601.1:0-4119 GCF_907164565.1 Psammomys obesus
CTTGTAAAATAGTGTTGACAGTATTATGCTAGGGCTTTATTCTTTCATTCCCCCATTTTTCTTCTAGCTTAGAATGGAATCCTTCATTCTACGGGTCTAGGGAGAGTCAATCTCCGTCTCCAGCTGCTTGAGTTGATGATACTGCTGGGTTAGCACTAACGTCTGTATGACGGAGAGCCGGTCCTTCATAAACTGAACTAGCCGATTTAGGATACAAGGCCCAACTAGTAGAATCAGGAGAATTATGATTAGGGGACCCATAATGGAGGACGTCAGGGTGGTAATCCAGGGGGACCGACTAAACCATCTCTCGTACCAGCTCTGTCCTGACTCAAAGAATTGCTGTCTCTGTCTGAGTCTTTCTCTGAGTTTAGCCATATTATCCCTTATCAATCCAGTATGGTCAGCATAAAAGCAACATTTATCCTTTTAAAGCTGCACACAGTCCTCTTTCTTGTAAGAGGAGGATATCTAGCCCCCTTTTGTTCTGCAAGACTACTTATAAACCTATTAGGGCCCCCCCCCCCGAGTCAGTCTTATCTTTAGTGGATGGAGTTTCCATGAGGACGCTGGAGTCTGATCTTGCTTTGCGTCGCGATGAGCCGCCTTGGCATGGGAGGCGTGCACCCACGCTGCGATACCGTTGACCTTGAGTGCCTTCGGGGTTGTCAGCAACACAGTATATGGTCCTTTTCAGCGGGGTTCTAAGTTCTTGGTTTGAGGTCGGCGGACCCAAACTGTGTCTCCGATCTGGAACGGATGCGGCACCACCGGTCGGTTTAGCTGTTCCTGGTATGCAGCGGCGATGGGTTTTTAGACTTTTTTCTGGACAATCTGCATTTCCTGCAAATGAGCTTTTAGAGAGGGGCTGTCAGCAAAGGAGGCTATATAGGGATCAAAGAAATTAACGACTGGTGGTGGGGCTCCATATAGGATCTCGAAAGGAGTGAGTCCATGGGGGCCCAGGGTGTTCCGGGCCCGGTATAGGGCCAGTGGGAGGACTAAAATGGACTTGATTAAAGCAGTGAGTCTAGAGGGGTCCCTAGAGAAAGGGGGGGTTATTATTATTATTTTTTAGGGTCTCTCTAGGCTTTTAGCCCAGTTGCTGTAATATTAGTTTTTATTTCAGCTAAGCAGATGTTTAAGATAATAGCTAATGCCAGGGAGCCACTTTTGACTTAGCATTTCAGCCTGCTAGGGGGGATTTGGGCGAAGATCCGTCTTCTGTAGCTTCTTCGATGCTGACCGTTGGACCGTAGGCATCAGGAGCTAGGGAGGCTGAAATGCCAGTCAAAGGCTGGGCAACAAATAGGGCAGTCCCAAGCATCTGGTTAGTTGATCCACCCGAAGAGGCAGGGAGCAATCAGGTCAGTTTTCAGGAAGTCCAGATCTCAGCTTGCAGTCTACAGCTGATCCCGGAACAGAGTTAAACAGGTGAAAATCTGCTGAGACAAATTCAGACTGGAGACAGAAGTTAAAATTTATCTATTAAATGGGAAAGATCAGGGAAAATCTCATCTGCGATCCTTTTGAGCTATGCCAGATCTAGGTCACATCTTGAAACTCATATGCATTTTTTTAGTACACAAAAGGAAATATATAATTTTAAACACTCAGAAAAGTAACATATCAGCAAATTGAACATTTTGAGAGTAACAGGTAAAACTGCATCCCACTGAATAAGTATCAGCTGTTTGTTTTATAACCTTTATACACAACTTAAGTGTGTCCAGTGTTAGACCCTGGATGTTTAAATTTTTTTTTTATAAAGTAACTAGAAGGAATAGGTTTAAGCTATTCCTGTGTCAAAATCTACCCCAGAAATGGCAAATATACTAAAAGCTATGACTTTTGGGTCAGATATACACATTAAACAGATGTTTTTAACATGATGAGAAGTACCTTTAAGTCTATCTCCAGAAGCCAACCAAAGGAAATTAAAATCTCAACCTGGTAACTGAATACTAAGCAGTCAGTGCTCCATCAACTTATCAGGAACTCTATTGATTAATGTCAAAACTCTGAACTTCTGAAATCTCATAACATAAGCACAACAGTAGCAAAGAGGGGGGAGAGATCTAAAGTATCTCTCATTTTAACATGTTTTAAATTATTTTTATATTATTATAACTTATAATTATATATCTTAAAACATTAACTTAGACACTCTAATTTTTTTGTATTTATCAACCCTGAAACATTTTTTTTCAGACTAAATAACAACACTCTAGATTTTTACAACCTAAACTCCTATATCCTCAGACTCTACATAGGCTCCGTATTTTTTAATCTAGCTATATGTCTTAGGACACAGATAACTAACATGAATTCTGTGAGCAAGGCAAACCTGTTTTTTTTTTTTTTTTTCTAAATAAGAGATCTAGTACCTAGTAGTTTTAGCTAATGGACTAACAGTGGATTTAATTGTCTTCTCTCTAGCTGCAAAGCTACCGTAAGCTTAGCATAGCCATCAAGGTGTTCAGAGACCTGAGAAGGATAAATTATAAGCTAAATAAATATACCAATCTATGTGTCAATCAAAATGACAGAGGTGACTACTTAGTCCATCACCTAGGCAGTGTCCTTCACTCTTGTCTCTCATGGCATCCTGAACAGAGGCTGTCCAGCCAGGCACAGAAGGTGAGAGACTGCTTTTACTGCTTCTGTGGAAAGAGGAACAGAAGAGATTGACCTCACCTTGCCTCTCACAATGTGAGACAATGGCTCTTCAGATGTCCCCGGCTTTGTCCACAGCTTAGGCTGGGCCCTAGCAGTGGGCCAGTTGAGGCAATATTGCCCAGTGGTTAGCATACCACAATCCAGAGTCGCAGTCATCTGTCGTTGTGCCCAAATCTTCTCGGAGACCTTGGGGGAGCTACTGCCAGGATTTCGGGACTTTCTGTCACAATAAGCTCACACAGTTAAAATGCCATATTCATCAGATCTCTGACAAGCTTGAGGGCCAGCATATCTGAGTTATTTCTTGTCTATCTTTATTATCTGTTCTAAACTGTGTAAAAGAAAAACTAAACAAAGACACTAGGTATAACCAACTGCAATTGTTAGTATAACTTTAAATCTGCTCTTTCTGAACTAAAATCATAGCAAATCTTTTAATCAGATACAGTTCATAGAGAGCCTAGCAAATCTTGCTGCTCCTACCACTTGCATTAAAATTGAACAGTAAAAAGCTTTGCATTTAGCACTAATCAGATGACTGAACATAACTGAGATACCTGAACAAAAATGATCACAAACTCATGGCTCCACCCTCTTCCTCTCTGGACTAGCGTGGCGGCTGACCACGTGTAACTGAACTCAGCTGGAAGCCCTAAACAGATATGGCAGCAAAAATACAGCTTCACGTGCTCTCTATCCCTGAAGATCATGGCGGCTAGCCACGTGTTAGGCTACCACAGGCTGCGACTGACAATACCAAACATAGCCATTAGGTGCTGATGATGATACAGCAAACATTGTGGAGCATTTACAATCTCCCACAGCCAACATTTTTAACTTAGTGATTAAATAAGTTTTAGAACCAACTGCATAACATTACAGTACAGAACAATTTTAAACTGTATGAATTATTCTAGCCATACCAAACCTATCAGCCAGAATTTTTTTCCCCTAAAAGAGCATAAGAAAACATTTTGTAATGAGGAATCACCAGCCTTTTAAATGAACTATAACATATTTAAAATACAGTTTTTTTTTTAAATCATATTAACTCTCTGGCTTTTTATAATATGTCCACTAACCTTTTGCAACATCCTATATACCTTCAGGTTCCTAGCTTCCTTTTTTCTGGCTTAACCAGACATTCTTACTTTTTTTCTCTCTCTTGCTTTTTAGACAACCTACAAACTCTCATCAAAATCTTTTTTATCCTAACATGATCCTGCTGGAGCCCTGCGTCCACAATTTGCTTTTTATAGGCAAAGCAAAAACAAGTTTCATTACTACAAAGAGGAGTTCTGAAACTGCCAAATTTTTTCTCTAAAATTACTTTCCTGTAGCAGACAAGATGGTCCAAGGTCACATAAACTCTAAGGAACTTAGAACAAGCTTTAAGGAACTTGTTGAAACTTCCTTTTTTTTTTTTTTTTTTTTTTTTTT
>NW_026592601.1:4219-5760 GCF_907164565.1 Psammomys obesus
AAACTTCCTTTTTTTTTTTTTTTTTTTTTTTGAAGGGTGGTAACATGTTTTTCTATAAACAAAACAGCTTAACAAACAAACAGCTCTCCATAAAATACATTCTAAAAACTGCAATTTTGTTCAATTAGCACAAACCATACGTCTGGGTTTTATTTAATAAAATTGATAAAATAAATATCAAAGTATTTTTATTCTTCCCCAAAGGGTCGAGAAACTTTTAAATTTTGTCAGATTACCCAAGATCATTGTCATACCCAAATGCCTGATAAACTTTAAATATTTTATAGCCTTAAACATTTAAACAATTTTTTAAAACCCGTTTTTGTAATATCAAAATAAAGTACCCCTTTTGTAGGAGAGAAGTCATAAGTTATAACCATAGTCTTTAAAAGTCAAAACCAGATTTTACAACCAGCATTTACCAGTGTAAACAATGTAATTTTTAAAACCAATATCAATCTAAAACAACTTATCCCTTTAACCTAGAAGGAAATGAGAATTATTTGACCAAGGTTTTTTTTTTTTTTTTTTATCCACACCAAGATGGAGGTCACACCACAACCCACATGGCAAAGGCAAGATGGTGGCGAGGCACTGAGGCACTTTACATACCACGTGATACACTATACATATGCATTCATAGATCTAATGAACACATAGGCACACATTTTAAACAAGTTTTGTGAGGCCTTTCAGAACAGAAAACAGAAGGTAAACACGAGCAAATGCTGCACAGAGACATTGAGACAAAAAAACACCCAACAGCTGGCCAAATTTCCCGGGACCAAAACTGAGGCCTTACAGAAATTCCTCCAGGACGAGCACCCAGGCCCAAGTCCCTTTCTGGGTAAGGTACTGTAAAAACAGACCTTCAGATTCCCACTCTGGCTCCTCTGCCACAGAAGCCCGAGTGGTGGGTGGTTCTAGACCACCTCCGGATACTGATGAAGTTGGGGGACGTCTCTCATGGTTTCAGAGAGACTAACACCGAACACAAACCCGACGAACAATAGACAGTGACACAAACACAGCGCGCGACACGATTCTGGCGCCAAACCGAAAACAAAACTTCAGATGGAGACTGCGAAGAGGGTCCGGATCCCTCGTCTCCCAGAAGAGACATATAGCCCTCGGACAGGGGCGTAGCCCCAAAAGGTCCGGGTCGGCTCGTGCCTCCAAACAGATGGGAGCTGAAAAATCGGCTCCCTACCAGAAGAGGGACTCGAACCCTCACAACAAACCGGAGCCAAAACTTAGCTCCCCAGACCCCCTGAGACGGCTCCCAGGGGTGCGGAAGGGAAGTCCGAGCCCGTTGGCTCCTTCTGGCTTCCGCCCTAATACGGATGACTTGGCCAAGCCTCAGAGTCGGATGCAAACACTTAAGACAGAAACCAACTGACACACAGACAAACAAGTTCTGCCGGCAATCTTACCTCCCGAATTTGGGTCGGTGGTCCCTGGGCGGGGGTCTCAAATCTCGGTGGGACCTCCAAATGAAAGACTCCCGTTGAGCCTCTCTAGATGGGGAGACCCCGCTTCCC
>NW_026592602.1:0-5816 GCF_907164565.1 Psammomys obesus
GTGTGTGTGTGTGTGTGTGTGTGTGTGTGTGTGTGTGTGTGTGTGGTTTTACTGCTTTTACATGACACTTATAAAATTAGTCTCCAGTAGGGTAGAAGGACTTCCTCTATCAGTGGACTAGGAAAGAGGGATAGAAAGAAAGAGGGAGAGAGGGTGGGACTGGGAGGAGATGAGGGAGGAGGCTACAACTGGGATATAAAAAGTGGGTAAATTGTAAATAATGATGATGATGATGATGATGAAAGAAAAAGGAAAAAAAATCAGTTTCCAGTATGTTACTGTGATCCTTAAATTCTTCTCACTCTATTAACAGAACAGTGTAGCAGTGAGCAAAATGGCAGCAACAAATAAACAAATATAATAACACATTACAAAAAAACATTCTGGGAAATGAATGTTTTATTTTCTATGTTATATCTAAGGGTGAAAAGGTTTCATTCCCTTTGCCTATGAGTAAGAGGCAATGTGGGCCAAACTAAATAAAGAAACAAAATGTCAGTGTAAACATAAGAATAACAAATCAAGTCATTTTAAAATTTTGCAAACATTAAAATTTTCATTCACTATGAAAGCAGTATTTAAAAGTACAGTGCTGTTTCATTTATGTACAGCATAACTTATTTCCTGGTATTCTAAATCAAGTTAGTCAGATCACTCTCAAGCATAAATTGCATTTAGGGAGTAATTTCAGGTCTTTGGGACATATTTAAAACTTTCAGTTCATTAGGTAGTGTTTAATTCCAAGAAATAAATTTAAATAAATAACACCTTAGTAGCCTTCTGACACATCTATTGTGGCTTTATTCTTAGGTTTGAAAATTCAGCACTGTGCTGCTTTTTTCTTTCTACATATATTTTTCTTTGATTAGGTGAGTAGGAAATATCTTGGCTAATAGTCTTTTGTTTGAAAGTTGAGGTAATGTATAAATAAACATAAATTCATTATCTGCCCAGAATACTAATATCTTGCCATGATAGAGATGTGAGTAATTCTCCAAAATACATGGGTTAGAGGCTTGGTCATTTGTGTGATGTAGAGGTGGTGAGAAAGTTATGAGGTAGAACCTAATAGAAAATCATGAGGAGGTCTGTTTCTTACAGCTATTAAGGAAGTTCTAAAAGGATTATGATAAAATATGGAGCACCCTCACTTAATAGATCTCTCTGAAATTTCTACTTCTGGAGATGTGTTTACTTCCCCCACATGTGCTTCTGCCATAATGTGACAAATGGTAGCATCTCATGAGTATAGGCCTAATGTTGCCACAGTGTACTTGAATCAGTAGAACTGTAAACTAAGTAAAAGTCTTTCTTTTATTTAAGATTTATCTCACATATATTCTTATAAACTGATGCATACAGACCCTTCACATCTCCAAGGAATTAAATATTTAGTAACACCAAAATATATTAATACTTGTGAAGATTTCTCTACAAGACATGACACACATGACAGTGTTCCCACGACACCCAGACACCAATTTTGCTCACCCTTCCCAGATCCATTTCAGTTATCAACCCCTAGACACTGTCCTCACCTTTTTAGGCTAAACTAAAAAGTAGATACCCAGCTTACATACTGAACCCAATATGTACACATGTAAAATTAATCTACATGAATGATACTGGGACCCATCCTTGGGACTCTTTAGGCAGGTCAAGAAGTGAGCTGACTGTGTGGTTGGAAACTTTGTTGTTGTTGTTATTATTATTATTATTATTATTATTATTATTATTATTATTATACCACTATTCATATTAATATTGCTATTATTATTATGATTTTTTACATTCTGTCTGAATATAGATGAACCATTTACCAGGTAATCTTGGGCAAGCAAGATTTTTCTTATTAAACTGATTAAAGGGAGTCCAAGATGACAGCAAAAAGCACACATCATATCAGAGGGAAACAGGATCCACAATGTCAAAATTGGTGAGTTGGAGGGGCAGCTGAAGCAAGCACATCAACATTGAGGCTTCCTAGGCCAGAGGTGATAACCCTTGAGCTGGGACAGTTTGGATCAAGGTCACCCATAGACTTCTCAAGGGTCTGAGAGTTGCAAATATTCAATATCCCTGCACTTCCCCTTGCCACAAGCAGGTGCCTTCCAGCTCTATGCAAACAGAAGTGGTTGCCCCAAGCAAAAATCTCCATGCTCAGTGACTAAGACAACAGAGGCAGTGGTAGTATGGGCCTACCAGTTCTTCTGCTGTGACAGGTGACTGTAAGGACCTCAGAGGTCTGTACCTGAGGCAGGCAACAGCTAGTCAAGCAAGAGCCTTCATGCTCAGTGACTGAGACAGCAGAGGTATCTGCCCAAAATATGGGTCTCCCTGCCCAGTGGTCAAACATTGGACACTGCTGAGCTGAGGGATCTCCTACACTTTCATTTGCTGAACGTGAGAACAAATCTGAGAGTAAAGAACAGGGGGAAACTCTGTGCTTTCTGATTAGGCCTGCAAGCAAGTGAATGTACCTTCAAGTGAGTGCATGCAGAGCCCCACATCCTGGGTTTCTCTGCAGTAGGAGACAGACATAGGATCCCTCCCAACCACAGCCCCAATGTAGGAAACAGAGATCCTTGGTTCAGCATTCTCAACACTGAAGCCTCTGTTCTGGAGATATAAAAGTAGAGTCCAGGCAAAGAGTTCCTGGAGCCCAGACAGATCTGAATACCAGGAGGACAATAAAACAAATCTGTAGGCCACTGAGGTATTCAGGGTCCTTGCACATGCGTATTGCACTCTGGAACAGTGCCAGCACCCCCTCCTGAACTTATGTTCCACCCTTCCAGGCATTTACAATCACTAACACCCTGTCCTTCAAGGCACTCTTACACACACAAGCCCACGCGTGTGCACATGCACCTGAGATCTTCCCTTAGGTACAGCTGAAACACCAACGTCCATTCTCAAACCAGTGGACCTTGCTCATATTCCTGAAGAATGCTCCAGACACCAGATACAGATGGACCCAGTCTAAAGTACAGATTCCAGGTACAAACAGCAAAAGTTACAGATAAGTAGATGGATAGAGGACTGCATAAGAACACATCCAGCAAAAAATAGGATATCCTGGCTTCACAAGCAACCCCCAAAATCAATGGATATTCTAATTCACCAGAAACAAGGAAAAATTATTTGATTCTTGTATAGAGTTAGTAGAAGCACATGAAGAGGAAAATAACAAAGCTCTCAAAGAAATACAACCAAAAAAAAAAAATAGAGGTACAAACAGAGTCATATAGACAGGAACAAACAAAGCACTCAATAAAACACAAGGAAATACATCCAAAGAAATCGAGGCACAAGTAGAGGCATATAGAGAACAAATGACCAAAAAAAAAAAAAAATACACGTTATCATGGAAAGACAGGAATCCACATTCAAACAGTTGAAGGAAATGGGGCAAGATATGAAACCATAACTAGAATCAATAGAGAAAACACAAACAAAGAAAACCCTGGAGATGGAAAAGTTAGAGAAAAGATCAGGAACCACAAAGGTAAGTATCACCAACAAAATATATGAGATGGAAGAGAGAATCTCAAGGAGTTGAAGATACAAATTGCAGAAATTGTTACATCTAGCAAAGAAAAAGTAAAATCAGTAAGGTTCCAAGCACAAAACATCTAGTAATCAAGGACATCGTGAAAAAACAAAACATGAGAATAGTAAGAATAGACAAAAAAAAAATCCAGACTCCAAGATACAGAATATAATTTCAAGAAAATCAAAAATAGAAGAAAATTTCCCCAAACTAAAGAGATCCTCATAAACATTCAATAGGACTACAGTACAACAAATAGACTAGACCAGAAAAGAAACTCCTCAAGTCACACAATAGTAAAAACACTAAATCTACAGAACATAGAAACATCTGAAAAGCAGCAAGGCAAAAAGGCCAAGTAACATATAAAGTTAGGCCTATCAGAAAAACATCACATTTCTCAACAGAATCTATGAAAGTCAGAGGGGCTTAGGCAGATATCATGAGGACTCTAAGAAACCACAGATGCCAACCCAGACTATTATACCCAGCAAAAATTTCAATCAACAAGATGGAGATAACAAAATATTCCATGATAAAACTAAACTTAATATCTACACAACCACACAATCCTACAGAAGACACTAGAAGCAAAACTCCCAACCATCAAAATCAACTATACCCATGGAAGCACAGGATATATAACTTCACAACAATGAATTAAAAACAAACAAACAAACAGAAACACAGTAATGCCACCAACTCCACAATAAAAGGAACTAACATTCATTGGTCACTATTATCTATCAACATCAACAGACTCAACTCTCCAATAAAGACACAGACTAACAGAATGGTTGGGGAATCAGGATCCAACATTCTGCGGCATCCAAAAAGCACTCCTTTGCAACAAATATAAATACTACCTCAGAGTAAATGGTTGGATTTTTTTTCAAGCAAACAGACACATTGAAAACAAGCTGGGGTGGCTATAATAATATCTAATAAAATAGTTTTTCATCCAAACATAAACAGAAAAGATGAGGAGGGGCATTACATTCTCATCAAAAGAAAAATATACCAAGAGGACATCAAAATCATGAACATCTATGCCCCAAGTACAAGAGCACCTGCATTTGCTAATGAATCATTATTAAATCTTAAATTGCACATCAACACCAAAACTTTAATAGTGGGAGACTTCAACACTCCACTTTCAAAAAGGGGAAAGGTCATCTAGACAAAAGCTAAATAGGAAAAATAATGGCTCTTACAGAGGTGCTAAATCAAATGAACCTAGTAGATGTATACATAACTGTTCACCTTAACACAAAAAAGTGTACCTTCTTTTTAGCACCTCATGGATCCTACTCAAAAACTGTCCAACACAAAGCAAGCCTCAACAGATATAAGTAGATGAAAATAATATCTTCTATCATGGCCTAAAACTAAACCTCAACAACAACAAAAATAACAAAAAGCCTACATACAAAAGGGAACTAACACCTTTCTACTCAATGACAGCTTGGTCGGGGAAGAAATGAAAAAAAGAAATTAGAGACTTCCTAAAATTCAATGAAAATGAAGGTACAACTTACCAAAATTTATGGGACACAATGAAAGCAGTGTTTAGAGGAAAGTTCATAGCACTAGTGCCTCCAGAAAGAATTTTGAGACATCTCATATAAGCAACTTAATGGCACACCTAAAAGCCCTAGGGGTGAAAAAAGAGAAGCAGACACACCCAAGAAGAGTAAGAGATTGGAAATAATCAAATTCAGAGCTGAAATCAATGAATTAAAAACAACGAAAAGAATTCAAAGAAACAATGAGACCAAGAGCTGGTTCATTGAGAAAATCAACAAGATAGACAAACCCTTAGTCAAGCTAACTAACAGGCAGAGAGAAACTATTCAAATTGCCAAAATCAGAAATTAAAATGGGGACATAATAACAGACACTGAGGAAATCCAAAGAATCATTAAGACTTACTAGAAAAGCCTACATGCCACAAAATTTGAAAATCTAAATGAACTGGATATTTTTCTTGATAGATTCCATTTACCAAAATTAAATCAATATCAGGTAAATAGATTAAATATCTCTATATCCCCCAAACACATAGAAGCAGTCATGAAAAGTTTCCTTTCCAAAAAGAGTAACAACAACAACAAAAACAAAAACAAACAAAAAACCCACAGGGCCAGACCACTTCAATGCAAAATTCTACCAAATCTTCAATGAAAAGCTAATTCGAATCCTCTTCAAACTATTCCAAAAAAAAAAAAAAAAAAAAAACAGAAATAGAAGGAACATTATCAAA
>NW_026592603.1:0-1820 GCF_907164565.1 Psammomys obesus
TCACCACACCATAAAGCACAGAGAGGAAACAGAAACCAAAAAAAAAAACAGCAGACAGAAACCACCCATCAGAGAGAGAAAACTCAGTGTCTAGATCCATAATCACCACAAACTCTGTCATCTAGCTATCAGCTTGAAAACACAATCAATAACAGCCAGGACAAAATATCTCCACTAGAGCCCAGGTATCCTACCACAGTAGGCCCTGAATATTCCAACATAAATAGATAAAAGATCCATATTTGTGAGTGTAGAGCCATACTTATCACCCAGCACAAAACTCAGTTTCAAATGGATCAAGGACCTCAACAAAAGCACAGAAAATTTGAATCTGATGGAAGAGACAGAGGTGAATATTAGTTTTGTATTTATCCAAGAAAGGAACAAGAAAAAAATTCTGAACAGCATATTGATAGCACAGGTTCTAAGATATACAAAATGTGATCAAATGAAACAGAAAAGTGTTTATATGGCAAAGGACAATATCATTTGAGCAAAGCAGCACGTTGTAGAATAGGAAATGAACAATTACATATCTAATAGAGAGTTAGTGGGGAAGAGCCTTGAACTCATTGGCATAGTTGGCACAGGAAACAACTTACTGAACAGAGGACGAACAGCACAGGCTGTAAGAGCAGAAATCAATAAATGAAACCTCATGAAACTGAAAAGCTTCTGTGACACAAAGGACACTGTCATCAGAACAAACAACTGCATACAGTCTTTGGGAAACGATCTTCACCAACCCTATATCTGACAGAGGGCTAATATCCAGAATATATAAAGAACTCAAGAAGTTAAAAAAACAAATCAAGCAATCCAATTAAAAATAGGGAACAAATGAGTTTAATAGTAATGGGAACAGGGACTGTCTCTGACATGAATTGATTGGCCTGTTCTTTGATCACTTCCCCCTAAGGGGGGAGCAGCCTTACCAGACCACAAAAGAAGACAATACAGCCACTCCTGATGAGACCTGATAGGCTAGGATCAGAAGGATGGAGACGAAGTACTCCACTATCACTGGTCTTGCATAGAGGCATGGGTGGAGAAGAAGGAGGAAGGGTGTGATTGGGAGGGGAGAAGGGAGAGAGCTACAGGGGGGATACAAAGTGAATAAACTGTAATTAATAAAAATAAAAATAAGATAAAATGGGGTACAGAGGTAAACAGAATTCTCAATAGAGGAACTTAGAATGGCAGAGAAACACTTAAAGAAATGCTCAACATCCTTAGTCATCAGGGAAATGCAAATCAAAATGATCATGAGACTTCAAATTAAACCCATCAAAATGGCTAAGATCAAAACCTCAAATTACAACACATGTTGGAGAGGATGTGGAGAAAGGGGAATCCTACTACACTGCTCGTGGGAATGCAAACTTGTACAACCACTTTGGAAATCAATCTGGAGTTTTCTCAGACAATTAAGAATAGTACTACCTCAAGATCCAGCTATACCACACCTAGGCATATATCCAAAAGATGCTCAAGTATAGAACAAGGACATTTGCTCAACAATGTTTGTAACAGCTATATTTGTAATAGCCAGAATCTGGATATAACCCAGATATCCCTCAATAGAGGAATGGATACAGAAATTGTGGTACATCTACACAATAGAATATTACTCAGAAATAAAAAAAAAAAAAACAAGACAATCATGAAATTTGCAGACAAATGGCAGGAACTGAAAAAGGTCATCCTGAGTGAGGTGTCTCAGAAGCAGAAAGACAAACACATGGTATATACTCACTTATAAATGAATATTAGTAATATAATATAATATAATATAATATAATATAATATAATATAATATA
>NW_026592604.1:0-3601 GCF_907164565.1 Psammomys obesus
AATATAATATAATATAATATAATATAATATAATATAATATAATATAAACACACTAAAATCTGTACACCTAAAGAAGCTAATTAATAAGGAGGACTCTGGCTAAGAGGCTCAATCCCCATTCAGAAAGGCAAAGAGAATGGACATCAGAAGAGGGAGAAAACAAGAAACAGGACAGGAACCCACCACAGAGGGCCTCTGAAAGGCTCTACCCTGCAGGGTATCAAAGCAGATGCTGAGACTCATAGCCAAACTTTGGGCAGAGTGTAGAGAATCTCATGAAAGAAGGGGAAGATAGTATGACCTGTAGAGAACAGGAACTCCACAAGGAGAACAATAGAACCAAAAAATCTAGGCACAGGTGTCTTTTCTGAGACTGATACTCTAACCCAGGACCATTTATGGAGATAACTTAGAACCCCTGCACAGATGTTGCCCATGGAAGTTCAGAGTCCAAGTGGTTTCCATAGTAATGGGAACAGGGACTGTCTCTGACATGAACTGGCCTGCTCTTTTATCACCTCCCTCTAAGGGGGAGAGCAGCCTTACCAGGCCACAGAGGAAGACAATGCAGCCACTCCTGATGAGACCTGATAGACTAGGATCAGAAGTAAGGAGAGGAAGTACTCCCCTATCAGTGGACTATGTGAGGGGCATAGGTAGAGAAGGGGGAGGAAGGGTGTGATTGAGAGGGAAGAAGGGAGGGAGCTATAAGGGGGACAAAAAGTGAATGAACTGTAATTAATTAAAAATAAAAATAATAAAATAAAATAAAAAATAAACAATATTGGAAATTACGGGAACAAATAGCCCAATATTTTTTTTTAATGGGCTCTAGAACTAAAGAGTTCTCAAAAGATGAAACATGAATGTCTTATAAACAATAAGGAAATATTCAACACCCTTAGTCAAGGAAATGAACATTTAAAATATATTACACTATCAGGGAAATGCAAATCAAAAGTATGTTACACTAGTCAGAATGGTCAATATTAATAAAACAAGTGATGGCTCATAATTGGTGCTGTTATGAAGAAAGGGGAACAATTTCTTGTGTTTTTTTATGAGAGTAAAAACTACTACAGACACTATAGATATTAGTGTGATGGTTCTTCAGGGACCTAAGGACAGATTTACCTCATGATCCAGCTATCCCACTCTTGGGCATATACACAAAGGACTCTACCTCCTACAACAGAGATAATTGTTCATTCATGCTCATTGCAATTTAATTCACTATAACAAAACACTATAGTCCAAATGTCTGTCAAATGTTGAATGAATAATGAAAATGTGGAATATTTATACAATGGCATATATTTAGGCTGAAAAATACAAAAACAAAAAATGAAATTTACATATAATAAACAGATGGTACAGGTAAAACTCAACCTAAACGAGGTAACACAGACTAAAAGTAATATTGCATGTTTTTGCTTATATGTGGACGTTTCATTTTAAGTATTTCATAAGCATTTCAGAATCTATACAACCACAGGTTAGGTATCTAGTAATGAACTAGGTGGGAGGGGTAGAACTTCCAAAGATGGGGAACTAGAATAAATCGTTATGAGAGACAGAGTAAGACTGGAATTAAAGAATTATATGCCTTGCACTTAAGCAGAATTTGCATTCAATAAATCATTATAGTCTTGCAAAAAAAAAACTGAAACAGTAGTTTGGTAGTGCTAAAAATGTGAGTGATAGTACAAACTGGTTTTCGTTAACTAGTTGGTTTAAATTAATAAAAGTTAAAAAAAAAGCACAAATACACTCCCTACTCTGTCCTACAAAAAAAAAAAAAAAGAATCTGGCTTTAAGAATTCATACTATTCTAGAGTTAAACTAATAAAACACATACTTCAGCAACAAAATGATGATGCGGATAGTTTGCATGCTTACAAGTAATCAGCACTGAGGTATGATCAGTGGTATCTCATATCCAATAAGTTGTCTCTTACTAGACTTTAAAGGTTTACTTTCTTTAAGAAAAATTTGGATATTGTATGTCTTACAGGCATCTGTGTTTCTATAAATCAATTGATTCTGTGAATAAGAATCCTAAATATTGAAACATAGTTAGCACTGTTCCATGTTGGTGAGACTAGAGTTAATTTTTAATTAAATTTTATTTTCTTTCTTTCTTTCTTTCTTTCTTTCTTTCTTTCTTTCTTTCTTTCTTTCTTTCTTTCTTTCTTTCTTTCTTTGTGTGTATTTGTGAATCCAGGTCTCTATGTCTGTGTCTATATCATATATCTGTGGGTACCCATGGGGGCCAGAATATAGTGTCAGGATTCCGTGGAACTGGAGTTACAGCTTGTTTTGAGTAGCCATATCTGAGTGTTAAGAATGAAAGTTGGGTTCTCCAGAGAAGCAGTCAGTATTCTCAGTAACGGAGCTGTCGCTCAAGTCTGTAGTTGATTTTCCTTTATTATCTCTTTCTTCAATACTGTTTAGTTTTCATTTCTATATTTAATGAGTCAGAACAATAAAATAATATTCAAATAATTTGAGTGGCAACTTCATGCACTGATGATGTTTTTTCCTACTATCAAAGTCTGAGAAGCACATAGTAGTATAGAAGAGTACACTTACCAATTGCTCACTAATGTTCCATCCAATTTTGTAGCAGTCAGCAACCCTCTTGATAGTTTGCATTTATTACTACTCAATCATATGAATTATCCCTTGAACACTACACTATTAGATACTAGGAGGTAGCTGTTTGATAAGTATTAATGTTGTAATAACTAGATAGTGCATACCCCAGAATTTTCCAATCACCGCTTCTATCCCACACAATACTGACACTATTATTCTCAACCAGATTCTTCAATGTCTCTTCTCACCCTCACTCCTAAGTCCTTTACATACATAAGCTATCATTCTATAATCATTTAAGAGAAGAAAACCTGTAAGGATATAGTTTGATCTCTGTACACATAGCTCCTAATAAGAAGGAAAGGACAAAGAGAAGGGGAAGATCACAATATGAGTATCTTATGTATTTATATTCAATTTATTTCCCAAGCAGTGCAAGATGGTGGGCTGTGGTGGCACATGCCATTGCCTGAAGTTTCCATGTTCTTTCCAAATGCTCAAACATTGAGAATATAGACATCAGTTCTTTGTCCTTATTTTCTTTTTTTATGTTTTTTTTTACAAATCTTCCAAACCAAAGCTTTTCAGTTTCAACAAATTTATGTGAACAAGAAACAATTTGATAAGTGTGTAAAGGTTTGCATATAGTAGGCAACCTCTAAAACTTTGAAAACTTTGACTTGGTTTACTTTTTTTGTTTCTTTCTATCGAAAGAAAATATTAAAAAATAAAAACAAGTCCTTTAAACATAATGACAATAAGTGTGAGTAATAGTACTTTAAACTCCATTTTAAGTATCACATAAAGTTTAATATATATTCTTTAGCATTTAATATACATTTAAAGCTGCCTAAATTTATTTTTAAATTTATCATATGAAATTATAATTTTTATCATGACTACTTATAAATATTCTTCCACCAAAGAAGGTTATGTCTGTGTCTGTGGGTGAGTGTGAGTGTGTGTGTGTGTGTGTGTGTGTGTGTGTGTGTGTGTGTGTGTG
>NW_026592605.1:0-18811 GCF_907164565.1 Psammomys obesus
TTCCTTCCTTCCTTCCTTCCTTCCTTCCTTCCTTCCTTCCTTCCTTCTTCTCCTTCTCCTCCTCCTCCTCCTCCTCCTCCTCCTCCTCCTCCTCCTCCTCCTCCTCCTCCTCCTCCTCTTCTTCTTCTTTCTTTTAGGGCTTCCAGGCTAGCTGCTAAGTTGCTTGTATGAGATGTTTCGAATTTCTTCTTGAAATAAGTGCTATGGATTTTTCTCTTAGTTCTGCTTTCCTTGTGTCCCATAAGTTTGGGTGTGTTGTGCCTTCATTGTCTTTGAATTTTTGGAAGTCTTTAATTTCTTTCTTTATTTCTTCCCTGACCCAGCTGTCATTGAGGAGAGAGTTGTACAGTTTCCATGTGAGTGTAGGCTATTTGCTACTTCTGTTGTTGTTGAGGTCCAGCTTTAGTACATGGTCGTCTGATTGGATACAAGGGATTCTTTCTTTCTTTCTTTCTTTCTTTTTTTTTACAAGGGATTATTTCAATCTTCTTGTATCTATTGAGGATTGCTTTGTGCCTGATTATATGGTCTATTTTGGAGAAGGTTCCATGAAGTGCTGAGAAGATTAATTCTTTTGTGTTTTCATAGAAGGTTCTGTAGATGTCTATTAGGTCCATTTGATTCATGACCTCTGTTAGAGACATTGTTTCTTTGTTTAATTTGTTTTGTTGACCTGCCCTTTGTTGAGAGTGGGGTGTTGAAGTCTCCCACTATTAATGTGTGGGGATCTAGGTTTGGTTTCAGTTTTATTAATGTTTCTTTTACAAAAGTGAGTGTCCTTGTATTTGGGGCATAGATGTTCAGAATTGTGATGTCTTCTTGGTGGAATTTCCCTTTGATGAGTATGAAGTGACCTTACCCATCTCTTTTGATTAACTTTGGTTGAAATCTATTTTTTTTTTTAGATATTAGAGTGGCTTCTCCTACTTGCTTATTGGGTCCATTTGCTTGAAAAACTGTCTTCTAGCCCTTCACTCTCAGGTAATGTCTATTTTTACGACTTAGGTGTGTTTCTTGTATGCAATAGATAGTTAGGACTTGTTTACACATCCATTCTGTTAGCCTGTGTCTTTTTATTTGAAAGTTGAGTCCATTGGTGTTGCCAGATTAATGACCAGTGGCTGTTAGATCCTTTGATTTTGATGTTGGTTGTGGTGGTGTGTTTGTGTGCTTGGCTACTTTTAGTTTTGCTGTAGTGAGGTTATTTATTTCCTGTGTTTTCCTGAATGTAGTTAGCGTTCCTGGGTTGTATTTTTTCTTTCTAGTATCTTCTGTGAGGCTGGATTTGTGGGTAGGTATTGTTTAAATCTGTTTTTGTTGTTGAATATATTGTTTTCTCCATCTATGATGATTGAGAGTTTTGCTGTTTGTTATGCTTACCTCTATAGTTCCTTTTTCTTCCCTAAGTTCTTCCTCTCCATGATTTCTTCCGTTTGTTTTCTCTTTAATTTTTCCAATTCTATCTTCAGATCCTGAACCATTTTGTTGATTTCCTTCACCTGTCTGACTGTATTTTCCTGCTTTTCCTTCAATTCCTTCGCCTGTTTGAACATTCCCCTGTTCCTTTTATTTCTTTCAGTGGTTTAATTAATTCCTCTCTGAAGGCCACAAACTGTTTGGCTGCAACTTCCTGTATTTCTTTTTGGATGGCCATAATCTGTTTGACTTCATTTCCCTCTATTTCCTTAAGCATTTTATTTGTTTCCTCTATTATCCTCTTAATAAGCATAGATGCAAGGTCATGTTCTTGAATTTCATTTATGATCAGGTGTCCAGGGCTACTTGGCCTGGGATTCTGGAAATGCCATATTGCTTTGGCTTTTGGTGATTGTTTTTTTACACTGGTCTCTACCCAAAAGGCTGTCTCAGGTATTGGCTGTTAGTTTCTGGTGTATGCTGGAATCCTGGGGTGGGGAGAAACCCCTTGGCAGAAAGATTTTTTTTTTTTTTCCTGAAGGAGGCCTCCTCAGCTTTTTGGGCATGATCACCGAATGGCTGATGCTTCTTAGGGAATTGCCACAGCTCTCCTCAGGTGTATGGACCTGTGGAGTAACTGGGCTTGTTGGAAGTCCAGAGGCTATCCTCTCACCAAGAAAAGTCCTGGAGACAGCTGCCCTGCCACTGGGTTTTTTGCTCTGAATTTAGTGAGCTGCTGCTGCTGGTGCTCATATACTGTTTGCTGGGTACAGCCCTCTTGAAGAACCAGGGAGGCCTGTGGTTTGGTAAGTTTAGTTAGGGGAAACAGGCTGCACTTTGGAGCAGTGTCTGGGGGCTGATCCCATGGGTCCGGGCTTCTGAAGGTCTGAGGTTGGAGTTCTGTGCCCCAGTACCCAAGCAGTAATTGGTGGCAGGTGAGCATAGCACATAGGCATGAGGCTAGAGTTGGTAGCCTGCAGGAACCCTAGAAATTTTCTGGGGGTTAGCTGGGTGTCCTGAGATAAGACCTGATGTTTCCCCCACAGTGGGGATTCCTCCCATAAGGGAGACTCAGTCTGTGGTGTTTTGGGGTCCACAGTTCAGTCTGGGATGTTGAGTAGAGTACACAGGAGCAGGAAATTGGCTCCCCGCTGGCAACTAGGCACCTAGTTGCAGGATCCTGGGAACTTTTCTGGGCCTTGGGGGGGGGGGCTGGGTGCCCTGAGATCAGACCTGATGTTTCCTTCACTGTGGGGTTTCCTTCTGACAGGGAAACCCAGTCTCTGGTGTTTCAGGGCCCACAGTTTTTCTGGGACAGCGAGTAGTGAGCGGACATGTGTCTTTGGGCTGCTGACTAAACCTGCCAGAGCCTGGGACCTTTTCCAGGGATTGCCTGGATGACCTCAGGTTGGTCTCAGTTGCTTCCTTCACCGTGGGGTTCTCTCTTGACTAGAAAACCCAGTCTCTGGTGTTGTGGGGCCCACAGTTCAGTCTGGGATGGTGATCAGAGCACACAGGTGTGAGGCTCTGGGCTGGGGACTGAGTGCCTGCCACGACCCGGGAACTCTGCAGGGGTTTAGCTGGGCGACCTGAGAATGGAGTCAATTCCTTCCCACACTGTAGAGTTTCTTCTCATCTGGGAAACACAATCGCTGGTGTTTGAGGGCCCACAGTTTGATCTCTTGGTGGCTATGCAGTCACCGCTGTCCTGCTGGTCAGACATAGTGTGCTCTTGGCACCACCATGTTGGATCCACCATCGATGAGTTTTTTAAAGAATTAATAAAATTATTGCAAAATAAATTATATAAACTTTTAATTACCCAGGATAACAGGTGCTAATTAAAAGGCATAGGAGAGGTAATCAGGGTTAACAACCAACTCCTCTTTGGAAAGGCCTTTTTTTGTATTTTCATCTTCTTCAGCCATCAAACTCTGGGAATCTCGAGCTGGATTTATCATTTCTCAGTTGAGGCACACTTTGAAATAAAATTCCCCAAAATACTCCGGTGAGTTCTTGGGACAATAAATAGTAAGTGACCTAAAATACTTGTTCAAATAAAAAGATGAGTAAATGTTTTACTGCTTGCTCCTTCCTCATTAAAAAGTCATGTGGTATTGCTTGTCTTTGGTTCTGGGTTTTAATTTCTGCCTTCCTATGGTACCCAAGGTGAAAAATAGTTTCTTATATGGGTCAAGACTATCCTCAAAAAAGTACACAGAATAATTGTTTGATCTATGGACTCTAGTATTTATGGTACTTCTCGACTTCCGTGGTTGGTATCCTCTCTTCTAAGGGATGGTTAGAACCTATTACAACAGTGTATTAGAAAGTTTTTCTTTCATCTGAAATGTGGTTGATGAATGAGATGTTTTCCATTGACATATTCATATAGCTCAACACCAAAAGGGACCCAGAAAGAACTTTTCAAAGGAAACCATAATGTAACCAGACTTTTTGGTTACTTTATTGGGTTCTTTTATCTACCACCCTTCTCTGCTCCAATCCCTTCCAACTCCACAACCCTAGGTAGGCAAGAAAGAAGGTTAGATGGAAAAGGAGGGGCAGACCTCATTAGACTACTTCCTGTTGGCTAGGGGCATCCAGTTCCTTGGGACACGTCAGAATATCTTTGTCAGAATTTCTCCAATAACCAGCGACCCAGCAACAAGCCAGCAATAGCAAAAGCAGCAGCAGGGACCAGCAGCAGCTACCACAGCCCCTCTCAGGGCTCTCACATTTATACCCTTTCCAGAGTCCTCAGAATTCCGGTTAAAATGGGGTACAGATCTAAATAAAGAATTCTCAACAGAGAAATTTCAAATAACCAGGAAATGAAATTTTCAACATCCTCAGCCTTTAGGTAAATGCAAACCAAAATGACTCTGACATTCCATTTTACACCAATCAGAATAGCTAAGATCAAAAACACAAGTCACAGCTCATGCTGGCAAGGATGCAGAGCAAGGGGAACCATTGCTGGTGGGAGTGCAAACTTGTACAACTACTTTGGAAATCACCTGGTGCTTTCTTAGAAAATTTGGTATAGCACTTCCTCAAGATCCAGCTATAACCACTCCTGAGCATATACCTAAAAGAAGCTCCACCATACCATTAGGCCACTTGTTCAACTATGTTCATAGCAGCTGCATTTGTAATAGCCAGAATCTGGAAACAACCTAGATGTCCCTCAAGTGAGGAATGGATACAGAAATTGTGGTGCATTTATGTAATGGAATACTACCCAGCTATCAAAAATAAGGAAATCATAAAATTTGCAGGCAAATGAATGGAACTAGAAAAGATCATCCTGAGTGAGGTAACCCAGATCCAGAAAGACACACATGGTATCTACTCACTTGTAAGTGGATATAAGCTGTCAAGTAAATGATAACCAAGCCTCAATCCACAGACTCAGAGAGGTTAGATAAGGAGGAGAGCTATAGGAGGAAGCATAAATCTCTCTGGGAAAAAGAAATAGAATAGATTCTGAGTGTAGACTTGTGGTGGGTAGGGATAGGAGTGGGAGGGATCAGCTAGGGGAAGAAAGGGAGAGTGAGAGTACTGGGAGAGAGAGCTGAAATTAGGGGCATTTATGGGGTGCTGTGTTTAATTTCTTGTTAATTTGTGAACTCTTCTGAGCTCTAATTCCTTTATAGTAACAATCTGTGCAATTAGTCTGGACAAGAACCACCAACTAAAGTCCTGAAATGTGCCTTTAGATTCTGTCATAATTGGGCTTACTATTGCTGTGGCAAAACACCCTGACCAAAAAGCAAACTGGGGATGAAATGGTTTATTTTGCTTACATTGTTTATCATTACTGTTTATTATTACTGTTTACATTATATTATTGTTTATCATCAATGAAAGTCAGAACAGGAACTCAAACAGGGCAGAAATGTGGAGGTGGGAACTGATGCAGAGGCCATGGAGGGGTGCTGCTTACTGGCTTGCTCCCCATTGCTTGCTCAGTCTGCTTTCTTACTACCAGCCCAGTGATGGCATCATTCACATGTATCACTAACTAAGAAAATGCCTTACAGCCCAGATCTTATGGAGGCATTTTCTCAATTAAGGTTTCCTCTTTTCAGATACCACTAGTTTGTGTGTCAAACTGACATAAGGCTAGCCAGCACAGATCCCAAGAGCAGAAATCCCATGCACTAGGCTTTGAGGTTGCTGTATGACCTTGTAGTTCTTGGCTGAGAGGGTCCATTCTTTTACTCCACCAGGGAACACATTAACTATCATAGCTCTCACAATTCAGTACTATAGTTGCCATATACTTCTAATTGTTTATCCAAAGCCTCTTTTGTCAAGATTTTCATTTGTCACTTAAGTCTTGCTCTGCCTAATAAGGCCAACAGAGTTAACTGCTAAGCTGGCTCCCTCTCCTTTAACTTAATTGCATACTGGAAAATCATGCCACAATTTAAATCATAAGACTTGGAAGTCTTTTTTCTTAAAGTGAGTCTAGGTGGATATCTGACAGATACTGTTGATCAGTTTTACAAAGACAACTAGACTTTCATGTTACCTAACCTAGTTTCACTGTAACCTTGACTTGTAGGTAATGAGGCTTACAGGTGGTAGAGATAAAATTCAGATTACTTTCTCTCCATAGGCCAGGCCTCTGAAGTTTGAAGCAAGCTAATGTCTAGAGAGAGGTGTCACCTGTGCCTGTCCCACGTGGACCTCAGGATCTTGGGACCAAATCATTGGGAAATGTTAATAGTTATGGAAAGAGTGAAAGTTAGCCTATGACTAAGGGGAAAAATAAATCCTCATCTGTGTCTCCATGTTCATTTTCTACCTCACTACTTTTATAAACAACAGTTATCTTCCAGGAGATAGCCTTTCATACTTTAGGTAAGTGAAGACTTCACAGCTGTCTAAAACATTGTTGAATTTTGGAAAACATGCTATAATTTGACAAGGAAATGGTTACATACAGTTCTGTGTGAGGGTGAAAATGACAACAAGAAATGACTTCTTTCCAAAATGAGTGATGTGTTATGGGCTAAAGGCTAGGGCAGCATCCTTTTCATCAGGAGCTCACCGTGAAACATCCCTGACAGGCTGGATGGTCTTGGTGCTGTTTAAAGTCAGCCGTGTACACTGTTGATGGTAAACAAGTACTTTCTGAGGAAAATTAATGCAGGGATACTCCTAAATTATGAATATTTGCAGGAAGCAAGAAATTACATCTTTGCAACTAAACTTAAATCCAAATAATAGCTGTCAATGAATATATATGAACAGTTTTCCAAAATTATTTTTTTAAAGATTTATTTTTTATTTATTACATATACAGTGTTCTTCCTGCGCACCACCAGAGGGCAGAAGATATCATTATAGATGGTTATGAGCCACCATGTGGTTGCTGGGAATTGAACTCAGGACCTCTGGAAGAGCAGACAGTGCTCTTAACCTCTGAGCCATCTCTCCAGCCCCCCAAATTCTTTATAAAGGAAATAAAGACATTTGAAGTCTATTCTTCTAGTGGCAGAATCTTTGGCAGGTGTTTGAGAATTTAGTCTCAGTTCCCTCATTTGTCAGTTCTGTGATATGGAGCACTGCCAATGGATATGACAGTTACTTCCTGGAATATTTTACAGGACTCTGAAGTTCTCTTCTCCACCTTCTCTTCTCTACATCTACTGTGCATACCTGTTTTGTTCAGACCATTTTCTAAGTCTGCAGAAGAAATGGACACTTTTTTTTCTAGGATCTGTCACTACTCATAACACCCAAGCCACAAGGTGGGAAAGCTGTTAGAAAAATGTGAAGAATCATATGACAGAAATTTGACTCATCAGACATGAGGTGGCAAGGAGAACCCTTTTTCTTGACAAAGCTGTTCAAGGACTTTGGAACATAGATACAGTGAGGGGCAGATTGTTTTCTCTAGGACTGAGGTGAATACTTTTCTCACTCATTCTTATCTTGAAATCCCATAATTATTAGGTATATGAAAAGCTGTCTATATCTATTTATTGCCATTTTTGCATCAGGATAAAAGCTGAAAATGATCAAAATCTCAGATCTCATCATTTCAATGCAATGACCATCGAGCCCATGTTTTCTCAGGCAGAAAGAATATTTGGGACAAAAAACCAAAATGGAGTTTTTCCATCCTGTTAGCACCAACCACTTTCCAACATATAAGCACCTGAAGGGAACAGAGCAATCCAGAATGACAGGCTTTCAATGGGTCCTTCCCCTAAATAGTCCTACCTATGAATCTTCCATTTTTTCCTTTGTTTATTCTCTATCCTGTGCTGCCATAGTATCATTTTTAGTTCCTGAGTGATTGAATCACTTTTGTTTCCATTTGTGCTCAGGCTTCCTTTAGCTCGAAGTGGAAGCTCATGGGAAGCTTGTTGTTCAAAGGGCTCAACAGATCATCTGGTATTTCTTTCTTAAATACTTGTCTTCACACAAGTCTGAGAATCTTGATCATTTTTACTAGAGGATTGTCTTTTTATTTTTTTTCCTTTTAATTTTTTTCTCCACAACTTATTCATTATATATCCCAATTGAAGCCCTCTTCCTCAACTCCCCCAGTCCTTTCTTCTCTCCCTCTTCTCCTAGTCCACTGAAAGGGTCCACTACCACCATCTACCCATAGCTCATTAAGTCTCATCAGGACTGCTTGGATCCTCTTCCTCCGTGGTCTGGCAAGACCGCATCACCAGGGGTGAGGGATCAGAGAGCAGTCAACTGAGTTTGTGATAGAGGCAGCCCCTGATCCCCTCACTCAGAGATTCGAATGGCAGAGAAACACTTAAAGAAGTGCTCAACATCCTTAGTCATCAGGGAAAGACAAATCAAAACAACTCTGAGATTCCATCTTACACAAATCAGAATGAGTAAGATAAAAAACTCAAGTGACTGGAGAGGATGTGGAGAAAGGGGAACCCTCCTCCATTGCCGGTGGGAATGGAAACTTGTACAACCACTTTGGAAATCAATCAGGTGGTTTTTCAGAAAGTTGGGAGTAGCACTACCTCAAGATCCAGCTATACCACTCCTGGGCATATACCCAAAAGATGCCCCACCATTCAATAAGGACATTTGTTCAACTGTGTTCATAACAGCTTTATTTGTAATAGTCAGAATCTATATGATTCTAAATGGAGGAATGGATACAGAAACTGTGGTACATCTACTCAGCTATTAAAAACAAGGAAATGATGAAATTTGCAGGCAAATGATGAGAACTAGAAAATATCATCCTGAGTGAGGTAACCCAGAAAACAGAAAGACAGGCATGATATACATTTACTAATAAGCAGATATTAGCCATAAAATATAGGACAGCCATCTTCAGACCTAAATAAGCTAAACATTGAGGAGGACCCTAGGGAGGATGCTTAAATCTCATTCCGAATGTCAAACAGGATAGACACTAGAAGCAGTGGAAGAGAGGAAACGGGATGGGAGTTTCCTATAGAGGGTCCTCTGAAAGAATCCACCAGATGCTGAGACTCAGGGCCAAACTTTGGGCAATGCGCAGGGAGTCTTATGGAGGAAGAGAGGGGTGGGACTAGAGGGACATGGAGGGGACAGGGAACCAACAAAACTAAAAGATCTGAGCCCAGGGGGTCCTGCAGAGACTGATGCACCAACAGAGGACCAAGCATGGAGAGTACCTAGACCCCCTGCTCAGATGTGGCCAATTGGCAGCACAGTCTCCAGTCGCCATGTGGATCTCTGAGTATTTTTATTTTTCTATCAAGGATAGGAGTGTGTTACTGAAACTTTTGTCAGTTTAGCAGCTTAAAACTTTAGAGATGAACTTGAGTCAATGGTTGCTCTTAATTATATTACCATGTTGGTATATAATTACCAACATGGTAATATAATTAATGTATTGACAAAGAGCTTCTTCTTCTTTTTTTCAATCCCTTCTTGTAGCTGTGGATAAAGGAAATGAATTATCAGGAAATTGGAAACCATACCCAAAGTGACTGGATTCATTCTTGTGGGACTATCTAGGCATCCCACATCCCAGAGTGTTGTCTTCTGGACATTGATGTTTCTCTATATAGTCACTTTGGCAGGAAACAGTTTAACTATTTTCCTAGTAGGAAGCAACTCTCAACTGCACATGCCAGTGTATTTCTTTCTTGGTAACTTGTCTCTCTCTTTCTCTCTGTCTGTCATATTGGGGATATACCTATTAACTTCTCTGATAGTCTATCTCTCTTCACATTCCTCTTGTTCTTTTTTTCCTATGTCTAGATTATACTGATCTCATTTCCATGTTAGAAAAGTGCCATTTCTTCCGTTTGGAACCCTGTGTCCCAGGCTTTCATTCCCACCCTTCCCTTCCTTCTTTCATTCCTGTCTTACATTTGTATGTGAAATATTTCACACAGCCATACATCCACCATACCATTTAACACTTTATAATACAAAGTTTGTTTACTTATAAATGCAAAATGCCACAGTATAAAACATATATGGGATGAAGAGATTGCTTAGCAGTTAAGAAAACCTGTTTTTCTTGCAAAGTATCCAGGTTCAATTCCCAGCACCCACTAGTAGCTCACAACTGTCTGTAACTACAGTCCCACGGTATCCAGTGCCCTCTTCTGGCCTTCATGGGCACTGCATGCATGTGATTCACAGACATATGGGCAGGCATAAAAAAGCCCAATACACATAAAAAGTCAGAACAAAGATTCAAAGAAAGAATTTAAAGACATAGACACATATTCCCACACACTCCTCAAACAAATAAAAAGATCAGTCACAACCTGGAAGAAGATATTTGTTATGCATAAAATTGATCAAATATTACTAGAATATATTCCAGAATATAAAGAATTCTCATCTTTCAAAATGTCCCCTTGCTTAATGTCCTTTTTGTCGACTTGACATAGCATAGAATCATTTGGGACTAGGGAATCTCAACTCAGAAAATGGTCCCTTTAGACTGATCTGTCTGAGGTGCAAGTCTGGACAAGTCTGAGGTGCAATTTCTTAATTAGTGATTGATATGGGAGGGGCCAGCTAACTGTGGGGAGTGCCATCATTTGGCTGGTTGTCCTGGGTGCTATAAGAAAGCAGGCTGAGCAGGCCATGAATATCCCATGTCGGTAAGGAACATTCTTCCAGAGCTTCTGTACCAGTTCCTGCCTCCAGGTTCCTACCTTGAGTTCCTACCCTGACTTCCTTCAGTGATGACCTATGACCTGTAAGCTAAAATAAACTCCTTTCTCTCTAAGTTGCTTTTGGGAATGGTGTTTTATCACAATATTAGGAACCCCAAGACACTTGACAACCCCAAACATAATCCTTTGACCTGAAAATATTATTTATGTCCTGGCCTGCCATGCACCAGATACGAAAGAAGGAGAGGAAAGACACTGAGTGACAGTTAAGGGTTTTTGTTTTGTTTCTTTGAGACAGAGTATCACTGTGTGGTTCTGGTTATCCTGGAATTCACTATGTAGACAAGGCTGGCCTCCAACTCACAGAGATGCATCTGTATCAGCCTCTGCCTCCCAAGTGCTGGGATTAAAGGTATGCACCACTACACTCTGCTTTGAGTGATAGAAATGTCTACATAATCACACTGAAAGTTTCTCACTTGCCGAAGTTTTAAAAGTTCTCATTTATTTGTTTTTCTTTCATTATTGCCTGCTCTTTGTATTTCTTGTAATTTCTTTAGGCTTAGTCTATATATATTCTATTAGTTTCTCAAGCCAAACATGCTTTATTTTTAGTAACATGTTTTTAGACCTCTGAAACATATACATTATGAAAAATAGTTTTACAAAAGGCTTGAAAAGACAGTATATATGATTTCTGTACAACTTTCAAACACATTTCACTTAAGTTAACATCTGGCAAAGACATGGAATACTCAAAGCCAAGATGTTAAACACTATTATTAGCCATGCTGTGTGTTTTTTGACACATACACACGGTATTTATTTAAAACAATGACCTGATACACAGTAAACATTCAATACACATGTATACATTGGTGGAGAACCTGCACTTAACTGTACTATGCATAATAACCCTTAAAGGCATGAGTGTTATATCTCTAGATATCATTGATACTGTTTAGTAACCTAAGAAACATGTAGTATACTATACTGCATAAATAGCATGCCTTGGTTATTTTCCTTTAAAAATGTTCTTACTTTGGGGGGGGGGGTCACATACCATATGGAGTATGTAGAGCATCAAAGGACAACCTGTAGAAATAGGTGGAGTAATGGTTTCTCTCCTTCCATCATGTGAGGCCCAGAGATCAAACTCAAGGCATCAGGCTGGGTGGCAAGCACCTTCATCTGCTGAGTCATCTTGCCAGATCTTGATTATTATTACTCTTTTTCTTCCCTTCTATGTATTCTTCTTTCAGATATTACATCCTGACTGCATTTCTCTCTAGTCTCCTTTTCCCCTAGTCTTTCCTCCCAACCTCTGCTTTCCCCTGGGCCCTCCTCTCCCTTTACCTCCCCTCAGAAAAGAGCAGGACTTCTAGGGACATCAACCAAATATGGCATAACAAGCGACAATAAGACCAGGCACATATTCTCACATCAAGACTGGATGAGGCTGAATAGCCAGGGGGTAGTGATCAAAGGGCAGGCAATCAATTTCACGGCAGAGGCAGTCCCTGCTCCCCTTACTAGAGTATCCACACAGAGACTGAGCTGCCATGGGCTACATCTGAGCAGGGGGTGTAGGTCTTCTCCATGCATGGTCCTTGGGTGGTGCATTGGTCTCTGCAGGGCCCACTGAGATCAGATTTTTTTGCTTTGTTGGTCTCCTTCTGGAGTTCCTGGCCACAGAGAAAGAAGGTCTAGGCAGTCCTGATGAGACTTGTTAAGCTAGGGTCAAATGGCAGGGGGAGGGAGAACTCCCCCTTTCAGTGGACTAGGGGAAGGGTTAGGGATGATGAAGGAGGGATAGTGGACCAGGAAGAGATGAGGGAGGGGGATACAATTGGGGTATAAAATGAATGAATCCTAAAATAAAAAATTAAAAAGACTGAATGAGGCAACCCAGTAGGAAGAAAAGGGTCCCAAAGGCAGTCAAAAGAGTCAGAGACAGTCCTCGTTCCCACTGTTAAGAATCCCACAAGAACACCAGGCTATAAAACCATAACATTTATGCAGAGATCCTAGTCAGATCCATACAGGCTCACTGATCTCTGTGAGCCCACTTGTGTCCCAGTCAGTTGATTCTGTGGGCCATATTCTTGTCATGCTCCTTATTCCTCTGGTTCTACCAATCCCTCCTCCCCCTCCTCCACAGGACTTCCCAGGCAATGAATAATGTTTGGCTGTGGGACTCTGCATCTGCTCCCATCAGTTGCTGGATGAACTCTCTCTGGTCTCTCTAAATGATGATTATGCCAGACTTTGGTCCTAGCACATCATTGCAGGCATGACAAACTGTAGGTCAGAGATTTTGTGGCTGGATTGGTATCCCCAATCCCTTCACTTGAGGCCCTGTCTGGTTACAGAAGATGGCTGGTTCATGTTCTGTATCTCCCATTACTAGGAGTCTTCAGTAATGTCACTCTTGTAGATTCTGTGGAGTTTCCATTGCACCAGATTTCTACCTCACTCCTAAAATACTCCAAATTCCAATCATCTCTCCCAGTATTCTCTCCCTCCACCCCAGCCTGATCCCTTTGTTCCCATTCCCTCCGATCCCAAGTCTACCTGTGAAATCCATTTTCCCTTCACAAAGAAGATCCTTGCACACACACACACACACACACACACACACACACCCCGCCCCCAGCACTCCTTGTTAAGTAACATCTCTGAGTTTGTGGACTGTAGCATGATTATCCATCACTTAACAGCTAATATCCACTTATGAGTGAGTGCATACCATGTTTGTCTTTCTGGGTCTGGGTTACATCACTCATTTTGATTGGCATTTCCCTGATGACTAAGGATGTTGAGCATTTAAATGCTTCTCAACCATCTGAGATTCCTCTGTTGAGAATTCTGTTTAGCTCTGTACCCAATTTTAATTGGATTGTTTGTTTTATTGGTGTTTAATTTCCTGAGTTTTTTATACATTTTGGATGTTAGCCATCTATCTGATGTAGGGTTGGTGAAGATCTCCCAGTTTGTAGGCTGCTCCCAAAAGACACTGTTTTGATGACAGTGTCTTTTGCTTTACAGAAGCTTTTCAGTTTCATAAGGTCCCATTTATTGATTGTTGATCTTAGAGCCTGAGCTGTTGGTGTTCTATTCAGGAAGTTGCCTCCTGTGCCAATGAATTCTAGGCTCTTCCCCACTTTTTCTTCTAACAGATTTAGTGCATCTGGTTTTATGTTGAGGTCTTTGATCCATTTGGACTTGTGCAGGGTGATAAATATGGATCTATTTGCGTTCTTCTACACACAGACATCCATTTGGACTAGTAACATTTGTTGAAGATGCTACCTTTTTTCCATCATATGTTTTTTTTTTTTTTGTAAAAAATCAAGTGTCCATAGGTTTATGGGTTTAGTTCTGGGTTTTCAATTCGATTCTATTGCTCAGCCTGTCTGTTTTCATGCCAACACCGTGAGCTTTTTATTACTATTTCTCTGTAGTACAGCTTGAAATCAGGGATGGTGATACTTCTAGAAATTCTTTTATTGTACAGTATTGTTTTAACTATCCTTTTTAAAAATTTATTGTATATGAAATTGAGGATTGCTCTTTCAAAGTCTGCAAAGAATTGTCTTGAAATTTTGATGGGAATTGCATTGAATCTGTAGATTGCTTTTGGTAAGATGGCCATTTTTACTATGTTAATCCTACCTATCCCCGAGCATAGGAGATCTTTCCATCTTCTGATATCTTCTTCAATTTCTTTCTTCAGAGACTTGAAGTTCTTGCCATACATGTCTTTAACTTGCTCAGTTAGTTATACTAAGATATTTTCTATTATTTGTGGCTATTGTGAAGGGTGTTATTTTCTTAATTTCTTTTTCAGCTCATTTATTATTTGTATAAAGGAGGACTGCTGATTCTTTTTTTTTTTAGTTAATTTTGTATCCAGTCACTTTGCCTAAGGTGCTTTTCAGCTGTAGGAGTTTTCCAGTAGAATTTTCAGGGTCACTCATGTATACTATCATATCATCTGTGAAGAGCAATACTTTGACTTCTTCCTTTCCAAATTGTATTCCCTTGATCTTCTTTAGGACTTCAAGTATTATGTGGAATAAATATGGAGAGTGGACAGCCTTGTCTTGTCCCTGATTTTAGTGGAATTGCTTTAAGTTACTCTCCATTTAATTTGATGCTAGCTATTGGCTTACTGTATATTGTTCTTATTATGTTTAGCTATAGGCCTTGTGTCCCTGATCTCTCCAAGTCTTATATCATGATTTTATTATTACTGGATTTTTTCAAAGGCATTTTTAGCATATAACGAGATGATTGTGTGTTTTTTCTTTCAGTTTGTTTATATGGTGGATTACATTGATGGACTTTCATATGTTGAACCATCCCTACATCCCTGGGATGAAGCATACTTGATCATGATGGATGATGTTTTTGATGTGTTCTTGGATTTGGTTTGCAAGTATTTTGCTGAGTATTTTCACATGAATATTCATAAGAGAAATTGGCCTGTAATTCTCTTTATTGGTTGACTTTTTGTGTGGTTTACGTATCACAGTGACTGTAGCTTCATTTCATGCAATATTTTGAGAAGTATTGGTATTAGATCTTTTAAGAAAGCTTGGTAGAATTCTGTCCTGAAACTATCTGCTCCTGCACATATTTTTTTGATTGGGAGACTTAATGAATGCTTCTATTTTATTATGGGTTATAGGACTATTAGATTGTTAACCTGTTCTTTTTTTAAATCTACATTTATTTAGTTAATAAATAAATATTTTTTTTACAATTTATTCACTTTATATCCTAATTGTAGCCCCATCTCTCATCTCCTCCCAGTCCTACCCTCCCTCCCTCTTTTTCCCTATCCCCTCCCCTAGTCCACTCTAAGGAAAAGGCCTCCTCCCCTAACATTTGACCCCTAGCCTATCAAGTTTCATCAGGACTTCCAGGGCCCTCTCTGACATGAGCTCAGTTGCCTGCTCTTTGATCATTTCCCCCTGGCAGAGCAACCTTTCCAGCTCACAATGGAAGAGGGCCCTTGCTCCCCTAACTTGGTGACCCACATGGAGACTGAGCTGCCTATGGGGGTCTAGGTCCACTCCTTGTATGGTCCTTGGTTGGTGCATCAGTTTCTGCAGCTCCTCCTGGGTCCAGACTTTTTGACTTTGTTGGTCTCCTTTTGGAGCTCCTATCCCCTCCGGGTCCTCCTATCTCCCCTCCCTCCTCTATAAGACTCCCTGCGCTCTGTTCAAGGTTTGGCCATGAGTCTCTGCATCTGCTTCGATCCCCTGTTGAGTGGAGTCTTTCAGAGGACAGCTATGGTAAGCTCCCATCCTTTTCCCACTCTTCTGCCTCTTCTGGTGTCTATGCTGTTTGTCATTCTGACTTATATTTAAGCATCTTCCCTAGGGTCCTCCTTGTCGTTTAGCTTCTTTAGGTCTGTAGATTTTAGTATGTTTATCCTATATTATATGGCTAATATCCTCTAATAAATAAGTATATACCTTGCATATCTTCCTGCTTCTGGGTTAACCTCACACAGGATGATCTTTTTTTTGATAAATGGATTCTATCAAGAAAATTGTCCACTACATTTAGATTTTCTTGCTTTGTGGAGTATAATAATAAGGCTTTTTTGAAGTAAGACCTAATGATTCTTTGGATTTCCTCAGTGTCTGTTGTTATGTCCTTTTCATAATTTCTGATTTTGTTAATTTGGATATTATCTCTCTGCCTTTTAGTTAGTGTGGTTAAGGGTTTGTCTATCTTGTTGATTTTCTTAAAGAACCAGCTTGTAGTTTTTGTTTTTGTTTTTGTTTTTTTTTTTTTTATTCTTTGTTATTGTTCTCTTTGTTTCTGAGTTATTGATTTCAGTTCTGAGTTTGGTTATTTCCTGCTATCTACACTTCTTAGGTGTGTTTGCCTTCTTTTTGTTCTAGAGCTTTCAGGTGTACTTTCAAATTGCTAGTATGAGCACACTCTAATTTCTTTATGAAGGTGCTTAGTGCTATGAACTTTTCCCTTAGCACTGCTTTCATTATGCCTCATAAGTTTGGGCATGTTGTGTCTTCATTTTCATTGAATTCTACAGAGTCTTCATTTTTCATTGAATTTTAGAGAGTCTTTTTATTTTTTCCCTGACCCAATGGTCATTGAATAGAGAGTTGTTCAGTTTCATAAATTTGTAGGCTTTCTGTTGTTGAGTTCCAGCTTTAATCCATGGTAGTCTGATAGCATACAGGGGATAATTTCAATTTTCTTATATTTGTTGAGACTTGCTTTGTGACTGAGTATATGGTTAATTTTGGAGAAGGTTCTATGTGCTGAAAAGAAGGTATAAACTTTTGTTTGGGTGAAATGTTCTGTGGATATATTAGGTCCTTTTGATTTATAATGGTTAGTTTCATTATTTCTTTTTTTAGTTCATTGGTGAGAGTCAGGTTTTGAAGTCTCTCCCAATATTAATGTGTGGGGTTCAATTGTGATTTAAGTTTTAGTAATGTTTCTTTTACAAAGGTGGGTGTCCTTGCATTTGGGGAATAGATGTTCAGAATTGAGATATCATCTTGGTGGATTTTTCCTTTGATGAGTATGAAATGCCCTTTTCCATGTCTTTTGATTACCTTTGCTTGAAAGTTTATTAGATATTAGAAAAGCCACTCCTGCTTATTTCTTGTGTCCATTTGCTTGGAAAACCTTTTTTTCCAGCCCCTTTTTTCTGAGGTCTATATTTGTTGCTGAGGTGTTTCTTGTATGCAACAGAATGTTGGGTCCTGTTTATGCAATTGTTTTGTTAGCCTGTGTCTTTGAGCTCAGTCCACTGATGTTGATTAGTAACCAATGATTGTTAGTTCCTTTTATTGTGGCATTGGTGGTGATAGTGTGTTTATGTACTTGTTTTCTTTTGGCCAGTGAGCCCCAGATAGATCTCTCTGTCCACCTTTCCAGCATTGGGATTACAAATATGTATAACCATGCTTGACTTTTTAAAAATGTGGTTTCTGAAACTCAAACTCACATTCATGCTTGCATAGCATGTAAGCTATCTCCCTATCCTTCCTTCTTTCCTTCTTTCCTTCTTTCCTTCCTTCCTTCCTTCCTTCCTTCCTTCCTTCCTTCCTTCCTTCCTTCTTTCTTTCTTTCTTTCTTTCTTTCTTTCTTTCTTTCTTTCGTGTGAAAGTACACAAATGTCATTTCAAGCATCCTAGGAATATACTGAAGATTTAATTTTGTTCTTTTTCTTCTGTTTTGGTTTTTGTCTACTCCATCTTTCTGCCTCATCACCGAACCTTGGGTAATTAATGTTAATATTATAAATAATGTCCTTCAGTATAATCAAGTAGAAGATAATTGTTTTCTCAGGCATATAAATTTCACAGACAAGTATTTTTGTCATTTCTGCTTCACAAAATTGAGCTCATATGTACACTTTGGCAATCTTTTCCTCCTCTATAACTAGTATGAACCTTTCCAAATCAAATGTTATAGCTTTGAGTCATTCTTGTTAATGGCTATGTATATATTTTATCTATGTAATATTTGAGAGCATTTGACCATTTTTTTTATCCTATATTAATTTCCTGATACCACCACAAAATACCTTGAAAAAAGCAACTTAAGGGAAAAAGGGCTTACTTGGTTAACAATTTCAGGTTACAGTCCATTACTGCAGGAAAGTTAAGGGAGGAACTTGAAGAAGCTGGTCACTTCCAGTGACAAGCAGAGGGAGAGTGAATGCATGGATATAAATTATTGACTCCTTTTTTTTTTCTCATTCAGTTGAAAGGCTCTTGCCATGAAATGATATCAGTGTGAGTCTTTCTACTTCAGTTAATCTAATTAAGAAAAATCCATTTAAGCTGGGTATGGTTGCACAAACCTTTAATCCCAGCACTCAGGGAGGCAGACGAAGGCGATCTCTGTGAGTTCAAGGCCAGCCTGGTCCACAAAGTTAGTCTTTGGCAGCCAAGGCTACACAGAGAAACCCTGTCTCGAAAAACCAAAGCTGGAAGGCTGGCTAGGTGTTTAAAGGTAACCTTTTAAGGGTAACTGGTTGCTCTTACAGAGGACCTGGGGCTTGATTCCCAATATCTACATTGTAGTTCACAATCTTTAGTAACTCCAGTCCCAGGGAATCTGACACTATCTTCAGGCCTCCACAGGCACTAGGCACACCTATGTGGTGTCGATATACATGCAGGCAAAATACCTAAGCACATAAAATAAATGTTTTTAATTAGAAAAAAAAAGAAAATCTCTCATAGGCATGCCCACAGGGAAACCTAATC
>NW_026592606.1:0-18808 GCF_907164565.1 Psammomys obesus
TTCCTTCCTTCCTTCCTTCCTTCCTTCCTTCCTTCCTTCCTTCCTTCTTCTCCTTCTCCTCCTCCTCCTCCTCCTCCTCCTCCTCCTCCTCCTCCTCCTCCTCCTCCTCCTCCTCCTCTTCTTCTTCTTTCTTTTAGGGCTTCCAGGCTAGCTGCTAAGTTGCTTGTATGAGATGTTTCGAATTTCTTCTTGAAATAAGTGCTATGGATTTTTCTCTTAGTTCTGCTTTCCTTGTGTCCCATAAGTTTGGGTGTGTTGTGCCTTCATTGTCTTTGAATTTTTGGAAGTCTTTAATTTCTTTCTTTATTTCTTCCCTGACCCAGCTGTCATTGAGGAGAGAGTTGTACAGTTTCCATGTGAGTGTAGGCTATTTGCTACTTCTGTTGTTGTTGAGGTCCAGCTTTAGTACATGGTCGTCTGATTGGATACAAGGGATTCTTTCTTTCTTTCTTTCTTTTTTTTTTTTTACAAGGGATTATTTCAATCTTCTTGTATCTATTGAGGATTGCTTTGTGCCTGATTATATGGTCTATTTTGGAGAAGGTTCCATGAAGTGCTGAGAAGATTAATTCTTTTGTGTTTTCATAGAAGGTTCTGTAGATGTCTATTAGGTCCATTTGATTCATGACCTCTGTTAGAGACATTGTTTCTTTGTTTAATTTGTTTTGTTGACCTGCCCTTTGTTGAGAGTGGGGTGTTGAAGTCTCCCACTATTAATGTGTGGGGATCTAGGTTTGGTTTCAGTTTTATTAATGTTTCTTTTACAAAAGTGAGTGTCCTTGTATTTGGGGCATAGATGTTCAGAATTGTGATGTCTTCTTGGTGGAATTTCCCTTTGATGAGTATGAAGTGACCTTACCCATCTCTTTTGATTAACTTTGGTTGAAATCTATTTTTTTTTTAGATATTAGAGTGGCTTCTCCTACTTGCTTATTGGGTCCATTTGCTTGAAAAACTGTCTTCTAGCCCTTCACTCTCAGGTAATGTCTATTTTTACGACTTAGGTGTGTTTCTTGTATGCAATAGATAGTTAGGACTTGTTTACACATCCATTCTGTTAGCCTGTGTCTTTTTATTTGAAAGTTGAGTCCATTGGTGTTGCCAGATTAATGACCAGTGGCTGTTAGATCCTTTGATTTTGATGTTGGTTGTGGTGGTGTGTTTGTGTGCTTGGCTACTTTTAGTTTTGCTGTAGTGAGGTTATTTATTTCCTGTGTTTTCCTGAATGTAGTTAGCGTTCCTGGGTTGTATTTTTTCTTTCTAGTATCTTCTGTGAGGCTGGATTTGTGGGTAGGTATTGTTTAAATCTGTTTTTGTTGTTGAATATATTGTTTTCTCCATCTATGATGATTGAGAGTTTTGCTGTTTGTTATGCTTACCTCTATAGTTCCTTTTTCTTCCCTAAGTTCTTCCTCTCCATGATTTCTTCCGTTTGTTTTCTCTTTAATTTTTCCAATTCTATCTTCAGATCCTGAACCATTTTGTTGATTTCCTTCACCTGTCTGACTGTATTTTCCTGCTTTTCCTTCAATTCCTTCGCCTGTTTGAACATTCCCCTGTTCCTTTTATTTCTTTCAGTGGTTTAATTAATTCCTCTCTGAAGGCCACAAACTGTTTGGCTGCAACTTCCTGTATTTCTTTTTGGATGGCCATAATCTGTTTGACTTCATTTCCCTCTATTTCCTTAAGCATTTTATTTGTTTCCTCTATTATCCTCTTAATAAGCATAGATGCAAGGTCATGTTCTTGAATTTCATTTATGATCAGGTGTCCAGGGCTACTTGGCCTGGGATTCTGGAAATGCCATATTGCTTTGGCTTTTGGTGATTGTTTTTTTACACTGGTCTCTACCCAAAAGGCTGTCTCAGGTATTGGCTGTTAGTTTCTGGTGTATGCTGGAATCCTGGGGTGGGGAGAAACCCCTTGGCAGAAAGATTTTTTTTTTTTTTCCTGAAGGAGGCCTCCTCAGCTTTTTGGGCATGATCACCGAATGGCTGATGCTTCTTAGGGAATTGCCACAGCTCTCCTCAGGTGTATGGACCTGTGGAGTAACTGGGCTTGTTGGAAGTCCAGAGGCTATCCTCTCACCAAGAAAAGTCCTGGAGACAGCTGCCCTGCCACTGGGTTTTTTGCTCTGAATTTAGTGAGCTGCTGCTGCTGGTGCTCATATACTGTTTGCTGGGTACAGCCCTCTTGAAGAACCAGGGAGGCCTGTGGTTTGGTAAGTTTAGTTAGGGGAAACAGGCTGCACTTTGGAGCAGTGTCTGGGGGCTGATCCCATGGGTCCGGGCTTCTGAAGGTCTGAGGTTGGAGTTCTGTGCCCCAGTACCCAAGCAGTAATTGGTGGCAGGTGAGCATAGCACATAGGCATGAGGCTAGAGTTGGTAGCCTGCAGGAACCCTAGAAATTTTCTGGGGGTTAGCTGGGTGTCCTGAGATAAGACCTGATGTTTCCCCCACAGTGGGGATTCCTCCCATAAGGGAGACTCAGTCTGTGGTGTTTTGGGGTCCACAGTTCAGTCTGGGATGTTGAGTAGAGTACACAGGAGCAGGAAATTGGCTCCCCGCTGGCAACTAGGCACCTAGTTGCAGGATCCTGGGAACTTTTCTGGGCCTTGGGGGGGGGGGCTGGGTGCCCTGAGATCAGACCTGATGTTTCCTTCACTGTGGGGTTTCCTTCTGACAGGGAAACCCAGTCTCTGGTGTTTCAGGGCCCACAGTTTTTCTGGGACAGCGAGTAGTGAGCGGACATGTGTCTTTGGGCTGCTGACTAAACCTGCCAGAGCCTGGGACCTTTTCCAGGGATTGCCTGGATGACCTCAGGTTGGTCTCAGTTGCTTCCTTCACCGTGGGGTTCTCTCTTGACTAGAAAACCCAGTCTCTGGTGTTGTGGGGCCCACAGTTCAGTCTGGGATGGTGATCAGAGCACACAGGTGTGAGGCTCTGGGCTGGGGACTGAGTGCCTGCCACGACCCGGGAACTCTGCAGGGGTTTAGCTGGGCGACCTGAGAATGGAGTCAATTCCTTCCCACACTGTAGAGTTTCTTCTCATCTGGGAAACACAATCGCTGGTGTTTGAGGGCCCACAGTTTGATCTCTTGGTGGCTATGCAGTCACCGCTGTCCTGCTGGTCAGACATAGTGTGCTCTTGGCACCACCATGTTGGATCCACCATCGATGAGTTTTTTAAAGAATTAATAAAATTATTGCAAAATAAATTATATAAACTTTTAATTACCCAGGATAACAGGTGCTAATTAAAAGGCATAGGAGAGGTAATCAGGGTTAACAACCAACTCCTCTTTGGAAAGGCCTTTTTTTGTATTTTCATCTTCTTCAGCCATCAAACTCTGGGAATCTCGAGCTGGATTTATCATTTCTCAGTTGAGGCACACTTTGAAATAAAATTCCCCAAAATACTCCGGTGAGTTCTTGGGACAATAAATAGTAAGTGACCTAAAATACTTGTTCAAATAAAAAGATGAGTAAATGTTTTACTGCTTGCTCCTTCCTCATTAAAAAGTCATGTGGTATTGCTTGTCTTTGGTTCTGGGTTTTAATTTCTGCCTTCCTATGGTACCCAAGGTGAAAAATAGTTTCTTATATGGGTCAAGACTATCCTCAAAAAAGTACACAGAATAATTGTTTGATCTATGGACTCTAGTATTTATGGTACTTCTCGACTTCCGTGGTTGGTATCCTCTCTTCTAAGGGATGGTTAGAACCTATTACAACAGTGTATTAGAAAGTTTTTCTTTCATCTGAAATGTGGTTGATGAATGAGATGTTTTCCATTGACATATTCATATAGCTCAACACCAAAAGGGACCCAGAAAGAACTTTTCAAAGGAAACCATAATGTAACCAGACTTTTTGGTTACTTTATTGGGTTCTTTTATCTACCACCCTTCTCTGCTCCAATCCCTTCCAACTCCACAACCCTAGGTAGGCAAGAAAGAAGGTTAGATGGAAAAGGAGGGGCAGACCTCATTAGACTACTTCCTGTTGGCTAGGGGCATCCAGTTCCTTGGGACACGTCAGAATATCTTTGTCAGAATTTCTCCAATAACCAGCGACCCAGCAACAAGCCAGCAATAGCAAAAGCAGCAGCAGGGACCAGCAGCAGCTACCACAGCCCCTCTCAGGGCTCTCACATTTATACCCTTTCCAGAGTCCTCAGAATTCCGGTTAAAATGGGGTACAGATCTAAATAAAGAATTCTCAACAGAGAAATTTCAAATAACCAGGAAATGAAATTTTCAACATCCTCAGCCTTTAGGTAAATGCAAACCAAAATGACTCTGACATTCCATTTTACACCCATCAGAATAGCTAAGATCAAAAACACAAGTCACAGCTCATGCTGGCAAGGATGCAGAGCAAGGGGAACCATTGCTGGTGGGAGTGCAAACTTGTACAACTACTTTGGAAATCACCTGGTGCTTTCTTAGAAAATTTGGTATAGCACTTCCTCAAGATCCAGCTATAACCACTCCTGAGCATATACCTAAAAGAAGCTCCACCATACCATTAGGCCACTTGTTCAACTATGTTCATAGCAGCTGCATTTGTAATAGCCAGAATCTGGAAACAACCTAGATGTCCCTCAAGTGAGGAATGGATACAGAAATTGTGGTGCATTTATGTAATGGAATACTACCCAGCTATCAAAAATAAGGAAATCATAAAATTTGCAGGCAAATGAATGGAACTAGAAAAGATCATCCTGAGTGAGGTAACCCAGATCCAGAAAGACACACATGGTATCTACTCACTTGTAAGTGGATATAAGCTGTCAAGTAAATGATAACCAAGCCTCAATCCACAGACTCAGAGAGGTTAGATAAGGAGGAGAGCTATAGGAGGAAGCATAAATCTCTCTGGGAAAAAGAAATAGAATAGATTCTGAGTGTAGACTTGTGGTGGGTAGGGATAGGAGTGGGAGGGATCAGCTAGGGGAAGAAAGGGAGAGTGAGAGTACTGGGAGAGAGAGCTGAAATTAGGGGCATTTATGGGGTGCTGTGTTTAATTTCTTGTTAATTTGTGAACTCTTCTGAGCTCTAATTCCTTTATAGTAACAATCTGTGCAATTAGTCTGGACAAGAACCACCAACTAAAGTCCTGAAATGTGCCTTTAGATTCTGTCATAATTGGGCTTACTATTGCTGTGGCAAAACACCCTGACCAAAAAGCAAACTGGGGATGAAATGGTTTATTTTGCTTACATTGTTTATCATTACTGTTTATTATTACTGTTTACATTATATTATTGTTTATCATCAATGAAAGTCAGAACAGGAACTCAAACAGGGCAGAAATGTGGAGGTGGGAACTGATGCAGAGGCCATGGAGGGGTGCTGCTTACTGGCTTGCTCCCCATTGCTTGCTCAGTCTGCTTTCTTACTACCAGCCCAGTGATGGCATCATTCACATGTATCACTAACTAAGAAAATGCCTTACAGCCCAGATCTTATGGAGGCATTTTCTCAATTAAGGTTTCCTCTTTTCAGATACCACTAGTTTGTGTGTCAAACTGACATAAGGCTAGCCAGCACAGATCCCAAGAGCAGAAATCCCATGCACTAGGCTTTGAGGTTGCTGTATGACCTTGTAGTTCTTGGCTGAGAGGGTCCATTCTTTTACTCCACCAGGGAACACATTAACTATCATAGCTCTCACAATTCAGTACTATAGTTGCCATATACTTCTAATTGTTTATCCAAAGCCTCTTTTGTCAAGATTTTCATTTGTCACTTAAGTCTTGCTCTGCCTAATAAGGCCAACAGAGTTAACTGCTAAGCTGGCTCCCTCTCCTTTAACTTAATTGCATACTGGAAAATCATGCCACAATTTAAATCATAAGACTTGGAAGTCTTTTTTCTTAAAGTGAGTCTAGGTGGATATCTGACAGATACTGTTGATCAGTTTTACAAAGACAACTAGACTTTCATGTTACCTAACCTAGTTTCACTGTAACCTTGACTTGTAGGTAATGAGGCTTACAGGTGGTAGAGATAAAATTCAGATTACTTTCTCTCCATAGGCCAGGCCTCTGAAGTTTGAAGCAAGCTAATGTCTAGAGAGAGGTGTCACCTGTGCCTGTCCCACGTGGACCTCAGGATCTTGGGACCAAATCATTGGGAAATGTTAATAGTTATGGAAAGAGTGAAAGTTAGCCTATGACTAAGGGGAAAAATAAATCCTCATCTGTGTCTCCATGTTCATTTTCTACCTCACTACTTTTATAAACAACAGTTATCTTCCAGGAGATAGCCTTTCATACTTTAGGTAAGTGAAGACTTCACAGCTGTCTAAAACATTGTTGAATTTTGGAAAACATGCTATAATTTGACAAGGAAATGGTTACATACAGTTCTGTGTGAGGGTGAAAATGACAACAAGAAATGACTTCTTTCCAAAATGAGTGATGTGTTATGGGCTAAAGGCTAGGGCAGCATCCTTTTCATCAGGAGCTCACCGTGAAACATCCCTGACAGGCTGGATGGTCTTGGTGCTGTTTAAAGTCAGCCGTGTACACTGTTGATGGTAAACAAGTACTTTCTGAGGAAAATTAATGCAGGGATACTCCTAAATTATGAATATTTGCAGGAAGCAAGAAATTACATCTTTGCAACTAAACTTAAATCCAAATAATAGCTGTCAATGAATATATATGAACAGTTTTCCAAAATTATTTTTTTAAAGATTTATTTTTTATTTATTACATATACAGTGTTCTTCCTGCGCACCACCAGAGGGCAGAAGATATCATTATAGATGGTTATGAGCCACCATGTGGTTGCTGGGAATTGAACTCAGGACCTCTGGAAGAGCAGACAGTGCTCTTAACCTCTGAGCCATCTCTCCAGCCCCCCAAATTCTTTATAAAGGAAATAAAGACATTTGAAGTCTATTCTTCTAGTGGCAGAATCTTTGGCAGGTGTTTGAGAATTTAGTCTCAGTTCCCTCATTTGTCAGTTCTGTGATATGGAGCACTGCCAATGGATATGACAGTTACTTCCTGGAATATTTTACAGGACTCTGAAGTTCTCTTCTCCACCTTCTCTTCTCTACATCTACTGTGCATACCTGTTTTGTTCAGACCATTTTCTAAGTCTGCAGAAGAAATGGACACTTTTTTTTCTAGGATCTGTCACTACTCATAACACCCAAGCCACAAGGTGGGAAAGCTGTTAGAAAAATGTGAAGAATCATATGACAGAAATTTGACTCATCAGACATGAGGTGGCAAGGAGAACCCTTTTTCTTGACAAAGCTGTTCAAGGACTTTGGAACATAGATACAGTGAGGGGCAGATTGTTTTCTCTAGGACTGAGGTGAATACTTTTCTCACTCATTCTTATCTTGAAATCCCATAATTATTAGGTATATGAAAAGCTGTCTATATCTATTTATTGCCATTTTTGCATCAGGATAAAAGCTGAAAATGATCAAAATCTCAGATCTCATCATTTCAATGCAATGACCATCGAGCCCATGTTTTCTCAGGCAGAAAGAATATTTGGGACAAAAAACCAAAATGGAGTTTTTCCATCCTGTTAGCACCAACCACTTTCCAACATATAAGCACCTGAAGGGAACAGAGCAATCCAGAATGACAGGCTTTCAATGGGTCCTTCCCCTAAATAGTCCTACCTATGAATCTTCCATTTTTTCCTTTGTTTATTCTCTATCCTGTGCTGCCATAGTATCATTTTTAGTTCCTGAGTGATTGAATCACTTTTGTTTCCATTTGTGCTCAGGCTTCCTTTAGCTCGAAGTGGAAGCTCATGGGAAGCTTGTTGTTCAAAGGGCTCAACAGATCATCTGGTATTTCTTTCTTAAATACTTGTCTTCACACAAGTCTGAGAATCTTGATCATTTTTACTAGAGGATTGTCTTTTTATTTTTTTTCCTTTTAATTTTTTTCTCCACAACTTATTCATTATATATCCCAATTGAAGCCCTCTTCCTCAACTCCCCCAGTCCTTTCTTCTCTCCCTCTTCTCCTAGTCCACTGAAAGGGTCCACTACCACCATCTACCCATAGCTCATTAAGTCTCATCAGGACTGCTTGGATCCTCTTCCTCCGTGGTCTGGCAAGACCGCATCACCAGGGGTGAGGGATCAGAGAGCAGTCAACTGAGTTTGTGATAGAGGCAGCCCCTGATCCCCTCACTCAGAGATTCGAATGGCAGAGAAACACTTAAAGAAGTGCTCAACATCCTTAGTCATCAGGGAAAGACAAATCAAAACAACTCTGAGATTCCATCTTACACAAATCAGAATGAGTAAGATAAAAAACTCAAGTGACTGGAGAGGATGTGGAGAAAGGGGAACCCTCCTCCATTGCCGGTGGGAATGGAAACTTGTACAACCACTTTGGAAATCAATCAGGTGGTTTTTCAGAAAGTTGGGAGTAGCACTACCTCAAGATCCAGCTATACCACTCCTGGGCATATACCCAAAAGATGCCCCACCATTCAATAAGGACATTTGTTCAACTGTGTTCATAACAGCTTTATTTGTAATAGTCAGAATCTATATGATTCTAAATGGAGGAATGGATACAGAAACTGTGGTACATCTACTCAGCTATTAAAAACAAGGAAATGATGAAATTTGCAGGCAAATGATGAGAACTAGAAAATATCATCCTGAGTGAGGTAACCCAGAAAACAGAAAGACAGGCATGATATACATTTACTAATAAGCAGATATTAGCCATAAAATATAGGACAGCCATCTTCAGACCTAAATAAGCTAAACATTGAGGAGGACCCTAGGGAGGATGCTTAAATCTCATTCCGAATGTCAAACAGGATAGACACTAGAAGCAGTGGAAGAGAGGAAACGGGATGGGAGTTTCCTATAGAGGGTCCTCTGAAAGAATCCACCAGATGCTGAGACTCAGGGCCAAACTTTGGGCAATGCGCAGGGAGTCTTATGGAGGAAGAGAGGGGTGGGACTAGAGGGACATGGAGGGGACAGGGAACCAACAAAACTAAAAGATCTGAGCCCAGGGGGTCCTGCAGAGACTGATGCACCAACAGAGGACCAAGCATGGAGAGTACCTAGACCCCCTGCTCAGATGTGGCCAATTGGCAGCACAGTCTCCAGTCGCCATGTGGATCTCTGAGTATTTTTATTTTTCTATCAAGGATAGGAGTGTGTTACTGAAACTTTTGTCAGTTTAGCAGCTTAAAACTTTAGAGATGAACTTGAGTCAATGGTTGCTCTTAATTATATTACCATGTTGGTATATAATTACCAACATGGTAATATAATTAATGTATTGACAAAGAGCTTCTTCTTCTTTTTTTCAATCCCTTCTTGTAGCTGTGGATAAAGGAAATGAATTATCAGGAAATTGGAAACCATACCCAAAGTGACTGGATTCATTCTTGTGGGACTATCTAGGCATCCCACATCCCAGAGTGTTGTCTTCTGGACATTGATGTTTCTCTATATAGTCACTTTGGCAGGAAACAGTTTAACTATTTTCCTAGTAGGAAGCAACTCTCAACTGCACATGCCAGTGTATTTCTTTCTTGGTAACTTGTCTCTCTCTTTCTCTCTGTCTGTCATATTGGGGATATACCTATTAACTTCTCTGATAGTCTATCTCTCTTCACATTCCTCTTGTTCTTTTTTTCCTATGTCTAGATTATACTGATCTCATTTCCATGTTAGAAAAGTGCCATTTCTTCCGTTTGGAACCCTGTGTCCCAGGCTTTCATTCCCACCCTTCCCTTCCTTCTTTCATTCCTGTCTTACATTTGTATGTGAAATATTTCACACAGCCATACATCCACCATACCATTTAACACTTTATAATACAAAGTTTGTTTACTTATAAATGCAAAATGCCACAGTATAAAACATATATGGGATGAAGAGATTGCTTAGCAGTTAAGAAAACCTGTTTTTCTTGCAAAGTATCCAGGTTCAATTCCCAGCACCCACTAGTAGCTCACAACTGTCTGTAACTACAGTCCCACGGTATCCAGTGCCCTCTTCTGGCCTTCATGGGCACTGCATGCATGTGATTCACAGACATATGGGCAGGCATAAAAAAGCCCAATACACATAAAAAGTCAGAACAAAGATTCAAAGAAAGAATTTAAAGACATAGACACATATTCCCACACACTCCTCAAACAAATAAAAAGATCAGTCACAACCTGGAAGAAGATATTTGTTATGCATAAAATTGATCAAATATTACTAGAATATATTCCAGAATATAAAGAATTCTCATCTTTCAAAATGTCCCCTTGCTTAATGTCCTTTTTGTCGACTTGACATAGCATAGAATCATTTGGGACTAGGGAATCTCAACTCAGAAAATGGTCCCTTTAGACTGATCTGTCTGAGGTGCAAGTCTGGACAAGTCTGAGGTGCAATTTCTTAATTAGTGATTGATATGGGAGGGGCCAGCTAACTGTGGGGAGTGCCATCATTTGGCTGGTTGTCCTGGGTGCTATAAGAAAGCAGGCTGAGCAGGCCATGAATATCCCATGTCGGTAAGGAACATTCTTCCAGAGCTTCTGTACCAGTTCCTGCCTCCAGGTTCCTACCTTGAGTTCCTACCCTGACTTCCTTCAGTGATGACCTATGACCTGTAAGCTAAAATAAACTCCTTTCTCTCTAAGTTGCTTTTGGGAATGGTGTTTTATCACAATATTAGGAACCCCAAGACACTTGACAACCCCAAACATAATCCTTTGACCTGAAAATATTATTTATGTCCTGGCCTGCCATGCACCAGATACGAAAGAAGGAGAGGAAAGACACTGAGTGACAGTTAAGGGTTTTTGTTTTGTTTCTTTGAGACAGAGTATCACTGTGTGGTTCTGGTTATCCTGGAATTCACTATGTAGACAAGGCTGGCCTCCAACTCACAGAGATGCATCTGTATCAGCCTCTGCCTCCCAAGTGCTGGGATTAAAGGTATGCACCACTACACTCTGCTTTGAGTGATAGAAATGTCTACATAATCACACTGAAAGTTTCTCACTTGCCGAAGTTTTAAAAGTTCTCATTTATTTGTTTTTCTTTCATTATTGCCTGCTCTTTGTATTTCTTGTAATTTCTTTAGGCTTAGTCTATATATATTCTATTAGTTTCTCAAGCCAAACATGCTTTATTTTTAGTAACATGTTTTTAGACCTCTGAAACATATACATTATGAAAAATAGTTTTACAAAAGGCTTGAAAAGACAGTATATATGATTTCTGTACAACTTTCAAACACATTTCACTTAAGTTAACATCTGGCAAAGACATGGAATACTCAAAGCCAAGATGTTAAACACTATTATTAGCCATGCTGTGTGTTTTTTGACACATACACACGGTATTTATTTAAAACAATGACCTGATACACAGTAAACATTCAATACACATGTATACATTGGTGGAGAACCTGCACTTAACTGTACTATGCATAATAACCCTTAAAGGCATGAGTGTTATATCTCTAGATATCATTGATACTGTTTAGTAACCTAAGAAACATGTAGTATACTATACTGCATAAATAGCATGCCTTGGTTATTTTCCTTTAAAAATGTTCTTACTTTGGGGGGGGGGGTCACATACCATATGGAGTATGTAGAGCATCAAAGGACAACCTGTAGAAATAGGTGGAGTAATGGTTTCTCTCCTTCCATCATGTGAGGCCCAGAGATCAAACTCAAGGCATCAGGCTGGGTGGCAAGCACCTTCATCTGCTGAGTCATCTTGCCAGATCTTGATTATTATTACTCTTTTTCTTCCCTTCTATGTATTCTTCTTTCAGATATTACATCCTGACTGCATTTCTCTCTAGTCTCCTTTTCCCCTAGTCTTTCCTCCCAACCTCTGCTTTCCCCTGGGCCCTCCTCTCCCTTTACCTCCCCTCAGAAAAGAGCAGGACTTCTAGGGACATCAACCAAATATGGCATAACAAGCGACAATAAGACCAGGCACATATTCTCACATCAAGACTGGATGAGGCTGAATAGCCAGGGGGTAGTGATCAAAGGGCAGGCAATCAATTTCACGGCAGAGGCAGTCCCTGCTCCCCTTACTAGAGTATCCACACAGAGACTGAGCTGCCATGGGCTACATCTGAGCAGGGGGTGTAGGTCTTCTCCATGCATGGTCCTTGGGTGGTGCATTGGTCTCTGCAGGGCCCACTGAGATCAGATTTTTTTGCTTTGTTGGTCTCCTTCTGGAGTTCCTGGCCACAGAGAAAGAAGGTCTAGGCAGTCCTGATGAGACTTGTTAAGCTAGGGTCAAATGGCAGGGGGAGGGAGAACTCCCCCTTTCAGTGGACTAGGGGAAGGGTTAGGGATGATGAAGGAGGGATAGTGGACCAGGAAGAGATGAGGGAGGGGGATACAATTGGGGTATAAAATGAATGAATCCTAAAATAAAAAATTAAAAAGACTGAATGAGGCAACCCAGTAGGAAGAAAAGGGTCCCAAAGGCAGTCAAAAGAGTCAGAGACAGTCCTCGTTCCCACTGTTAAGAATCCCACAAGAACACCAGGCTATAAAACCATAACATTTATGCAGAGATCCTAGTCAGATCCATACAGGCTCACTGATCTCTGTGAGCCCACTTGTGTCCCAGTCAGTTGATTCTGTGGGCCATATTCTTGTCATGCTCCTTATTCCTCTGGTTCTACCAATCCCTCCTCCCCCTCCTCCACAGGACTTCCCAGGCAATGAATAATGTTTGGCTGTGGGACTCTGCATCTGCTCCCATCAGTTGCTGGATGAACTCTCTCTGGTCTCTCTAAATGATGATTATGCCAGACTTTGGTCCTAGCACATCATTGCAGGCATGACAAACTGTAGGTCAGAGATTTTGTGGCTGGATTGGTATCCCCAATCCCTTCACTTGAGGCCCTGTCTGGTTACAGAAGATGGCTGGTTCATGTTCTGTATCTCCCATTACTAGGAGTCTTCAGTAATGTCACTCTTGTAGATTCTGTGGAGTTTCCATTGCACCAGATTTCTACCTCACTCCTAAAATACTCCAAATTCCAATCATCTCTCCCAGTATTCTCTCCCTCCACCCCAGCCTGATCCCTTTGTTCCCATTCCCTCCGATCCCAAGTCTACCTGTGAAATCCATTTTCCCTTCACAAAGAAGATCCTTGCACACACACACACACACACACACACACACACACCCCGCCCCCAGCACTCCTTGTTAAGTAACATCTCTGAGTTTGTGGACTGTAGCATGATTATCCATCACTTAACAGCTAATATCCACTTATGAGTGAGTGCATACCATGTTTGTCTTTCTGGGTCTGGGTTACATCACTCATTTTGATTGGCATTTCCCTGATGACTAAGGATGTTGAGCATTTAAATGCTTCTCAACCATCTGAGATTCCTCTGTTGAGAATTCTGTTTAGCTCTGTACCCAATTTTAATTGGATTGTTTGTTTTATTGGTGTTTAATTTCCTGAGTTTTTTATACATTTTGGATGTTAGCCATCTATCTGATGTAGGGTTGGTGAAGATCTCCCAGTTTGTAGGCTGCTCCCAAAAGACACTGTTTTGATGACAGTGTCTTTTGCTTTACAGAAGCTTTTCAGTTTCATAAGGTCCCATTTATTGATTGTTGATCTTAGAGCCTGAGCTGTTGGTGTTCTATTCAGGAAGTTGCCTCCTGTGCCAATGAATTCTAGGCTCTTCCCCACTTTTTCTTCTAACAGATTTAGTGCATCTGGTTTTATGTTGAGGTCTTTGATCCATTTGGACTTGTGCAGGGTGATAAATATGGATCTATTTGCGTTCTTCTACACACAGACATCCATTTGGACTAGTAACATTTGTTGAAGATGCTACCTTTTTTCCATCATATGTTTTTTTTTTTTTTGTAAAAAATCAAGTGTCCATAGGTTTATGGGTTTAGTTCTGGGTTTTCAATTCGATTCTATTGCTCAGCCTGTCTGTTTTCATGCCAACACCGTGAGCTTTTTATTACTATTTCTCTGTAGTACAGCTTGAAATCAGGGATGGTGATACTTCTAGAAATTCTTTTATTGTACAGTATTGTTTTAACTATCCTTTTTAAAAATTTATTGTATATGAAATTGAGGATTGCTCTTTCAAAGTCTGCAAAGAATTGTCTTGAAATTTTGATGGGAATTGCATTGAATCTGTAGATTGCTTTTGGTAAGATGGCCATTTTTACTATGTTAATCCTACCTATCCCCGAGCATAGGAGATCTTTCCATCTTCTGATATCTTCTTCAATTTCTTTCTTCAGAGACTTGAAGTTCTTGCCATACATGTCTTTAACTTGCTCAGTTAGTTATACTAAGATATTTTCTATTATTTGTGGCTATTGTGAAGGGTGTTATTTTCTTAATTTCTTTTTCAGCTCATTTATTATTTGTATAAAGGAGGACTGCTGATTCTTTTTTTTTTTAGTTAATTTTGTATCCAGTCACTTTGCCTAAGGTGCTTTTCAGCTGTAGGAGTTTTCCAGTAGAATTTTCAGGGTCACTCATGTATACTATCATATCATCTGTGAAGAGCAATACTTTGACTTCTTCCTTTCCAAATTGTATTCCCTTGATCTTCTTTAGGACTTCAAGTATTATGTGGAATAAATATGGAGAGTGGACAGCCTTGTCTTGTCCCTGATTTTAGTGGAATTGCTTTAAGTTACTCTCCATTTAATTTGATGCTAGCTATTGGCTTACTGTATATTGTTCTTATTATGTTTAGCTATAGGCCTTGTGTCCCTGATCTCTCCAAGTCTTATATCATGATTTTATTATTACTGGATTTTTTCAAAGGCATTTTTAGCATATAACGAGATGATTGTGTGTTTTTTCTTTCAGTTTGTTTATATGGTGGATTACATTGATGGACTTTCATATGTTGAACCATCCCTACATCCCTGGGATGAAGCATACTTGATCATGATGGATGATGTTTTTGATGTGTTCTTGGATTTGGTTTGCAAGTATTTTGCTGAGTATTTTCACATGAATATTCATAAGAGAAATTGGCCTGTAATTCTCTTTATTGGTTGACTTTTTGTGTGGTTTACGTATCACAGTGACTGTAGCTTCATTTCATGCAATATTTTGAGAAGTATTGGTATTAGATCTTTTAAGAAAGCTTGGTAGAATTCTGTCCTGAAACTATCTGCTCCTGCACATATTTTTTTGATTGGGAGACTTAATGAATGCTTCTATTTTATTATGGGTTATAGGACTATTAGATTGTTAACCTGTTCTTTTTTTAAATCTACATTTATTTAGTTAATAAATAAATATTTTTTTTACAATTTATTCACTTTATATCCTAATTGTAGCCCCATCTCTCATCTCCTCCCAGTCCTACCCTCCCTCCCTCTTTTTCCCTATCCCCTCCCCTAGTCCACTCTAAGGAAAAGGCCTCCTCCCCTAACATTTGACCCCTAGCCTATCAAGTTTCATCAGGACTTCCTGGGCCCTCTTCCATTGTGAGCTGGAAAGGTTGCTCTGCCAGGGGGAAATGATCAAAGAGCAGGCAACTGAGCTCATGTCAGAGAGGGCCCTTGCTCCCCTAACTTGGTGACCCACATGGAGACTGAGCTGCCTATGGGGGTCTAGGTCCACTCCTTGTATGGTCCTTGGTTGGTGCATCAGTTTCTGCAGCTCCTCCTGGGTCCAGACTTTTTGACTTTGTTGGTCTCCTTTTGGAGCTCCTATCCCCTCCGGGTCCTCCTATCTCCCCTCCCTCCTCTATAAGACTCCCTGCGCTCTGTTCAAGGTTTGGCCATGAGTCTCTGCATCTGCTTCGATCCCCTGTTGAGTGGAGTCTTTCAGAGGACAGCTATGGTAAGCTCCCATCCTTTTCCCACTCTTCTGCCTCTTCTGGTGTCTATGCTGTTTGTCATTCTGACTTATATTTAAGCATCTTCCCTAGGGTCCTCCTTGTCGTTTAGCTTCTTTAGGTCTGTAGATTTTAGTATGTTTATCCTATATTATATGGCTAATATCCTCTAATAAATAAGTATATACCTTGCATATCTTCCTGCTTCTGGGTTAACCTCACACAGGATGATCTTTTTTTTGATAAATGGATTCTATCAAGAAAATTGTCCACTACATTTAGATTTTCTTGCTTTGTGGAGTATAATAATAAGGCTTTTTTGAAGTAAGACCTAATGATTCTTTGGATTTCCTCAGTGTCTGTTGTTATGTCCTTTTCATAATTTCTGATTTTGTTAATTTGGATATTATCTCTCTGCCTTTTAGTTAGTGTGGTTAAGGGTTTGTCTATCTTGTTGATTTTCTTAAAGAACCAGCTTGTAGTTTTTGTTTTTGTTTTTGTTTTTTTTTTTTTATTCTTTGTTATTGTTCTCTTTGTTTCTGAGTTATTGATTTCAGTTCTGAGTTTGGTTATTTCCTGCTATCTACACTTCTTAGGTGTGTTTGCCTTCTTTTTGTTCTAGAGCTTTCAGGTGTACTTTCAAATTGCTAGTATGAGCACACTCTAATTTCTTTATGAAGGTGCTTAGTGCTATGAACTTTTCCCTTAGCACTGCTTTCATTATGCCTCATAAGTTTGGGCATGTTGTGTCTTCATTTTCATTGAATTCTACAGAGTCTTCATTTTTCATTGAATTTTAGAGAGTCTTTTTATTTTTTCCCTGACCCAATGGTCATTGAATAGAGAGTTGTTCAGTTTCATAAATTTGTAGGCTTTCTGTTGTTGAGTTCCAGCTTTAATCCATGGTAGTCTGATAGCATACAGGGGATAATTTCAATTTTCTTATATTTGTTGAGACTTGCTTTGTGACTGAGTATATGGTTAATTTTGGAGAAGGTTCTATGTGCTGAAAAGAAGGTATAAACTTTTGTTTGGGTGAAATGTTCTGTGGATATATTAGGTCCTTTTGATTTATAATGGTTAGTTTCATTATTTCTTTTTTTAGTTCATTGGTGAGAGTCAGGTTTTGAAGTCTCTCCCAATATTAATGTGTGGGGTTCAATTGTGATTTAAGTTTTAGTAATGTTTCTTTTACAAAGGTGGGTGTCCTTGCATTTGGGGAATAGATGTTCAGAATTGAGATATCATCTTGGTGGATTTTTCCTTTGATGAGTATGAAATGCCCTTTTCCATGTCTTTTGATTACCTTTGCTTGAAAGTTTATTAGATATTAGAAAAGCCACTCCTGCTTATTTCTTGTGTCCATTTGCTTGGAAAACCTTTTTTTCCAGCCCCTTTTTTCTGAGGTCTATATTTGTTGCTGAGGTGTTTCTTGTATGCAACAGAATGTTGGGTCCTGTTTATGCAATTGTTTTGTTAGCCTGTGTCTTTGAGCTCAGTCCACTGATGTTGATTAGTAACCAATGATTGTTAGTTCCTTTTATTGTGGCATTGGTGGTGATAGTGTGTTTATGTACTTGTTTTCTTTTGGCCAGTGAGCCCCAGATAGATCTCTCTGTCCACCTTTCCAGCATTGGGATTACAAATATGTATAACCATGCTTGACTTTTTAAAAATGTGGTTTCTGAAACTCAAACTCACATTCATGCTTGCATAGCATGTAAGCTATCTCCCTATCCTTCCTTCTTTCCTTCTTTCCTTCTTTCCTTCCTTCCTTCCTTCCTTCCTTCCTTCCTTCCTTCCTTCCTTCCTTCTTTCTTTCTTTCTTTCTTTCTTTCTTTCTTTCTTTCTTTCGTGTGAAAGTACACAAATGTCATTTCAAGCATCCTAGGAATATACTGAAGATTTAATTTTGTTCTTTTTCTTCTGTTTTGGTTTTTGTCTACTCCATCTTTCTGCCTCATCACCGAACCTTGGGTAATTAATGTTAATATTATAAATAATGTCCTTCAGTATAATCAAGTAGAAGATAATTGTTTTCTCAGGCATATAAATTTCACAGACAAGTATTTTTGTCATTTCTGCTTCACAAAATTGAGCTCATATGTACACTTTGGCAATCTTTTCCTCCTCTATAACTAGTATGAACCTTTCCAAATCAAATGTTATAGCTTTGAGTCATTCTTGTTAATGGCTATGTATATATTTTATCTATGTAATATTTGAGAGCATTTGACCATTTTTTTTATCCTATATTAATTTCCTGATACCACCACAAAATACCTTGAAAAAAGCAACTTAAGGGAAAAAGGGCTTACTTGGTTAACAATTTCAGGTTACAGTCCATTACTGCAGGAAAGTTAAGGGAGGAACTTGAAGAAGCTGGTCACTTCCAGTGACAAGCAGAGGGAGAGTGAATGCATGGATATAAATTATTGACTCCTTTTTTTTTTCTCATTCAGTTGAAAGGCTCTTGCCATGAAATGATATCAGTGTGAGTCTTTCTACTTCAGTTAATCTAATTAAGAAAAATCCATTTAAGCTGGGTATGGTTGCACAAACCTTTAATCCCAGCACTCAGGGAGGCAGACGAAGGCGATCTCTGTGAGTTCAAGGCCAGCCTGGTCCACAAAGTTAGTCTTTGGCAGCCAAGGCTACACAGAGAAACCCTGTCTCGAAAAACCAAAGCTGGAAGGCTGGCTAGGTGTTTAAAGGTAACCTTTTAAGGGTAACTGGTTGCTCTTACAGAGGACCTGGGGCTTGATTCCCAATATCTACATTGTAGTTCACAATCTTTAGTAACTCCAGTCCCAGGGAATCTGACACTATCTTCAGGCCTCCACAGGCACTAGGCACACCTATGTGGTGTCGATATACATGCAGGCAAAATACCTAAGCACATAAAATAAATGTTTTTAATTAGAAAAAAAAGAAAATCTCTCATAGGCATGCCCACAGGGAAACCTAATC
>NW_026592607.1:0-4572 GCF_907164565.1 Psammomys obesus
GTAACAAGTTGTTCAGTTTCCATGTGTGTGTAGGCTTTTTGCTATTTTTGTTGTTGTTGAAGTCCTGCTTTATTCCATGGTCATCAGACAGGATACAAGGGATTATTTCAGTCTTCTTGTATCTGTTGAGGCTTGTTTTGTGACCAACTATATGGTCTATTTTGAAGAAGGTTCCATGAGGTGCTGAGAAGAAGGTAAATTCTTTTGTGTTTGGGTGTAAAGTTCTGTAAATGTCTGTGAGGTCCATTTGATTCATGACCTCTGTCAGAGATATTGTTTCTTTGTTTAATTTCTGTTTTGTTGACCTGTCCTTTATTGAGAGTGGGGTGTTGAAGTCTCCCACTATTAATGTGTGGGGGTCTATATGTGGTTTAAATTTTATCAATGTTTCTTTTACAAATGTGGGTGCTCTTGTATTTGGGGCATAGATGTTCAGGATTGTGATGTCTTCTTGGTGGAATTTTCCCTTGATGAGTATGAAGTGTCCTTCCTCATCTCTTTTTATTAATTTTGGTTGAAAGTCTATTTTATCAGATATTAGAATGGCTACTCTTGCTTGTTTCTTGGGTCCATTTGCTTGGAAAGTCGTCTTTTAACCTTTTACCCTCAGGTAATGTCTATCTTTGTGTATTAGGTGTGTTTCTTGTATGCAACAGATTGCTGGGTTTTGTTTACGTATTCATTCTGTTAATCTGTGTCTTTTACTGGAGAGTTGAGTCCATTGATGTTGAGAGAGATTAATGACCAGTGGCTCTTAGATCCTTTGATTTTGATGTTGGCTGTGTTCATAAGGTTGTGTGCTTGGTTGCTTTTTGTTTTGATGTAGTAAGGTTAATTATTTCCTGTGTTTTCTTGACAGAAGCTAATTTTCTTGGATTGTATTTTCCCTTCCAGTGTCTTCTGTAATGCTGGATTTGTGTGTAGGTATTGTTGAAATTTGTTTTTGTCATTGAATATCTTATTTTCTCCGTCTATGAGGTCTGAGAGTTTTGCAGGGTATAGTAGCCAGGGTTGACATCTGTGTTCTCTTAGGGTCTGCATGATATCCGTCCAGGACCTTCTGGCTTTCATAGTTTCTGTTGAAAAGTCAGGTGTGATTCTAATGGGTTTGCCATTACATGTTACTTGGCCTTTTTCCCTTGCAGCTTTTAGTATTTTTTCTTTGTTCTGTATACTTACTGTTTTGATTATTATGTGACAGGAGGATTTTCTTTTCTGGTCAAATTTGTTGGGTGTTCTGTAGGCCTCATGTATCCTTATTGGCTTCTCCTTTAAGTTGGGGAAATTTTCTTCAATGATTTTGTTGAAAATATTTTCTGGGCCTTGGAGAAGGGAGTCTTCTTTTTCCTCTATTCCTATTATTCTTAGGTTTTGTCTTTTCATATTGTCTTGGATTTCTTGGACGGTCTGTGTCAGGAATTTTTTGGATTTAACATTTTCTTTGACAGATACATCGATTTCTTCCATTGTATCTTCTACACCTGAGTTTCTTTCTTCAATTTCTTGTATTCTGTTGGTTATGCTTACCTCTGTAGTTCCTGTTTTCTTCCCTAAATTCTTCCTCTCCATTATTTCCTCCATTTGTGTTTTCTTTAATTTTTCTAGTTCTATCTTCAGGTCTTGAGTTGTTTTGTTTACTTCCTTCACCTGTCTGCTTGTATTTTCCTCTTTTTCTTTTAGTTCCTTCAACTCTGTCTCTTTTATTTCTTTCAGTGATTTAATTATTTCTTCTCTGAAGTCCACAAGCTGTTTGGCTGCATCTTCCCGTATTTCTTCACTGATGGCCCTAATCTGCTTGTCTTTATCTTCCTCCATTTCTTTACAGATAGCCATGATCTGTTTGGTTTTATCTTCCTCTAATTGTTTACGTATTTTATTTGTTTCCTCTATTATCCTCTTCATCAACATAGATGTAAGGTCATCTTCTTGATTTTCTATTATGCTGCATTGTTCAGGGCTGTTCGCCCCTGGATGGCTGGGTTCTGGAGATGCCATATTGCTCTGTCTTTTGTTGGTTGAGCCTTTACCCATTGGGCTGATTTAGGTGTTGGTTGTTAGTTTCTGTGCTTCTTGGAGTCCTGAGGTAGGGAGTATCCTCTTGGCCGGAAGATGATTTTTCCTGAAGGAGTCCTTCTCTGCTTTTTGGTTATGGTCACTGTATGGCCAGTGTTTCTCAGGAGTTGCCACTGCTCACCTCAGGTTTATAGCCCTGAGTAGTAGCTGTGGTCTATGTTAGGCAGGGGGGGATCTCCTCTTACCCATAGAATTTCTCAAGACAGCTGCCCCACTGCTGGGTTTCTTGTTATAAATTTAGTGTGCTGCTGCTCACTAAATTTCCATGTACAGTCCTCTTGAAGAAACTGCTGATTCCCTAGCTGTGGGGTTTTCTCCAACAGGGAAACTCAGTCTGTTATCCTGGGGCGCACAGTTCTGTCCGGGAAAGTGGGAGGTGCACTCAGCAAGTCTCTGGGCCAGAGGCTGATTGCTCTGCTCTGGACCTGGAGAATGGGCACCTAGGTTGAGTTGGCGCCTGGGGGCACTGCTCTGGTCTGGAGGCTGGGTGCCTCACTCTGGACCAGAAGCTGTGTGTCCCTGTCTGGGATGGCGGCTGCAGGCACTGCTCTGGTCCAGACGCTATGGGTGCAGCCCTCTTGAAGGACCAGGGATTCCCACAGTTTTGACAGTCTAGCTAGGGATAACTGGTTGATCCTTGGCACAGTATCTGAGGGCTGCTGTAATGGCTCTCTGGCTTTTGTAGGTCTGAGGATGCAGCTGTGTGTCCCAGTGCCCTAGGGGAACTCAATAATGGAAGCAGAGCACAGCGCTCCTGCCTGCACTAGAGTCTGCGTGATTCCAGGAAGTGTTTTGGTGCTGGGTGTCCTAAGCGTTAGAGCTGCTGACCCCCTCCGCTGGGGGTTTCCTCCTGCCAGAGACACGCAGTCTGGTGCCCTGGTGCCCTGGTGCCCACAGTTCTATCTGAGGCGGCGAATCAGGTGCGCAGGCAGACGCCTGTGTCCCAGCTCTGGGTCCAGGCTGGCTCTTGGGGCACCCGCGGAACCCGAGTCTTTTCCAGGGGATGTCTGGGTAACCTGAGGTCGGTCCCAATTGTTTCCTGCTCCGTGGGGTTATCTCTCGATTGGGAAATCCAGTCTATGGTGTTGTGGGCCCACAGTTCAGTCTGGGACCGTGACCAGATCGCGCTGGCGGGTAGCTCTGGGCTGGCGACCAAGCGCCTGGCGGAAGAGGGGTCTCTTCCGCGGTTTAGCCGGGTGAGTTAAAGCTGATTGAATCCCCCACCGTGGGGTATCCTCTCACCTGTGAAACACAATCACTTGTGTTTTATGGCCACGAGTTCTGATTGCTGGTCACTGTGCCAATCCTGCTGTGCTGCTCCTCAGAATGAAAGTCCTCCTGGCGCCGCCATCTTCGGAGTATTTCTTTAAGTGTTTCTCTGACACTCATTATTCCTCTATTGAGAATTATGTTTAGCTCTGTACCCCATTTTTAAATTGGATTACTTGATTTGTTGCTGTTTAACTTCTTGAGTTCTTTATATATTCTGGATATTACCCTCTGTCAGTTATAGGGTTGGTGAAGACGTTTTCCCAGTCTGTAGGCTGTCATTTTGTTCTGATGACGGTGTCCTTTGCTTTACAGAAGCTTTTCAGTTTCATGAGGTCCCATTTATTGATTGGTGATCTTAGAGCCTGTGCTGTTGGTTCAGGAAGTTGTCTCCTGTGCCAATGAGTTCAAGGCTCTTCCCCACTTTTTCTTCTAAGCGGTTTAGTGTGTCTGGTTTTATGTTGAGGTTTTATGTTGAGGTTTTGTTTGATCCGCTTGTACTTTAGTTGTGTGCAAGATGGTAAGTATGGATCTATTTGCATTTTCTACATATAGACATCCAGTTAGACCAGCACCATTTGTTGAAGATGCTGTCTTTATTCCATTGTATGGTTTTGGCATCTTTGTAAAAAATCAGGTGTCCATAAGTGTGTGGATTTATTTTTGACTCTTTGATTGGAATTCATTGATCCTCCAATCTGTTTCTATGCCAGTACCATGCAGTTTTTATTACTGTTACTCTATAGTACAGCTTGAAATCAGGGATGTAGGCACCTCCAGATAATCTTTTAATGTAGAGGATTGTTTTAGCTTTTCTGGATTTCTTGTAATTCCATATGAAGTTGAGAATTATTCTTTCAAGATCTGTAAAGAATTGTGTTGGTAATTTGATGGGAATTGCATTGAAACTGTAGATTGTTTTTGGTAAGACTGTTATTTTTACTATGTTAATTCTACCGAGCCATGAGCATGGGAGATCATTCCATCTCCTGATATCTTCTTCTATTTCTTTCTTCAGAGATTTAAAGTTTTTTTTTTTTTCATACAAGTCTTTGACTTGCTTGGTTAGAGTTACACCAAGGTACTTAATATCCTTTGTGGCTATTGTGAGGGTTTTCTTTCCCTAATTTCTTTCTCAACCCATTTGTTTTATATATATATATATAAAACAAATGGGTTGAGAATATATATATATATATATATATATATATATATATATATATATATATA
>NW_026592608.1:0-4564 GCF_907164565.1 Psammomys obesus
GTAACAAGTTGTTCAGTTTCCATGTGTGTGTAGGCTTTTTGCTATTTCTGTTGTTGTTGAAGTCCTGCTTTATTCCATGGTCATCAGACAGGATACAAGGGATTATTTCAGTCTTCTTGTATCTGTTGAGGCTTGCTTTGTGACCAACTATATGGTCTATTTTGAAGAAGGTTCCATGAGGTGCTGAGAAGAAGGTAAATTCTTTTGTGTTTTGGTGTAAAGTTCTGTAAATGTCTGTGAGGTCCATTTGATTCATGACCTCTGTCAGAGATATTGTTTCTTTGTTTAATTTCTGTTTTGTTGACCTGTCCTTTATTGAGAGTGGGGTGTTGAAGTCTCCCACTATTAATGTGTGGGGGTCTATATGTGGTTTAAATTTTATCAATGTTTCTTTTACAAATGTGGGTGCTCTTGTATTTGGGGCATAGATGTTCAGGATTGTGATGTCTTCTTGGTGGAATTTTCCCTTGATGAGTATGAAGTGTCCTTCCTCATCTCTTTTTATTAATTTTGGTTGAAAGTCTATTTTATCAGATATTAGAATGGCTACTCTTGCTTGTTTCTTGGGTCCATTTGCTTGGAAAGTCGTCTTTTAACCTTTTACCCTCAGGTAATGTCTATCTTTGTGTATTAGGTGTGTTTCTTGTATGCAACAGATTGCTGGGTTTTGTTTACGTATTCATTCTGTTAATCTGTGTCTTTTACTGGAGAGTTGAGTCCATTGATGTTGAGAGAGATTAATGACCAGTGGCTCTTAGATCCTTTGATTTTGATGTTGGCTGTGTTCATAAGGTTGTGTGCTTGGTTGCTTTTTGTTTTGATGTAGTAAGGTTAATTATTTCCTGTGTTTTCTTGACAGAAGCTAATTTTCTTGGATTGTATTTTCCCTTCCAGTGTCTTCTGTAATGCTGGATTTGTGTGTAGGTATTGTTGAAATTTGTTTTTGTCATTGAATATCTTATTTTCTCCGTCTATGAGGTCTGAGAGTTTTGCAGGGTATAGTAGCCTGGGTTGACATCTGTGTTCTCTTAGGGTCTGCATGATATCTGTCCAGGACCTTCTGGCTTTCATAGTTTCTGTTGAAAAGTCAGGTGTGATTCTAATGGGTTTGCCATTACATGTTACTTGGCCTTTTTCCCTTGCAGCTTTTAGTATTTTTTCTTTGTTCTGTATACTTACTGTTTTGATTATTATGTGACAGGAGGATTTTCTTTTCTGGTCAAATTTGTTGGGTGTTCTGTAGGCCTCATGTATCCTTATTGGCTTCTCCTTTAAGTTGGGGAAATTTTCTTCAATGATTTTGTTGAAAATATTTTCTGGGCCTTGGAGAAGGGAGTCTTCTTTTTCCTCTATTCCTATTATTCTTAGGTTTTGTCTTTTCATGTTGTCTTGGATTTCTTGGACGGTCTGTGTCAGGAATATTTTGGATTTAACATTTTCTTTGACAGATACATCGATTTCTTCCATTGTATCTTCTACACCTGAGTTTCTTTCTTCAATTTCTTGTATTCTGTTGGTTATGCTTACCTCTGTAGTTCCTGTTTTCTTCCCTAAATTCTTCCTCTCCATTATTTCCTCCATTTGTGTTTTCTTTAATTTTTCTAGTTCTATCTTCAGGTCTTGAGTTGTTTTGTTTACTTCCTTCACCTGTCTGCTTGTATTTTCCTCTTTTTCTTTTAGTTCCTTCAACTCTGTCTCTTTTATTTCTTTCAGTGATTTAATTATTTCTTCTCTGAAGTCCACAAGCTGTTTGGCTGCATCTTCCCGTATTTCTTCACTGATGGCCCTAATCTGCTTGTCTTTATCTTCCTCCATTTCTTTACAGATAGCCATGATCTGTTTGGTTTTATCTTCCTCTAATTGTTTACGTATTTTATTTGTTTCCTCTATTATCCTCTTCATCAACATAGATGTAAGGTCATCTTCTTGATTTTCTATTATGCTGCATTGTTCAGGGCTGTTCGCCCCTGGATGGCTGGGTTCTGGAGATGCCATATTGCTCTGTCTTTTGTTGGTTGAGCCTTTACCCATTGGGCTGATTTAGGTGTTGGTTGTTAGTTTCTGTGCTTCTTGGAGTCCTGAGGTAGGGAGTATCCTCTTGGCCGGAAGATGATTTTTCCTGAAGGAGTCCTTCTCTGCTTTTTGGTTATGGTCACTGTATGGCCAGTGTTTCTCAGGAGTTGCCACTGCTCACCTCAGGTTTATAGCCCTGAGTAGTAGCTGTGGTCTATGTTAGGCAGGGGGGGGGATCTCCTCTTACCCATAGAATTTCTCAAGACAGCTGCCCCACTGCTGGGTTTCTTGTTATAAATTTAGTGTGCTGCTGCTCACTAAATTTCCATGTACAGTCCTCTTGAAGAAACTGCTGATTCCCTAGCTGTGGGGTTTTCTCCAACAGGGAAACTCAGTCTGTTATCCTGGGGCGCACAGTTCTGTCCGGGAAAGTGGGAGGTGCACTCAGCAAGTCTCTGGGCCAGAGGCTGATTGCTCTGCTCTGGACCTGGAGAATGGGCACCTAGGTTGAGTTGGCGCCTGGGGGCACTGCTCTGGTCTGGAGGCTAGGTGCCTCACTCTGGACCAGAAGCTGTGTGTCCCTGTCTGGGATGGCGGCTGCAGGCACTGCTCTGGTCCAGACGCTATGGGTGCAGCCCTCTTGAAGGACCAGGGATTCCCACAGTTTTGACAGTCTAGCTAGGGATAACTGGTTGATCCTTGGCACAGTATCTGAGGGCTGCTGTAATGGCTCTCTGGCTTTTGTAGGTCTGAGGATGCAGCTGTGTGTCCCAGTGCCCTAGGGGAACTCAATAATGGAAGCAGAGCACAGCGCTCCTGCCTGCACTAGAGTCTGCGTGATTCCAGGAAGTGTTTTGGTGCTGGGTGTCCTAAGCGTTAGAGCTGCTGACCCCCTCCGCTGGGGGTTTCCTCCTGCCAGAGACACGCAGTCTGGTGCCCTGGTGCCCTGGTGCCCACAGTTCTATCTGAGGCGGCGAATCAGGTGCGCAGGCAGACGCCTGTGTCCCGGCTCTGGGTCCAGGCTGGCTCTTGGGGCACCCGCGGAACCCGAGTCTTTTCCAGGGGATGTCTGGGTAACCTGAGGTCGGTCCCAATTGTTTCCTGCTCCGTGGGGTTATCTCTCGACTGGGAAATCCAGTCTATGGTGTTGTGGGCCCACAGTTCAGTCTGGGACCGTGACCAGATCGCGCTGGCGGGTAGCTCTGGGCTGGCGACCAAGCGCCTGGCGGAAGAGGGGTCTCTTCCGCGGTTTAGCCGGGTGAGTTAAAGCTGATTGAATCCCCCACCGTGGGGTATCCTCTCACCTGTGAAACACAATCACTTGTGTTTTATGGCCACGAGTTCTGATTGCTGGTCACTGTGCCAATCCTGCTGTGCTGCTCCTCAGAATGAAAGTCCTCCTGGCGCCGCCATCTTCGGAGTATTTCTTTAAGTGTTTCTCTGACACTCATTATTCCTCTATTGAGAATTATGTTTAGCTCTGTACCCCATTTTTAAATTGGATTACTTGATTTGTTGCTGTTTAACTTCTTGAGTTCTTTATATATTCTGGATATTACCCTCTGTCAGTTATAGGGTTGGTGAAGACGTTTTCCCAGTCTGTAGGCTGTCATTTTGTTCTGATGACGGTGTCCTTTGCTTTACAGAAGCTTTTCAGTTTCATGAGGTCCCATTTATTGATTGGTGATCTTAGAGCCTGTGCTGTTGGTTCAGGAAGTTGTCTCCTGTGCCAATGAGTTCAAGGCTCTTCCCCACTTTTTCTTCTAAGCGGTTTAGTGTGTCTGGTTTTATGTTGAGGTTTTATGTTTGATCCGCTTGTACTTTAGTTGTGTGCAAGATGGTAAGTATGGATCTATTTGCATTTTCTACATATAGACATCCAGTTAGACCAGCACCATTTGTTGAAGATGCTGTCTTTATTCCATTGTATGGTTTTGGCATCTTTGTAAAAAATCAGGTGTCCATAAGTGTGTGGATTTATTTTTGACTCTTTGATTGGAATTCATTGATCCTCCAATCTGTTTCTATGCCAGTACCATGCAGTTTTTATTACTGTTACTCTATAGTACAGCTTGAAATCAGGGATGTAGGCACCTCCAGATAATCTTTTAATGTAGAGGATTGTTTTAGCTTTTCTGGATTTCTTGTAATTCCATATGAAGTTGAGAATTATTCTTTCAAGATCTGTAAAGAATTGTGTTGGTAATTTGATGGGAATTGCATTGAAACTGTAGATTGTTTTTGGTAAGACTGTTATTTTTACTATGTTAATCCTACCGAGCCATGAGCATGGGAGATCATTCCATCTCCTGATATCTTCTTCTATTTCTTTCTTCAGAGATTTAAAGTTTTTTTTTTTTCATACAAGTCTTTGACTTGCTTGGTTAGAGTTACACCAAGGTACTTAATATCCTTTGTGGCTATTGTGAGGGTTTTCTTTCCCTAATTTCTTTCTCAACCCATTTGTTTTATATATATATATATATAAAACAAATGGGTTGAGAATATATATATATATATATATATATATATATATATATATATATATATA
>NW_026592609.1:0-1343 GCF_907164565.1 Psammomys obesus
TATATATATATATATATATATATATATATATATATATATATATATATGAGGGCTACTGATTATTTTTTGAGTTAATTTTGTATCCAGCCTCTTTGCTGAAGGTGTTTATCAGCTGTAGGAGTGTCCTGGTAGAATTTTGGGGGACCACTCATATATACTATCATATCATCTGTGAATAGTGATACTTTGACCTCTTTCTTTTCAATTTGTATCCCCTTGATCTCCTTTAGTTGTCTTATTGCTTTAGCAAGGACTTCAAGAACTATGTTGAAGAGATATGGAGAGAGTGGGCAACCTTGCCTTGTCCCTGATTTCATTGGGATTGATTTTAGTTTCTCTCCATTTAGTGTGATGTTGGCTATAGGCTGGCTGTATATTGCCTTTACTATGTTTAGGCATGTGCCTTGTATCCTTGATATATCCAGGACTTTAAACATAAATGAGTGTTGGATTTTAACAAATGTTTTTCAGCATCTAAGGAGATCATCATGTGTGTTTTTTTTTTCTTTCAGTTTGTTTATATGGTGGATTAGGTTGATGGATTTCCGTATAATGAACCACCTCTGCATACCTGGGATGAAGCCTACTTGGTCATAGTGGATGATATCTTTGATGTGTTCTTGGATTTGGTGTGTGAGTATTTTGCTGAGTATTTTTGCATTAATGTTCATAAAGAAAATTGGCCTGAAATTCTCTTTCATTGTTGGGTCTTTGTGAAGTTTAGGTATCAAGGTGACTGTGGCTTCACAGAATGAGTTTGGAATGTTCGTTCTGTTTCTGTTTTGAAGACTAGTTTAAAGAGAATTGGAGTTAGCTCTTCTTTGAAGGTCTGGTAGAATTCTTGTGCTGAAACCATCTCGCCCTGGGCTTTTTTGGATGGGAGAGTTTTGATGACAGCTTCTATTTCCTTAGGGGTTATAGAGCTATTTAATTCATTTATCTGGTCTTGATTCAGCTTTGGTAAGTGGAATCAATCAAGAAAATTATCCATTTCATTTAGGTTTTCAAATTTTGTAGCATATAGGCCTTTGAAGTTAAACCTAATTATTGTTAGGATTTCCTCAGTGTCTGTTGTTAATGTCCCCCTTTTCATTTCTTATTTTGTTGATTTGGGTAGTGTCTCTCTGCCTTTTAGGTAGTTTGGCTAAGGGTTTGTCTGTCTTGTTGATTTTCTCAAAAAATCAGCTTTTGGTTTTTTTTATTCTTTGAATTGTTTTATTTGTTTCTAATTTATTGATTTCAGCCCTGAGTTTGATTATTTCCAGCTGTCTACTCCTCTTGGGTGTGTCTTCTTCCTTCCTTCCTTCCTTCCTTCCTTCCTTCCTTCCTTCCTTCCTTCCTTC
>NW_026592610.1:0-15441 GCF_907164565.1 Psammomys obesus
CAGCTGTGTTTTGTTTTGTTTTGTTTCTGTTCCAATGGCTTTTTTTTTCCTGTGCCCGGTTGTGTGCCATTCTTAAATCTGATTTAGACATTACAAGAACAAATAATGTCTATGGGAATCTCATACTCAATTAGTTTAACACACATCCATGCCTTGCAACTTTTCAAGATCCTTTTATGATGTTTGAGAAGAAAACGGAGAGGGGCTCTCTTTCACGTGTTCCAAGGGATCTGGAATTCTCCTGGATAAAAGTCAACCTTAGCTATGTAGAGACAGGGTAGGAGGTGGGGGTTGGAGTCTGTGCAGAATGCAAGTTAAAGGTATTTCTGAAACTAGTATGACATTGCTCAAAAGACTGTTTTGGGCTTGCAGAAAGAATGGGTACTTCATACAGAAAGAAGTGCCATCGCAAACCTACTCAGTTTAACAGTAGAACAGACCAGAGAGATGGACCACCTGGAAGAAAGGGGAAGACAAAAGTGATCCAAGAAACTTCAGGCGTGTGGACTTTCCTCACAGGGACAAGGTTTCAGGACCCTTGAACATGCCAAATGAAGGAAGTGCAAAAGAAACACCGGAAACACTGGCTACAAGGGCTGGGTCCTAAGACATCCAGTGATTTAAGGACTCCTGTACAAGATTGCTACGGTTCAACATAATTTTCTGATCACCTTCTAGGAGCAAGGACTGTTCATAAGGACTCACCTGTAGAAAATAGGTATGGTGACAAGGACATTTCTGTAGCATTCTTTATTTTGCCTTAGATTGCTGTGTGTCTCTACACTAGTACTTTCCCGTGAGCCTGCCATTCTGAGGAGTATTCAGTGTGTACCACGCTGCTAAGTTAACGGGAAACCAGCAGCCTCTCAGCCTGGTTCTTCACAGAAACCACTCTGGAGCTAGGAATAGAGTCAGGCTTTGAAACCACGGACGCTTTTAGACCATGGTTTTCATTCTTAAGCAGTAGCCTAAGCTGTCTCCAGTCAAAGTAACTGGGCCTTTTGTGACTTATGTTGTTTTGTGGCTTCCTTGCCCTCACAAAGTCACAAGCATAAGATCAGATGATAAAGCCTGACTTTGGCCATCACTATCAATGCACCGTAGTAACACTGTTTACCAAAGCGTCTTTCCTAACTTTCTTTCTCCTACAACAGGGTAACTATAAGCTGAAATGATGGCAAATATACCTCCCTCTTTCCCACCACCCAGTTGGTATTTATTCCTGGTGGTTTCTTTCCAGATGAAAAATTCAACCATCTGTCAATATTTTGGACAGTGTTAACAAAAGCAGGTTATAGATTTTAATATGCTGAAACTTGCAGCCAACTGACATGAAGGCAGCTGAAGGATAATCCAATATTTCAAAGTTTCACAAAGCTAATGAAAAACAGGAGTGAGATTTTTCAAACAGAACTTGTCGTATGTAGCTAGGACTAGGCTAAGACCAATACTCTCGGACAACCACCGACTCTCCAGCCCATCACAGTCTGCATTCTGTAATGACAGCAGAATTATGAGGAGAAATCCAGATTTCTATTAGAAATATATTACTTGAAATTAATTGAAAAATTCTGGAAGATTTTCAAATAGTCTTTGAGAGTAATATTTTTAGAAAATTTCCATGAAACTACTACCTTTTTTTTTTTCTTCAAAAGTCAGTATAAGATTCCACTGACCTCATTCTTTGGCCTAAACCCATCTTCAGACCAGTATCTGTTTAGGGAACACACAGATTTGCGAAACATAATGAAAATAATTGACTGTATATCACTCTGTGAGGAAAACTGAAATCGAGAGCCAACAAAATGGCTTTCAAGGTCACTGGCCTGGGGGCCTGAGGAAGCAGAGATGGACATGTACCCAAACTATGACCCCTAGGCTTAGACTTCACCTCCCGCTTTAGCTGAGTCTGAGTTCTCTTCTATATACCCTTCAATCACTGTTTCTTATTCCTTTGTGTACTGTGCTTAGAAAACCTATCTGTTTCTGGGAGGCTGGTGATTCCTTCTCTCAGAAACAGGACTTTGTTGACGTCATCTCATCACCCACCAAGTCAGTTCAGCTTCTAAATGAGGAAAGTGAGGCCGGTTTCATCAGCTCTGGTGTTGCTTCCTGACACATCACAGTTAGGGGGCTGGAAAGATAGCTCAGTGGTTATGAACATGTGCTGCTTGCAGAGGACCCAAGTTCACTGCCTTTAGTCACACCAGGCAGCTGGAAACTACATCAAACTCCAGCAACTCTGATGGCCGTCTGTTAGCACATGACCTCATGTGCACATACTCATACACAGGCAGAATTCATACACAGTTTAAAAAACAAAAAATTAAAGTAATATATTTAAAGAATACTTGTCACTGGAATCATAAGGGTATACACAGGAACAGATTTTTTGCTCTGTTGCATTTTTTTGTTTTTGTTCTTTATGTGTGTGTGTGTGTGTGTGTGTGTGTGTGTGTGTGTTTAATTCTTCTCTATTTCCTTTCAAGAAAGAGCAGGCTCTTAGGAATATCAATGAAACATAGCATAATAAGTTACAATATGACTAGGCATAAATGCTCATATCAGGGCTGGGTAAGGCAACCCAGTAAGAAGAAAAGGGTCTTAAGAGGAAGCAAAAGAGTCATAGACTTTCTCATGCCCACTGCGAGGAGTTGTGTAAGAGCTCCAGGCTAAAACAACTGTAACATATTTGCAGAGACCCCTTAACAGACCCAGGTAGACTCTGTGAGACAGTATTGTCTTGTTGGTGTTTTCTTGTGTGTGTGTGTAAAAGAACAATTTGAAGAATCAGTTTTGGAAAAGGAAAAGGCTTTGTCTAGCCAGTATTTTCTAACAACATGCATCTTAAATGAGTAAAACATTAAGCTGGTTTTGGCCAGTTTCATCAATGGGTTCTGAAAAGAAAAAACAAAACAAAACAAAAGCCAACTGTAAAGCTCTTTATTTTTTATTAGGTTAATATCATCCTCAGAAATATCTGTATCTTTGAAATCACTTGTATTTGAAACATAAATAATAATGTGGAAGTAATAAAGGCATCTGGATTATCTGCCTTTGTTTCCTGGATCCAGGGAGATTGACACATTGGCACCTGCTGCTTCATGCCTTGGACTCATGTTCCTCAAGCTTATTATTGGGTTTGGCTAACAGGAGATGCTATGGAAGCTCTGACAGTAAGACACAAGAATACCTGTTGATCTTAGAGCCAGTGCTGTTGGTTTCTGTTCAGAATGTTGTCTCCCATGCCAATGAGTTCCAGGCTCTTCCCTACTTTTTTTTCTAACAGATTTAGTGTGTCTGGTTTTATGTTGAGGTTTTTGATCCACTTGGACTTTACTTTTGTGCACGGTGATAAATATGGATCTATTTGCATCTTTCTACATGTAGACATCCAGTTAGACCAGCACCATTTGTTGAATATGCTATCTTTCTTTTTTCATTTTATTGTTTTGGCTTCTTCATCAAAAATCAAGTATCCGTAGGTGACTGGGTTTATTTCTGGGTCTTCTATTGGGCAGAGTGCATGGAATTTTATGAAAGAAGGGGGATCTAAAAAGACCTGGAGAGCACAGGACCTCCAAGAGAAGACCAACAGAGCCAAAAGCTCTGGGCTCTGGGGGCCCTGCAGAGGCTGATACCCCAACCAAGGACCATGCATGGAGAGGACCTAAAACCCTTGCTCAGATGCAACCCATGGACTCAGTCTCCAAGTGGGTGTCCTAGTAAGGGGAGCAGGCTCTTTCTCTGATATGAACTCAGTGACAGGCTCTCTAAAAGTCTGGGGTGGGGGTTTCAGTGCAGCCTTGTCAGGCCACAGAATCCTGATGAGACCTGATAGGCTAGAGTCAAATGGAAGGGGAGGAGGACTTCCCTTATCAGTGGACTAGGGGAGGAGCATAGGGAAAAAACAGGGAGGGTGAGTGGAAATGGGAGGAGACAAGGGAGGGGGCTACATCCAGATACAAAGTAAATAAATTGTAATAAATAATAAATAAAACATTTTTAAAAGAACATCTTTGCCCTCTGAGCATTAGCCCTGAAGTGTATAGCTTAGTGGAGGTTGCACTCACTACAGACTGGAGTGTGCAGCACCTATTAAGCATCAACACGGGCTTCTGTGGGCTCAGTGGTGGTGCCTCATGTGTTCCCAGACCTCACTAATGCAATCCTCCTTGCTTCCTGTTCCAAATCCTGATACCAATCATATAAACAGTTCTCTCATCTGTACCTCTGCACTCTGTCCCTGTCTATCATACACTTCTTGCTCAATACCACACTGAAACCTGACACTCTGACTTTTCCCTTCTCATTGTTCTCCTTTACCACCTATGAAAGTCAGGATATAACATTATAAGGTTGATAACTGATCAAAACCAGGGCTCTACCTACCTTCCAAGAATGCCCCGTTTTGTCTACAGAGTGCTGGCTCATGCGCCAATTGTAAGAAACTCTGTATTATTTGAGAACAGTTAGAAAATGACGTGTTTGTTCTGTAGAATATAAATTTTTAGATGCACTTAGAAAACAAACAAAACAAAGCAAAGCAGAAAATCAAAACAAAATACCTGGGGAAATTCTTGATCTGAATTTTGCTTGGCATTAGTGCAAAGAGAGATCAGAGTTCTCTTACTCTCTCATTCTTCCACCTCCTTCCATTCCACGTGCCAGTTTCCTCTTTTCTTTTAAAATACCAACTGCAGGCCTTTCTGTTTTTCCTTTAGGAACATTGAGGAAAAAATCAGGTCTTCCATTGCCTGAGAATGGCTTCCACACATTGCACATGCTGACCAATCTCCCTGACCTTACTTCCAACCACTCTTGCTCTCTTCTGTCTCCATCTATGCTTATTTCTTTGGTTCTTTGGACTTCTCCCCTGCTTCATCCTTTCTGCTTGTGATGTTTCTGTCTAGACAGGAACAACAGAAATTGTGGCTGCCCTCTTACTTCCTAGAGAATCACCAAGTTTTACCTTTACAAAATGGTGGTCCTTTCCGCTCTGGTGTTCTCCACTGTGAGAAAAGACTATGACCTATGCTCATATGGCTTCCTTGTATTTCTTTGTTCTTACTTTCTAATGAGGTTAGAATTATCTTTTTTATTATGATTATCTTTTTCTAAACTTCCACATCACTGCCTTCCAGCATCATCCAGCAAATCCATAAATTGTAGCAACAAATGAACTGCTACTACATTACCTTTAAGTGGTCCAGATTGTGAATGTGACTTCAGCCCTTGGATTAGGGGTATAAGAGGTATAGTGCACTATGAAAGCGAGAGGATGTTATTTTAATTAGAGTAATGATGCTTAGTAACCAGGAAAAAGGCATTAATAAAGTGAGGCCATATCTCTCTGACCATTAAAAATTGCCAAAGAGGTGGAAAGTCATTACATTTGACTACCCTTGAATTTTTTGTGTACTAACTCTGATTTTCATTAATGCACTTGTGAGCCTTTCTGTTTCATAATCTTGTGTTGTTTCTAGTTCTTTTAATGAGGAGACAAAAAGTATAAATGTCTTCAAAAGAACATAGTCATAATTTGGAACATTCATTATTGGGGTTTATATGTGTATGAGAGAGTCAGTGTGTTTCTTATGTGCATAACGTATGTTTTCTAAAACGAAAATAAATAAAAGACAAATCCTCCCTTCGGAACATTACCCTCAAAAGATTCTCCCCGAGGAGAGTGAGATTTAATTTGGGAGGGATAAATGGAGCAAGTTGGTCCCATAAGTAGAGCAATGTACTTAGCTGTGCCCTAGCCACTTTAATAACCCGCGCCCTCCCTTTATCCTTTCACTCCCCTGCATTTTAGCACTTCTCTGTCCATCTCTGGGGACCTGAGAATTCTGTCCATGTTTCCAACACTTGTGCATATATACTTTGGGGTTGAGCCTCCCTCATCCATTAGATTTTAAATTTATGGTCCACCAAGAACTATATAACTTCCCACTCCACTTAGTAGCCCCAAAGATGAAGATTTAACTCCCCTGCAAACTATTCAACCTGACCCTGGTGGAACGTTTCTTCCGTGCACTCGTGTTCTATTCTTCACTGTAGCACACTCTGCAGCTCTTTCTACAGTGATGCTTGCTGAGCACTGGTTCTGTAACACACTCGGTATGTGCACTCGTATGTGAGGTCCTCTGACAATTCAACGGATAAGATTTAAGTATCTTCTGAAACAACATTAGTAAATAAGGGTACCCACTCAGGTTTCTGAATCTAGAGACTTATTTTTTTTCCCTTGGAGTATTGCTTTGGTCACATTGTTCTGTATCTATTTTTCAGTAACTAGTGTTCAACTTAAGCTATTTCTGCTTTGCCAAGATATGAAAGCAACCCCAATTCAGTAGAAATCCTACTTCACACTTTGAACCTTTCCCCAATGCAAAATGAAATTTTAATATAATATTTGCAGTTCACAGTGGTTGCACGAATACATAAGCACATTGCAAGTCAAGTATAAATAAGTTAGTTTCACCTATTACTGATATCCTATAAATCTACTGAATCTCTGACAAATCTCATCCTGCACTCAGCATCTCAGGCCTATATATACTTCCTGGAAACAGTAAATCTACTTCAGTGACATCAGAAGCTATAGCTGGCACTTAACAGTCTTCATAAGGGTCTCCAGTCCACCAAACTCAAAGGAGTCATGTTTTCCCACTCTATGAGACATTTGCATTGCTATTTTGATTTCAAGGGAGTGAAGCAAGCATATGCAACCATGGCATGCTAATGAGATTACTATTTTCATGATCCAATAAAGAAAAACTGAACCTGCTAAGCCTTCTACAGATGAGGCTAGCCAGATGCACCCCTTATTTTTTTACCATAGAGTAACTAACTGGTAGGATAACATCAAAATGTTTTACCTTACTTTAGGCCAATAGAGGCAAAACGAAAGGAGATTTGTTGGTGTTTTAAACTTAAAAAAGTATTTTACATGTTTGTGTGTGTTGACCATGCACATGAGAGTGTTCATGGAGGTCAGAAGATGGCACTAAATCTCCTGTAAATGAGGTTAGAGATGGCTGTGAGCCAACATTTGGGTGCTGGAAACCGTACTCAGGTAAGAGCAAAGACTTACAATAGCCACTGAGTCATCTCTCTAAGCTCACTGGATGTTTTAAATTTTATTTTATAGTATTTATTTTTGATTGAAAATGATTTGTTTCATACAATATATTTTAATTACTTTTTTCCTCCCCTAGTTTCTTCCCATGTCTGTGCCCACCCAAGTTCATCCATAACTATCTGTTCTACTTCCTCTTTCTAGGGAGATTCCTCTCTCTCTCCTAGTCCATCACTTCATACATAACCACTGTAGTTATTTTTTGTATTTTTTAGAAATTATTCATTATATGGCCCTATTATAGCCCCCTCCCTCAACTTATCCCAGTCCCACACTCACTCCCTTTCCCCCTTATTCCCTTCCCCTAGTCCACTGAAAAAGGGGAGTTCTCCCCTGCCATCTGCCCATAGCTTATCAAGTCTCATCAGGACTGTCTGGATTCTCTTTCTCTGTGGACTGGCAAGGTCACACCACCAGGGGCAAATGATCAAAGAGCAGGTATTCCAGTTCATGACAGAGGCTGCCCCTGCTCCCTTTACTCGGGGACTCACAGGATGACTAGGCTGCCTATCAGCTACATCTGTGCAGGGGTCTAGGTCCTCTCCATGCATAGTCCTTGGTTGGTGCATCAGTCTCTGCAGGACCCCCCTGGGTTCAGATTTGTTAGCTCTTTGTGGGGTTCCTGTCCCCTCCGTGTCCTTCAATTCCCCTCCTCTTCCATAAGATTCCATGCATTCTGCCCAAAATTTGGCTGTGAGTCTCAAACTTTGCTTGATCCCTGTTGGTTGGAGCCTTTCAGAGGACCTTCTATGGTAGGCTCCTATCCTGTTCCCTTTCTTCCACCACTTCTGGTATCTATCCTGTTTGCCATTCTGAATGAGAATTATTTGGAAATCAATCTGGTGCTTTCTCAGAAAAATTGGGGATAACATTGCCTCAAGATCCAGCTATACCACTCCTGGGCATATACCCAAAAGATGCCTCACCAACTATGTAAATAGCAGCTTTGTTTGTAATAGCCAGAATCTGTAAACAGCCTAGATGTCCCTCAGTGAAGGAATGGATACAGAAATTGTAGCTCATTTTTGTACTACTCAGCTATTCAAAACAAAGAAATCATGAAAATTTTAGTCAAATGAGTGGAACTAGAAAAGATCACCCTGAGTGAGGTATCCTGGAAACAGAAAGACATGCATGGTATACACTCACTTATAAGTGGATATTAGCCGTATAATATAGGATAACCATACTAAAATCTACAGACCTGAAGAAGCTAAACAACAAGGAGGACCATAGGGAGGATGCTTAAACCACTGTGATTATTTAAAACAACAGAAGACATGTAAAAGTGGATGGAGGAAAACCTAGTGGGCCTTAACCCTACACGAAAATTTATAGGCAACTAGGGAATGCTAAGAATAATCCCCAGTGAGGAGCACACTACACCAATTTCTTGGCTAATACCAAGCACTCATTCCTGGAAGCATACATACAAGTAATATTATATAGACCTAGCAGGTTATAATTAGGACTATAGATGTATATACATATGTGTATGCAACAAAAATTATTTTTTTTTAAAATAGCCATCAAGTTGAAAGAGAGCAAGAAGAGGAATATGAGAGGGTTTGGAGTAAAGAGCAAGAAGGCAGAAATTATATGATTATGTAATAATATCAAAACTAAAAACTAAAAAGTGTGTTTTAATACAATTTAAGCAAATGATTCTTGGGACAGGGATATCCATGTAATCATCCTTTTGATCAGAAGAGGTCTCAGATCTCGGATATGAACAAACAGATCCTACATTGTTCAAAACAGAATAGAAGTCTTCTTAACATTCTGTGTGTTCTTGGTTAAATCTAATATTCAACCTCTGTGAAAGAAATGCTTCAGGGTTTAATGTCAAGAAAGTGAAAATAAAGAAAATGTGTATACATAAGAAAGGACCCTCTTATATTCTTGAAAATGATTGTGGAGCCGGAGGGATTGCTAAGTGGTAAAATCTTTTGTCGTGCAAGATCAAGAACCCATGATTCCTGCATGCACAGTGCATGGAAGGAACCAACTCCAGAGATGTCTTCTGACTTCCACACACAAAATCCATACACACATATGATGATATTTTTTACTTTAAAAAATGAAAGCAACCTTCCAAATGCTTTTATTTTCATCAGCTAAATCTCTTGATGCTTACAGTAATGAGAGCTGAAAGAGAAAAATTGTGAAGGAAATCACAAACTAGCACATATGCCATGGGCGTGTAGGCAGATGGCACAGCCATGTGCCCTGTATCTGCGTAAGCACTCCGCCGTCCAATTGTGAAGGGAATAAGAATTAAAAGATAATCATGGCTCTGTCCTATTGCAAAAGAAAAAATGGTTTCTACTTTATAAGTCCTGGAGGACCAAAGTAATCTCATGTCTTCTTTCAGGCTTATCTTGAGAATCTTAAAGAAACTGCAGTCAGGCTGGAGAGATAGTTATGTGGTTAAGAACATAGCCTACTTTTGCAGAGGACCAGTTTTTTTTTGTACCCAGCACCCACGTGGTAACTCATAAATGTCTGCAAGTCAAGTTTCATAGGATCTGATGCCCTTATTCAACACACATACATGAATGTAGGCAATCATTCATACGCATGAAGTAAAAACAAGTATTTGTTTAAATGAAATCTTGTCAGTGACACTGTTTTCCCATATGTTTCTGGCCTTTTGGAACATGAGATCCAAAAGTGAGACTCACTTATGGAAAGCAGAGTCTGAGGAAATAACCAGCCTATACAGGAAGGTGTTTGTTATGCAAGACAAGGACATGAGTTTGAATCCCTGCTCTTCCAACAACATCAACAAGCAGAGTGCTCTAACATGAATGTGTGATCACGTATCTGGGTAACAGAGAATGGAGGAACTCTGGGCCTTGCTGGCCAGCCAGCCTAGACAAGTGATGAGCACCAAGATCATTGACAGGCTCTGTCTCAAAAGATGAAGAACTATGAAGAACCTAACATTGAGCCATGGCCACTATACATAAATCCAATCATGTCTGCATATATAGTCAATGATGCATATATATACCAAAAATATATTCATACCAAAAATAAGAAAAGGAAATAATGGTAATACAGAATCATCAACAGATTCTGAAAAGGGGGAAATTACTTCCTATGGTAATTTATTCTAAAAACCACTATGCCCATAGTCATGACACTATTAAAAATTTATAACTTTTAGTAGTGAAAAACTTGTGTAATGCAATACTTTTAAGGCTGGAAGCAGTTTCGATGTTTAAGCCAACTGTTTTTACAGAGAAGGAGAGTAACATAACAATGTCTTTGCTGCCATTTCTTCAATTATTAAATATGAATAAGTTATTGACACAGAAATTTTATTGATGTTTAATTACAGTTAGAGTGATAAACTTTTTCATAATTATCCAGCACAAACAAGCTTTGACACTGCTTAGCTTACAATTTGAGGAGAATGGCTAATCTCTCTACACCACAGAAGTGGATTCCACAGAGAAGCCAGTCTCTTTGTCTGGCTGCAGTTCATCACTGGCAACACAATACATACATCTATGAGTGACTGGTAGTTTTCCTCCCTGCTGGTAGCCCATTGTTAAAGACAAATGTTTGAAAACACAAGATTTCTCCCACGAAAGCATAAATCTGTGTTTGTGGTATGGTCTAATCTCTGTTGTGGGAATGGATGTGACATCACCATCTGAAAATTATGGCTTCTCTCAACCCAGAACCAGGATGCAGACAATGATGAAGAAGAATTTCCTTTCAACTCAGGCAAATGTCACATTTGTGTGTAATTCTGTTGCCCATGCTGAGAGGCAAATGGACTTAGGGTTTACAATCCTTTAATCAGAATTATCTTTCAGGAAATTTCATGGTTTATGCATTCACTAAAGCAATTCAATTGATCCCTCCTTCTCCTCCAGATAATCCTGGGCTGGAGAATGCAAATGTCATCACTGCACTGTTACAAGTCATGGAAATGGCCCAGAAAGGGGGATTTTTATCCAAGGGTTCAAATCAAATCCACGTTTCTAGGTCCCCAATCACCTTTCTGTGTTCTTTCATCAAACATTTCCAATGCACATCACACCTTGCTAGAAATAGTTTTAAAATTCCTCTTTGTCAGGATGACATGATGCAAAAGTTGCATTTTTATGTTAGGAGAATAGCCTGCCACCTACTTATCTGTTCACCCCTCTTCAATACCTGACATCACTCTCTTAGAAAGTACTGTTGCTTCAGTTAGCCTCCTTTGTCTGACATTTGAGTATGTGATGGAAGCGGTGACATCATGTGCTGACCTCCCTCTCTTCATGAGCTTACACTTTTCAGGCAAGATGTTTGGAGTAAACATTAAGCATATGTCCTATCTCTTTTCTGCTTTTAGTTAGCGCTGTCCACAGTGACACAGAAAGATTGGATTGTGGAAGGTTACTCTGTGGTCTGATGATGCAGCTGGGAATAGAAACCAGAGAAACCACCAACAAGTAATGTGTCCTAACTAGGAAACACTTAATGTGTTTCCCCAGAGAAGGAAGCGTTCTCTGAGGAGAAACGAGAGCTTTCCCTGAGAACAGCCAAGCCTTCCTCAGCTCTGCATGAGCACCCATTTCTTCAGGCACCTACTTCTTCAGTGGTTCAGAGGTGGATCTGACTATGCTGAGAGATAGTCCTATCGGGACAAAGATAATTCTACTCAGTGTTTGAAAACAGAAATATGATGGCAACATTCATACCTCAAAAAGGAGTAGCAAAGGCTGGAGGGGTACTACTCTGTCTGGAAGACTCCAGTGTTGGTATAATGTTCTTTTGGAACGTATACACTTTACCTTTGTTCATTCAAATGCTGATTTCTCTCCCCCACTCTCTGGTTTCAATCGGGACATTGCATTGTTATACTTATTCTAAGCATCACCTGTCTCAACTTTGTGGAAACATGCAACTAGCCATAATGTTGAGGAAGGGAAAGGAAGCAGGAAGAGAGGGAGGAGCCAGAGGACAGGAAGCAGTGGGAAGCAGAGCTAGGAGAAGAGAGGCAGGAGAGAGATCTTGGAATGATGTGGAAGTGGAGAGATGGACTGGACCTAATATATCACTAAAAGCAAGTATAATGTGGGAAATGTAAATGTTAGGAAACTATGAGGGCTTGGAGGTTTAAGAGGGAGTAATTATTGCCCAGCATTGTGTTCTAGGTTAATTCAATAAACCCAGTCACTGTTTGATGATTTGGTTATGCAGCTATTTAGGATTAACAGCAGCTTTACTAGTAACTAGTACCTAATCACGAGTAACTAGTAACAGCAGCTTTATTAGTAACTATTAATCTCCACCTACCACACTCCAGACACACTGCCTCACCTACAAAGTAAAAAGAACAAACCAACAAAGAAAACGATTATGGGGAGAGTACAAATGGCTCTGTGGTTAAGAGTGCTGTCTGCTCTTACAGAAGACCCAGGTTGCATACCCAGCACCCGCACAGAAGCTCACAACTGTCAGTAACTCCAGTTCTGCGACATTCCAAAACCTCTCTGACTTCCTTGGGAACTAGGCACACATGAGGTGCGCATACCTACAGGCAGACAAAATACTCATACACATAAAATAAGCAAATATAATTTTGTTTAGCTTTCAGATGTTAAATATCTTTTTATTTCAAATCAGTAGTTTTCTCCAATTTTCTTAATTACTAAAATATCATTTACCTGTTTTTTGTCTTTACTAGTATTTATCTTATTTTTAATTAAAATATATTTATATAGATTTCCCCATCCCCCCTGTCTTCTCCCAATTCCTCCTATAGCCTTCCCCTCATTATTTCTCAAATTGATTGCCTCACTTTGGTTATTGTTGTTACATGTGTGTGTATCCATGTGTATATTTGCATACATATCTATGTATGCATCAATATATAAATGTATTCACAAATATATAAACATAGCCTCTGAGTCTGCTTCATGAAGCTTGTGCATATCTGATTTCAGAGAAGACCACTTTATATTGAATGACCAATTCTGGGGCTCATCCCTGGACGAGACTAACTTCACATCTCAGAAGTCGTAAGTTGCCTGTATTTTCTTTAGGAATGGGGCCTTCTGGGATTTCCCTCCTTTCTCCTTAGCATGTCTGCAGATGATATCACTATCCATGTCCTGTTTAGGCAGCCATACTGTTGAGATAAGAGTGTAGTTTCCCTGCAGGTGATTCCTCTCACATTAGTTTTTTTTTTTTTTTTCTGTCTGTATTTGCAGTTAGGATATAGGTTGTCAATAAATATTTAGGTTCATTTCCTACTCTTACAGGAAAACCACATTGTCCAGGGCAGTCGTATGTCATGGAACACTAAAGAATTATTTGATAGCAGCACAAAATGTTCTGAGATGTGTAATACTATACAGAGGCGGATGCTATATTGACTTTAGAGTGTCATTAAACTCAATTAGCTATTGTCGTCCTATCAGCAGCACTGTGATTAGCCAGAGTGGTGAAGCCAACTATGTCTATTTCATTTTTCAGAAAGGTAAGACTCAATAGAGTAAAACAGGAGAATTTTATTTTGAAATTAGCTTGTAATTCTAGTTTGAATGTTTCCCATAAAATAAGCCCTCTTAAATAAAATTGCAAGAATTTAAGTTAAATAGCCATACGGAGCTGAGCAACCATTTGTCAACCAGTAGCCTGAAATCCAGTACACAGTGACATAAACTTGTATTAAGGAGTGATAAACACGATTTAATTACCGGGACAATGGGAAGGAGATGGGGGGGGGGGACAAGGCAATCTCGAAGTTGGTAACCTTTCACCTGCCTCACGTTGGTTAGAATCCAATGTTGGCCAGAGGGACTGGAGCTCATTCTGATGATGTGATGGTAAAAATCTGCGAGCTCAATGCGTCTGGTGGTCTTGGCACCATTCCCAGAGAACTAAAGCTCCCGCTGCATTAGTAAAGACCTCAACTTTGGCCCAAATGGCAGTCTTTGTTCTGTCAAAAAAGACTCAGCCTGGAAATGGGCTGTGGGGACACAATTTTTCCTTCTTACTGACAGGCCCCATCTCTGAATGAGTGGAGGGGATGCTGGTGGTCACTCCTGGAGAAGTGGTGGCCAGGACCCCAGTCTCACTCTGACCCCAGTTGTGGTGGAGTTGGACTTTGAAGAAGTCTTTTTCGAGGCCTAGTGCTATCTTTGGGGAGCACAATGGAATATAAAATTTATCACTTGGAAAGACGGAATGATCGCATGTGCAGCCTTCCTATCAGAGTCCTCAAGGAGATGTGATGGATAAACTGAGAAATTGTGTTCAGCAGAACTATCCCCTAGGGTATGGGAAAGAGGGAGCCATACTCATCTTTATTAGAAGTTATGCACCTGAAAGCTCCCAGACAGGGTGAGAGGGTATGCATGACTCCACTTGACAACACTTTCAGAGAATCTTTAGAATGCATTAGTGCTTTAATACACAGAGGTTTAGCTCTGATTGCCTGATATGGAAACTCCAGCTGCTCATCTTTAAAAAGTAACACTTTCCATTAGAATGTCCTGCTCCCACGAGGGGTTTTCATTTCTTTTAATTCATGAATTTCATCTATAGAGTTCTTGTGTGGTTACTATGGTTATTAAGAATCTAAAAGAAGAAACTCTTTCCTGAAGTCTTTGAAAGCGGCAGGCGAGAATGATTCCTGTTCATTTATCATCTCCCACCCCACACACTCTCTCTCTGCCTCTACTATATCACATAAACTACAAGCTAGGTTACGGCAAAGTGACAATGGTCTCTATTATTCCACAATGTGCCAAAACAAACACAGTATATAAAAACAATACTAAAAATCTCAAAGTTTCTATGAAGGGGTTCTATACTAGTTTGGAAGAGTACAGACAACCAGGAAACAAATTACAAAATTCTGTATATAACAGAGAGGAATAAGAGCCCCTGGATAATTTTCAGAAACAAACAAACAATTGTATAATGCATAAGAAATTGTGAGTTGGAAGTTCAGTCAGCTCTATAAATGCACCTTACCTGACCTTCTGGGACAGTTTGGAGTGCTTTGGAGCATTTTCCTCCCCTGAATACTTTGCGTTTTAGGCAAGCTTCTCTTCTCTTCTCTTCTCTTCTCTTCTCTTCTCTTCTCTTCTCTTCTCTTCTCTTCTCTTCTCTTCTCTTCTCTTCTCTCCTCTCCTCTCCTCTCCTCTCCTCTCCTCTCCTCTCCTCCCCTCCCCTCCCCTCCCCTCTCCTCTCCTCTCTTTTCCTCTTCTCTTCCCTTCTTCTCCTCTCCTCTTCCTATTCTATTCTATTCTATTCTATTCTATTCTATTCTATTCTATTCT
>NW_026592611.1:0-2876 GCF_907164565.1 Psammomys obesus
TTCTATTCTATTCTATTCTATTCTATTCTATTCTATTCTATTCTATTTCTATGAGTTGTGAATCTTTATTCTTCCCCTGCAGACTTTATGAATGAATCCTGTCTTGTCACTTGTCATTTGGCCTTACATTCCATCTGTCCGATGAAAGTTCTTGCCTCTCAGAAATATGTCAGAAGCTAATAACACCAATTCTAATTAAATTAAATTGATCAAAATCACATATATGCACATATACATACATATATATGATTATCATCTGAAGAAAAATCTAGTTTTAAGCACATTAAGGTTCTCACTATATTCATTTGTTAAACAATTTTTATTTTAAAGAAGACTTACCTAAGCAAGGACTATTCTAAAACTGAATATTAAAAAGAGAACCAATTAACAATTCCTTATGTCCTTATATAAGTGGTTTACCATAAAATACATATATAAAATTTACATATGCAAATAAAACATTTTAGAGTATGATAGGATATAAGGAGATAAATAAAGCAAAAAAGAAGATGATGGGTGGGTAGGGACAGGTGAATGCTACTAATTTTAAAAGATACCTCTTTGAGAACATTTCAGTAAGGGGCTAAGGTGATGAAGGAGAGCCTTGGGACTGCAACAGGAGGGCATTTTAAGTAAAGGAAATGCCAACGCTGAGGCTAAGACAAGCTAAGAAAATGTCAAAGGTTACGAGGACCATTTCAGAAAAATGACTGTTAGGTATACCGATGGCCACAGTGAGGTACCAGCAGCATTCTCTGTGGGCTTTTATACGAATACTGCTTTATTTTGAATGAAGTTAAAGCTGAACTGTATTTTATGGGAAAGGTATCATATTCTAACCTATTTTATGAGATTATTCTAGTGGATAGAATAAGTGGGAAAAAGTTTGAATCATTAAGATTAGTAAAGTGGTATATTACCTCAAAACTTGAGATCTTGAAACTATATGTATTAACTACCACAGTTACAGTCAGGTTATCTGGATGCTTCATTCCCTTTTCTCCACCAAGTCCTCTTCTGTGTGTGTTTGGCTGAAATGTTCTGTTGATTGTATCATTTCTTCAAATTTAGAAGCTTGGCAGACCTTAAGTTGGGCTGGAACTGTCAACCCTGGGACAACTGAGATTCCCCTCCCGTGTTTTCTTCTTGTCGTGCACGTCATTATGAGAGTGTCACATGCTAGTAGCAGGATTTCTGTAGACAGAACAGTTAGACACAAAACCTCTGTGTTCTAACCACACACTGGGACAGTCAGATTCTGGTGGACAGAATAAGTTACAAGACTAACCGAGACTCCCAAGTAGAGGAATATCTTGTCTGTTGGTGGAAAAAGCAGCAAAGCCACACGTAAAGGGTAGAAAAGAATATATGGGGACCAGTAAATAGTGATAAAGTGTTTTCTTTATAAAAAATTCATTTGGATTGCTACATTGGAATGTTTTAAAATTTCTTCTTTAATTAGTTCTTTGAGAATTTCATAGACATTTTTTATTACCTTCATCCCTCCTTCCCCACCTTGTCTCAGATCCACCATCTCCCCTATCCTCTCAACTTTGTGTCCTCACCCCTTCTATAACCCTTCAGGACCAATTTGTGCACTCAAATATTCTTGGATATGCAGTTGGCTACTCGAGCGTGTTCAATTTAACAGGGGCTATACTCTTAGAGAAAACCAACCATCCCTCTCCCAGTTGCCAACAGTTATGAACAGCTTCACAGCTAGGGATAGGATTGTGCACTGGTCTCCCTTCTCTGTGCTGAGATTTAGTCTGTCTTGAGCTTGCACAGATCTTGGGCATTCTGTTATAAGCACAGCTTCCCTGCTCTGTTCAGAAGACACTGTTTTATTTATTTATTTATTTATTTATTTATTTATTTATTTATTTATTTATTTATTTATTTATCTATCTATCTATCTATCTATCTATCTATTTATTTATTTATTTATTTATTTATTTATTTATTTATTTATTTATTAGGCAGCACTACTCTACCTTTTAATTCTGCCCCCTTCTTGTGCAATGACCCCTAAGCCTAAGGGAGGGGGGGTAATGCGGTGTATGTGTTTCTTTAGGGATGAACATTTTACAGTCTCTTATTCTCTGTACCTTAGGCAATTGTGGATCATTATGTTAATCACCGTGTACCATACATAGAAGCCTCTCTGATGGGTGTTGACAGACGCATATTGCTCTGCGGCTTTCATTACAATAAGTAATTAGAAATCAGCTTAATACCATGCCCATTTAGGAAAATAATAGCAGTAGGTTTCCCCTAGAGCCTATGGCCTGTCTAGCCGTAAGTTCTTAGCCTGGTGATGGTACCAGGTATAGGTGTCATTTTGTGGAGATAGACTTAAGTTCCATCAAAAAGTGGTCGGTTATTCCCATATTCTCATGTCCCTGTGGCACCAGTGCCTATGTCTTACCAGGCTAGTCATTATTGAAGCTCACAGAGCTCACAGCTGGGCGTGGTGGATGATCACTTTTCTCTTCCAATATCTTTCATAGCACTGTCCAGTAAGAGTACTAGCTAGTAAGGAGGAGATTCCAAGTCCATACCATCAACTTGATTTCACTCAAGTATGTGGTATCTTCATCACTAGTGTCTTACTGTTAAGTACTGGAGGATAACCAAGAATAATAACAATAGCCTCTATGATCTGTGGGTCTATGGAGCCCCTGGCTAACAACCTCAAAACAAGTAATCCATCTCTGACAGTGAGCATTTTATTCGTTCATCTCTAGTGTCTAACAAGGACATTGTTGCCCCATTATGAGACAGGACGGCTCCATTTGATCTCTCTCTCTCTCTCTCTCTCTCTCTCTGTGTGTGTGTGTGTGTGTGTGTGTGTGTGTGTGTAGCTTCTACAATAA
>NW_026592612.1:0-1189 GCF_907164565.1 Psammomys obesus
TCAGTCTCAGAAAAGACCCTGTGCCCAGATATATTTGGTCCTTGTAGAGCTCCTATCCTTTCCATATCATACTAACTTCCCTTCTTTCATATGATTCCCTGCACTCTGCCGAGGGTTTGGTTATGAGTCTTAGTGTCTGCTTTGAAACACTGCTAGGTAGAGTCTTTCAGATGCCTTTTGTGGTAGACTCCTGTCATACGTTCAATGCACATCCCATTTGTCTTTTTCAATGAGGATTAATCACCTTCGCCTGTGTCCACTTTCTTGATTATCTTCTTTAAGTGTGTAGATTTCATTATGTTTATTATATCTTGTAGGTCTATATAAGCGAGTATATACCAAGTTTGTCTTTCTCCTTCTAGGATACTTCACTCAGAATGATCTTTTCTAGATCCCACCATTTGCCTGCAAATTTCATGATTTCCTCCTTTTTGATTGCTGAGTAGTATTCCATTGTGTAAAAATGCCACAATTTCTGTATCCATTCCTCTGTTGATGGACATCTGGGTTGTTTCCAAGTTCTGGATATTACAAATAAAGCTGCTATGAACATGGTTGAACAACTGTCCTTGTTGTGTACTTGAGCAAATTTTGGGTATATACCTAGGAGTGGTATAGCTGGGTCTTGAGGTAGCACTACTCCTAGTTGTCTGAGAAAGCACCAGATTGACTTCCAAAGTGGTTGAACCAGTTTACATTCCCACCAGCAATGGAGGAGGGTTTCCTTTTCTCCACAACCTCTCCAGCATGTACTCTCACTTGAGTTTTTCATCTTGGCCATTCTGATGGGTGTAAGGTGAAATCTCAGGGTTGTTTTGATTTGCATTTCCCTAATGGCTAATGAGGTTGAGCATTTCTTTAAGTGTTTCTCTGCCATTCAATGTTCCTCTTTCGAGAATTCTCTGTTTAGCTCTGTTCCCCATTTTTTAATTGGATTACTTGGTTTGTTGCTTTTCTGCTTCTTTAGTTCTTTATATACACTTGATATTAGCCCTCTGTCAGATAAAGGGTTGGTGAAGATTCTTTCCCAATCTGTAGGCTGTCTATTTGTTTTGATGACAGTGTCTTTTGCTTTACAGAAGCTTTTCAGTTTCATGAGGTCCCATTTATTGATTGTTGCTCTTAGAGCCTGTGCTGTTGGTGTTCTGTTCAGGAAGTTGTCTCCTGTGCCAATGAGTTCTAGGCTGTT
>NW_026592613.1:0-7074 GCF_907164565.1 Psammomys obesus
CTCCTCGGTTGCCGCGTCATCCTTATCGGCGAAGGCTGCGCGCGACAAGTGGTGCCGAAACCCGGGAAGCCGCCGAACCCGGGTAGAGGGACAGCTTTGAGGACCCCGACTGCTCGTCGGAAAGAGGATCCAAGCCAGTGACCTGAGAAACTCCGGAGACTTTTCAGCAAGGTATGATTTCTGTGGTCTGGGTGATTCCGTTTCTCGTTGTTAGTCTCGTTTTCGTTCTTTTCTGTTGTCTGTGTCTTAATTGTGGGAAACGGGATACGGTTTGTATTCGCCCTTTTTGCGACACTGCATAATTTGGCTGTAATCCTCAAGTGGATAACTGAGTTGCCACACCCTCCCCTGTAGATAAAGGAGCAATGGAATAAGCCGCTTCTAGAAGCAGCGCGGGCGCTGTTGAAACAGAAGGAGCTTAAGGTCCCAGATCGGGTGTTGCAGAACTTTCTCAAAGAAGTAGATCGAGTGGCTCCCTGGTTCGTTCTCTCCGGGTCCCTTACGGAAGGATCATGGAGCAAGCTAAGTGGGGATCTGACACGAGAAAAGGGACAGGGGACCCTAAGACCAGGGGTATGGCCACTGTATAAATTGTTCAAATCGTGCATTAAGGATGAGAGGTGCAAGGAAAAGATCAAGGAAGGCCAGCGGGTCTTGTCAGACCATCAGGATAGTGTATCAGAAGCTGAAAAGGGTAAAGAGGCTAATAAAAGGAAGAAGCCTTCTAAGAAAAAAGAAAAGAAAAGTCATGAGAACAAGGATGTGTTAACCAAGCTAGCTAAGTTAGAAGAAAGGGCAGCACAACTTGCAAAGAAGGAAGAGGAGCTTGAAGATAAGGCAAAAAGATTGCAACTCTTACCAACCCCGCAAAAAAAAAAAAAGATGAGGATGAAAAACCTAAATTATATCCGCTCCTCACTGAGTTCAAAAATTGCACTCTATCATCTTCTTCTGAAGGGGAGGATGAGCAGGAGTCATCTGACTCTGAGGAGTCGGGTCTTGACCCTGCTGAGCAGGCAGAGTTAGATGAGGAAGCTGCAAAATATGAGGAAGAGAGATATGGCCCCGTCCCGCCTTATTCACCTAGGCGTGGCTCTGTAGCTTTTAAGTGCAGTACAACAGCTCCTCCCTATGAGGAAGTGGAAAAACACACAGGATCAGGAGGAAGGCCGTCATGCATTCCTGAAAAGGAAGTTAGAAAGATACAAGCAGCATTTCCTGTATGGGAAGATGCTCAAAATCAGAGGCAATATGCTCCTCTAGATTTGAAACAACTGAAGACATTGATGGAAGCAGCAGGAAGAATATTTGAGGACCCTGAGGGCGCAATACCGTTTGTGGAGCAATTAATTTTTGAGCAATGTACCAAGGAGTGTAGGAATGCCATTACTCCCTGGAAAGGAAAAGGAATAAACGCTTGGATGAAAGCGTGCAGAGAGATAGGAGGTCCACTGTCTAATCAGGGCATCGCAGCTGCGGTATTATCAGCTCAGAAGGCTGCAAATGCAAAGTGTTTTAATTGTGGAAAGATGGGTCATATGAAAAGGCAGTGTCGGGCGCCAACTGCGACCCCTAATGCTCAGCCTGTCAAACAGCCAGGGTTGTGCCCAAGGTGTAAAAAAGGAAAGCATTGGGCAAATGAATGCAGGTCTGTTAAGGACAATCAGGGGAGGCCCCTTCCGGAGCGCTCTACTGAGCAGCCAAAAAACGGGAACAGGGGCCCCCCGACCCCAGGGCCCAAGACAAATGTATGGGGCCATCCAGCAGACACCCTACCAATCAAAAGGGTTTGTGAAGATGACTCCATCCGGAGAGCAACCTCCGGATCAGCAGGATTGGACTTGCGTGCCACCACCAGAGCAGTATTGACACCTATAATGGGATGTCAGCCTATACCTTCAGATTTAGCAGGCCCCTTGCCAGAGGGTTCAGTGGGACTGATAATTGGCCGCTCATCTGCCACCTTAAAAGGATTGCAAGTTCATCCAGGAGTCATTGATCAAGATTTCACAGGACAAATTCAAATGTTATGTTCCTCCCCTAGAGGGATTAGTGCCATCTCGCCTGGGGACAGAGTGGCCCAACTTTTGATCTTACCCAGTTTACATCAGAACTTCCCAAGTGATAAAACTACTCGAGGAGAAAAAGGCTTTGGTTCCTCGGGAGGACAGCATATGTTCTTGTCATTGGGTATGCAAGAACGCCCTATGATGAGTTTGATAATAGAAGGGAAAACTTTTCAAGGTCTATTGGACACTGGAGCAGATACCAGCATAATTTCTAAAACTTGGTGGCCGTCGCGATGGCCTCTTATTCTATCATCTCAATCCCTACAAGGGTTGGGATATGAAAATGCTCCTCAAAAGAGTGCGAAGACTTTGCATTGGCAAAATGAGGAAGGAAAAAGGGGCATGTTCGCTCCTTATGTGCTACCTCTTCCCATTAATTTATGGGGAAGGGATGTGTTACAACAATTGGATTTTGCCTTAACTAATGAATACTCTCCTCAAAGTCAACAAATAATGAAGAACATGGGATGTGTTCCAGGTAAAGGACTGGGTAAATGCCTGCAAGGACGCACTAGCCCTATCCCAACCTCGGAAAAGAAAGATAGAACAGGCCTGGGTTTTTCCTAGGGGCCACTGAGGAGGCGATTCCCATTCCCTGGACTACAGAGGACCCAGTTTGGGTTCCTCAGTGGCCTTTAACCTCTGAAAAGCTTGCAGCAGCTGAGCAGCTAGTTCAAGAGCAGCTCAGCCATGGCCATATTGAGTGCTCACAGTCACCTTGGAATACTCCCATCTTTGTCATTAAGAAAAAATCTGGAAAGTGGAGATTGTTGCATGATTTAAGAGCTATAAATAAACAAATGCAGGTTATGGGGCCAATTCAGAGAGGCCTACCATTGTTGTCTACCCTTCCTGCGAACTGGAATTTGGTAATGGTAGATATTAAAGATTGTTTCTTCTCTATTCCCTTACACGATCAGGATAGAGTTAGGTTTGCATTTACCTTGCCTAGTGTAAATCATGAACAACCTGATAAGAGGTATCAGTGGAAGGTCTTACCTCAGGGAATGGCCAATAGTCCAACCATGTGCCAACTCTATGTGGCCAACGCTATTCAGCCAGTTAGAAATCGGTTCCCTGCTATTAAGGTATGTCATTATATGGATGACATCTTGCTATGCCATGCTGAGCAAGCATTACTGCAACAGGCATTTGAGATGTTGTCCGCTAACCTAAAACAAAAGGGTTTGTACATAGCACCTGAAAAGGTACAAGAGGGAGAGATCGGTAATTTCCTTGGCTCAACTATTTATCCTAGATGCATTAGACCTCAAAAGATTACCATTAGGAGAGATGTGCTCAACACGCTTAATGATTTTCAAAAACTTTTGGGCGATATTAATTGGCTAAGGCCTTACTTGAATTTAACTACTGCAGAACTTAGGCCTTTGTTTGCCATCCTTGAAGGAGATTCAGCCATTACCTCTAGTAGGCAGCTTACAGCGGAGGCTGCTGAAGTATTAACTAAGGTGGAAGATAGGCTTAAGGAAGCCTCTTTAACTCGGCTGGACCCCTTCAGTCCATTCCATTTATGCATTATCCCATCACCACAGCAACCCACCGCAGTCCTATGGCAGCAGGGACCTTTGCTTTGGATTCATTCTCAGACATCTCCAGGAAAGGTGTTAAGTCATTACCCAACTCAAGTTGGAGAAATAGCCTTAAAGGGTGTTCAATCAGCCCTGACTCATTTTGGCTGTGAGCCAGCATCTATTTTTGTGCCATACACCGCTCATCAAGTAGGGGTGTTATGTGCCACTTTGGATGTGTGGGCAATTCTTCGCTGCACCTTTACTGGTAATATAGATAATCATTATCCTAAACATCCATTGTTGCACTTCTCTTTAACTAATGCATTTATTTTTCCAAGAGTTACACAAAGCCAACCTATTGTAGGGGCTATTGATGTGTTTACTGATGGCTCAAAAACTGGCATAGGGAGTTATGTTGTGGGTGGACAATCATTTCAAAAGCAGTTTTCATTTTCCTCCCCACAATTGGTTGAATGTGCAGTAGTGGCTGAAGTTCTAAGGAACTTCTCTCAGCCCTTAAATATTGTTTCTGACTCACACTATGTGGTGGGAGCAGTAAAAATTCTAGAGACAGTGGGATTGATTTCTTCTAAAAGTACTGTGGCAATATTATTTGATGAGATACAACATATTATTAGGAATAGAGCAAATCCTTTCTTCATACAGCATATGAGAGCTCATACTTTGTTGCCTGGACCTATGACAAGAGCTAATGATTTAGCAGACAAGGCTACCAGAGCAATTTGTCTTGCATTAAATCCTGTAAAAAATGCCACCTCCTTTCATGAATTGTATCATGTTCCAGCTGATACGCTCAGGCTGAGATTTGGCGTCTCTCGCGCAGAAGCTCGGGAGATAGTTTTAAAATGCGCCAGTTGCGCGGAGTTTCGGCCATCACCCAACATTGGAGTCAACCCCAGAGGTCTTAAGCCATTACATATTTGGCAGATGGATGTTACTCATGTTCCTGCCTTTGGCAGACTTAAATATGTACATGTATCTGTTGATACATGCTCAGGAGTGATTCATGCCACTCCCCTGTCAGGAGAAAAAACGGCTCATGTCATTACCCACTGTCTGGAGGCCTGGGCAGCCTGGGGCAAGCCACGTCAGCTAAAAACTGATATTGGCCCTGCTTATGTATCTAAGGTTTTTCAACAGTTCTGCCAAAAAATGGAAGTTCATCATGTAACAGGATTGCCTTATAATCCACAAGGGCAAGGCATGGTAGAACGGGCAAATGGTGTTTTAAAGACTTATGTGCAAAAACAGAAGGGGGGACTCTGCCCCATTACAATGGGACAGAAAGCAACCATATCCCTTGCTTTATTTACTTTAAATTTTTTGAAATTGGATTCGTGTGGGCGGTCTGCTGCAGACAGACATGCTGACCATGCCTCCTCAAATGAGCTGGTAAAATGGAAAGATGTGCTTGATAATCAATGGAAAGGACCGGATCCTATTTTAATAAGATCCAGGGGAGCTGTTTGTGTTTTCCCACAGGACCAAGAAAATCCGATTTGGGTTCCAGCGCGGCTGACCAGAGTGGTCAAGCAAGATGAGCCTGATCTTGACCCTGATCCTGATCTTGAGCGGAGTGCAGATGGACCTGAAGGTGGAGACCCAGGAGATCCGCTGGGGGATCCTATCAACATTCCCACGACCAATGCCAGTCATGTATGATGCACAAGTCTTCCCCCGTTTCTTTACCACCAATGACTCCATTGGGCTACCATATTTGCCAATGTCTCAGGACATAGCCCCTATACCAGACAACAACACCCAGCCAAATAACGGCAGTCTTTGTTTTACAACCAACCAGACTCATGCTGACTCATGTATAAAGCTAGGAAATTTTTCTTATGCCAAGTTAGGAAAAGAGACCATCAGGAATCGTACATCTTCAGCTAATGCTACGGTCCTTTTTGGATGGTGGCCACAGCACGGTTCATCTTATGGGAGCAATGAACGAAAGCACCAACCTCAGTACGCCCCCTTCTGCACTGGCCGGCATGCGGACTCTTCAATTATTTTCCCATGGACGGGCTGTCAGAGTCGCAGAGCGCATCTGCTCGAAAATGGACTCTTTACCTTTTCACCCTTGGAAGGGTATGGAAATTACACCGAAATGAGTCCCTGGAATTACCCCACCAATCCCTTTAATATTTGGCTGCTGTGTGGTGTTGGTGGCAGTTGCACAGATCTCTCACCCATGGTCACCATTTTGGGTGGAGCGACAGCTACTACCACTCTGCTTGCAAATGTCAGACCTGGATCCATATCCGCGACGGAATTAGGAGGACTAAAGTCGGTGGAGCCCACCCCAGTTTGTGTTTGGCCTCCATTTGTTTGGACAGTTTGTAATTATACTGGATGTTTTTATGCTCTGTGTTGGAATGCTAGTGAGTATGACTTGGCTACTGTAGCCCGCATGCCCCGTTTTCTGCCTATTCCAGTGAGGACTAGTAGTTCTTTGGCCCTATTTCGTCAAAAGCGTGATTTTGGTATCACCGCAGCAATAGTGGCTATTATAGCCACTGCGGCGGTTGGAGCCTCCCTGACTATATCAGCCTTAGCATTAAATGGCCAGGTTGCCACGGCTCATACCCTCAATAATTTGTCAGCATCAGTTAGTGAAGCGATAGATATACAGGCTTCCATGAACAATCAGTTAAAAGGAGGATTAATGATAGTTAATCAACGTATTGATTTGGTTCAAGAACAGCTAGAGATTTTGTGGCAGCTGGCTCAGTTGGGATGCGAAACTACATTACCAGGAATTTGTGTAACTTCTGTTCCATATAACAGGTTTACTAGGGCTGCAAATTTATCCATAGAATTGTCTCGTTTGCTGCAATCTAATTGGTCCGCCGAATTTGATGAGACAATAAGAAAATTACGCCTAGCAATTGTTCAAATTAATTCCACTCGCCTAGACGTTTCCATTACTCAAGGATTGTTTAATTGGGTGTCCTCCGCCCTCTCCTATTTTAAGGAGTGGGTTGGAGTGGGAATGTTTGGAGTAACCCTGTTTGCAGGACTGCTCCTCTGTTTTTGGTTGCTCTGCAGATTCAAGAGACAACAACATCTTAAAAATGTGGCCATGGTGCAGGCTATGCTGGCTGTGGAACAGGGGGCATCCCCCCAAGTTTGGCTTAACTTGCTCAACCGTTGAGACTCTGTCTAGAACTTATGGCACCCCTGAAGGGCACAGGTTCCCATTGCACCGGGATGCTGTTCTGGACAGACCTCTGCACTCCCCAGGGCTCGGGTTCCCATTGCACGGGGCTAAGGGTGCAGAGGGTCTCCTACACTGTGTAAACTCCTTGATCGCTGATGCTGTTGGCTCAGCAGGCTGATCGGTGACCTCATGGTGTGTTAATTTTTCTGGTTGAATTGGCCTTTAATTAATAAAAAAGGGGGAGATGTCGGGAGCCGCTCCCGCCACTACAAGGTGGCGCCGGTCTCCTGCT
>NW_026592614.1:0-31507 GCF_907164565.1 Psammomys obesus
GAAAAGTTGGTTTATTATGTTTTTACTCTGTGTGTGTGTGTGTGTGTGTTTCACAGTGTGACATTCCCAACAGACACATATTTTCAACCAAATAAGCCTAAGTATTAAGTTTTGTTTAAGAATCCATTATGATTCGAAGGTAAGATCTGCCAGATTTATGGTTGCCTGGCATAAAATAGAGATGAGGCAGGAGAATTTATGGCTTTTTTAAATAGTGTTATTTCATTGGTTGTGAAACTACTTAAATATACGAGTGGAATAAATCGCAGAAACAAGCACTCCTTCAACTGTTCCACGGGGTACCGAGATGGTAATGGACCCAAATTTAAAACATTTCACTTCTCTAGTTATTATTAGCTTAATTTCTTCACATTTTATGTTTAGTGGGCAATATATCTAGAGTCAAAGATTTGCTGAGTTGACTTAGAATATTTGTTTTGTTTCTCACATTTTGCTAAGTGTCTAGACTGGGATAACTTCTATAGGAAAATGACCTTAAAATCTATTTGAGGCACAGAGCCATTTGCTATTTTTAGATGTATGACACTGAGTTCCCTAGGCATACTTAGAGATAATGGCAAGAGACCATACTGATATCCCTGGTAAATTTCTGCTTTCTGGGATTTGTTTTTTGAATAAAGTTTTTTTTTTTTACTGCTATTTGGGGTAATCTAAGTCAGTAATGCAAAATTATTCTTAGAACTTGATTGTTTCTTAATCACAACATTAGACTATCCTATACATAAGCAGTTTTGGAAAGAAGAAGAACAAAATTTTCAACTCCTTTACTTGGAAAAGCAAAATTCTTAATCATATTTACATTCACTGAATGTCGTTATTAATTCTGCCTTTCTGGAGTGACAACAACATCTATCATAAGCAAATCTGCCCTGCCAAACATGTTCTGAAATGGAGAGTCCAGACAGAGCAGTATATCACAATTTATGACATGTTTGCACAGTGTTGAATTTTGTGCCATTATTTTCCTCTTAATTTCTGACCAGTACCCATGGCATGACTTCTGCTTGCATACAATTTAATATTAAGACAAACATAGAAAATGGAATTTTTTTCATCTTCAAATACAAGGACAGTTTTCATTTCAAAAGAACAAAAATGCAGAATTTAATTATGTAGTTAGAAAATGTGGATGAAACTAGAGGCAATAGTTAACAATGTCAAATTTACCCACAACATGAAAAATACACAATTTCATATTGAAAATGCCTCTTGTCATTTGACAAGTCATGAGAGAAGACAATGACAAGACGTCAGTTTGTACATAGCTACCTCAATGTCTTAGCGGTACCAATTCTTAAATTGGCACCTTGATGTCTTAGAGGTACCAATTCTCTCTAAACTGTCGGAGCAATGCAATCAATATTCCAAAGTCCTCTCTTGCTGACGATACCATATACTTAAATCACAAAACTTGAAGAAATCAAGCTGTACCAACCTGGAAATTTTGTTCCTATTGTATAACTTTCAGAGTGTTGGAAGATGCTATACACACTTGGGCTTTGTGATTTACAATAATGATTGACCTGGAAAGACATGCCCACTATTGCAATAGTGCCATAGCTACCATGAGGGTTAACAACCATATATTGTTTTGATTTATTTCACTCTCCACAATATGAAACCCGTACTTTGCAATTTTGTAAACCTAAGAATGTATGAATAGACCATAGAAGAGAAACTACTACTATTATTCTGCTAACTGTACATAATAGTAAAACAGCACCTCATAATTTATCATTATACTCATAGGTTAAGGAATTTTTCAACCCTCATCAGAGATGTTCTCTTTGCAGCTCATGGTGATCAACAAAACAGATGTCAGCTAAAGGTTAAGATGCCAGAAATAAAAGATGGCAGATTTTTTAGCTCTAAATGAAGCATATTCCACACCACCTTCTTCAAAGGCTCAGTGGTCATTGCAGAAGAGGGGACAGAAAAAGTGTGAGAGTAAAGGCAGCTGATGACTACAAGGAAACACTATCTTCTAGATACATTAGGGCAATTGTACATATGAACACATGGCAGTTCATGCACATGCACAAGACTGGTACAAGGCTAATAATGGAGAAATGTTGAACACTTAAGTTCCACATCTACCTGTGGAACTAAGAGGAAGTCTTAACTGTTTGGAGAGGAATGGCTAGGGTTTTCTAAGAGACCAGCCCCTGAAACTCCATCCACACCTGACAGGAGAGGCAGTAGGCAAGTATATTTATACAGTGCAGATTGGCCTTTATGGGGAAAATAGCACCCAAATCTCAGAGGAAAGGAAATCTGGTTCTGTCTGAAAAGATTTAGGAGGAATATGTTATTCAAAATTCTCAGAGAACAAATACATATACATATATGCATACATATATATAAAATTTGACAGGATCTGTTTAAAAATTTTCTGAAACATAAAAAGAATGACAAAATATTTGCAAACTATTCACCAGACATTGGATATTATCTAGAATAGGCAACTCATAAGAGTAGAGAAATTTAAAAAGAACAGAAAGAAACCCACAAATAAACATGGTAGTATAAGCTTATATTCCTAGCAGTTTAGAAATAAAGGCAGAGGGATCAAGAATTTAAGGTCATCATCATATATATAGTGAGGTGAAGATTTGCCTTGGCTACATGAAACAATGAAATTAACTGAATGAATGAATGAATGAATGAATGAATGAATGAATGAATGAATATATTTTAAATTGGTCAATGTTCTGACTGGATATTTCTCAAAAGAAAACATATAAATTGCCAAAGGTATTAAATATGCTTAATATTTAAAATGCAAATCACAATTACAGTGAGATATCACTTTACTTTGAGTAAAATGGCATTATCAAAGAGGATAACTGAAATATCCTAATGAGATCTCAAAGAAAGGAGGACCCAAACATTGTTGGCGGTTCCATAGAAAACTAAAATGGAATCAATCAAATGAAATCCAGCAATTATATATATATATATATATATATATATATATATATATATATATATATATATATATTATATATATATATAAATGAAGTAGTGGGATTCCAAGATGGCAGTACGAAGAGGACACTGTGTCTGACTAGCAGAACAGCAGTGACTACACAGTGACCAATAGACCAAACTCTGGGCCCTAAAACACCATAGATTCTGTTTCCCAGGTGAGAGGAAACCCCACAGTGTGGGAAGCAATTGGTCCATTCTCAGGTACACAACTAAACCCCACAAGAGTTCCCAGGTCCCAGCCAGTGTTTAGTCATCAGCCCAGAGACACATGCCTGCGTGATCTGATCACCACCCCAGACTGAACTGTGGGCACCCCAACACCAGAGACTGGGTTTTCCAGTTGAGAGAACAACCAACCTGTGGTCACTTAGACATTCACTGGAAAAGGTCACGGGCTCTGGCAGGCACTCAGCAACCAGCCAAGAGAAACATGACTGAGCGAGCTATTCACCTTCCCAGACAGAACTGTGAGCCCCCAAACACCAGAGACTGGGTCTCCCTGTCAGAAGGAAACTCCACAATGAGGGAAACATCAGGTCTGATCTCAGGACACCCAGGTAATCAATGGAAAAATTTCTGGGCTCCAGGTTCTAGTTTCCTTCCACATGCCTGAGTGTTAACCTGCCACTGGGTACCACTTGGGTACTGGGACACAGAGCTCAGACCTACAGACTTCTGGGACCCACTCGATCAGCCCCCAGACTCTGCTCCAAATCACAACATTCCTAGCTAAACAGAACAACCTTGGGGCTCCCTGGTTCTTCAAGTAGGCTATGCCCAGCAAACAGTGTGGAAGAGCAGGAACATCCGCTCACTAAATTCAGAGCAAGAAACTCAGTGGCAGGACAGCTGTCTCCTTGACTGCTCCAGTAGAAGAGAGCCCCCATGACTACTGTTGACCCCATTTACCCTACAGGACCATATACCTGAGGTGAGCTACGGTGATTCCCAAAGAAGAACCAGTCATTCAGTGATCACACCCAAAAAGCTAAGGAAGCCTCCTTCAAGAACAACCATTTTCCTGGCAAGGGGATTCTCCCTACCCCAGGATTCCAGCAGGCACCGAAAACTAACAACCAGAAACAACAAGATGGGTAGAGATCATAAAAGCAAAGAGGCCATAAAAGCTAAATCAACAAAAGCCAAAGCAATACGGTTTCTTGAGAACCCAGTTATTCTGGGCAACCTAACAGAATCGAAATTCAAGAATATGACTTTACAGCTATGCTTAAAAAAAGGATAATGGAGGAAACAAATAAAATGCATAAAGTAGTAGAGGAAGATAAAATCAAACAGACTGTGGTGATCCATAAAGAAATAAAGGAAGATCTTTTCTAGATCCCACCATTTGCCTGAAATTTTCATAATTTCCTTGTTTTTAATTGCTGAGTAGTATTCCATTATGTAAATGTACCACAATTTCTGTATCCAGTCCTCAGTTGAGGGACATCTGGGTTGTTTCCAGGTTCTGGCTATTACAAATAAAACTGCTACAAACATGGTTGAGCAAATGTCCTTGTTGTGTACTTGAGCATATTTTGGATATATGCCCAGGAGTGGTATAGCTGGGTCTTGAGGAAGCACTATTCCTAATTGTCGGAGAAAGTGCCAGATTGATTTCCAAAGTGGTTGTACCAGTTTACATTCCCACCAGCAATAGAGGAGGGTTCCCCTTTATCCACATCCTCTCCAGCATGTATTGTCCCTTGAGTGTTTTACCTTAGCCATTCTGATGAATATAAGGTATAATCTCAGGGTCATTTTGACTTGCATTTCCTTGATGACTAAGGACGTTGAGCATTTCTTTAAGTGTTTCTCTGCCATTCCATATTTCTCTATCGAGAATTCTCTGTTGAGATAAAGTCAAACAGATTATGGCCATCCGTAAAGAAATACAGGAATATGCAGCCAAACAGTTTGTGGCCTTTAGAGAGAAAATACTTAAATCACTGAAAGAAATAAAAGAAATAGAGGAAAATTCAAACAGGTGAACGAATTGAAGGAAAATACAGTCAGGTGAATGAAATCAATAAAACTGTTCAAGATCTGAAGATAGAATTGGAAAAATTAAGAAAACACAAATGGAGGAAATCATGGAGAGAGAGAAGTTAGGGAAAAATACAAAAACTACAGAGGTAAGCATAACCAACTGACTACAAAAGATTGAAGAAAGAACCTCAGGTGTTGAAGATACAATCGAAGAAATCAATATATCTGTCAAAGAAAATGTTAAATCTAAAAATTTTCTGACACAAACCATCCAAGACAACATGAAAAGACAAAAACATAAGAATAATAGGAATAGAGAAAAAAGAAGATTCCTGTCTCCATAGAAGAAAATTTCCCCAATTGAAAGGAGAGGGCTAGAAGCATACAAGAGGCCTACAGAACACCTAATAGATTACACCAGAAAAGAAAATTCTCCCACCACATAATAATCAAAATAGTAAGTATACAGAACAAAGAAAAAAACACTAAAAGCTGCAAGGGAAAAAGCCAAGTAACATATAATAGCAAACACATAAAAATAACACCTGACTTCTCACGAGAGACTATGAAATACAGCAGGGCCTGGATGGATATTATGCAGACCCTAAGAAAACACAGATGTCAGCCCAGACTACTACAACCAGCAAAACTCTCAGTCATCATAAATAGCAAAAACAAGATATACAAGGACAAAAACAAATTTAAACAATACCTACCCTCAAATATAGCCTTACAAAATATATTAGAAAAATACAACCCTGGAAAGCTTACTACATTCAGGAAAACAAAGGAAATAAATAACCTCACTACAACAAAATTAAAGTAAGCAAGCACACAAACACACTACGACAACCAACATCAAAATAAAAGAATCTAACAGTCACTGGTCATTAATCCTTTCAACATCAATGGACTCAACTCTCCAATAGACACAGATTAACACAATGGATATGTAAACAAGACCCAGCAATATGCTACATACAAGAAACACAACATATCTTTTAGGTGTATATAAGCGAGTATATTCCATGTTTGTCTTTCTCCTTCCTGGATACTTCACTCAGAATGATCTTTTCTAGATCCCACCATTTGCCTGCAAATTTCATGATTTCCTCTTTTTTGATTGCTGAGTAGTATTCCATTGTGTAAAAATACCACAGTTTCTGTATCCATTCCTCCATTGATGGACATCTGGGTTGTTTCCAGGTTCTGGCTATTACAAATAAAGCTGCTACAAACATGGTTGAGCAAATGTCCTTATTGTGTACTTGAGCAAATTTTGGGTATATGCCTAGCAGTGGTATAGCTGGGTCTCGAGGAAGCACTATTCCTAGTTGTCTGAGAAAGCGCCAGATTGACTTCCAAAGTGGTTGTACCAGTTTGCATTCCCACCAGCAATGGAGGAGGGTTTCCCTTTCACCACAACCTCTCCAGCATGTGTTGTCACTTGAGTTTTTCATCTTGGCCATTCTGATGGGTGTAAGGTGAAATCTCAGGGTCGTTTTGATTTGCATTTTCCTGATGGCTAATGACATTAAGCATTTCTTTAAGTGTTTCTCTGCCATTCGATATTCCTCTGTCGAGAATTCTCTGTTTAGCTCTGTTCCCCATTTTTTAATTGGATTACTTGGTTTGTTGCTTTTCAGCTTCTTTAGTTCTTTATATATACTGGATATTAGCCCTCTGTCATTAAAGGGTTGGTGAAGATTCTTGCCCATTCTGTAGGCAGTCGTTTTGTTTTGATGATGGTGTCCTTTGCTTTACAGAAGCTTTTCAGTTTCATGAGGTCCCATTTATTGATTGTTGCTCTTAAAGCCTGTGCTGTTGGAGTTCTGTTCAGGAAGTTGTCTCCTGTGCCAATGAGTTCTAGGCTGTTCTCCACTTTTTCTTCTAACAGATTTAGCATATCTGGTTTTATGTTGAGGTCTTTGATCCACTTAATGAACTCTATACACCTAAAGAAGATAATCAAGAAAGCGGACACAGGGTATGATGATCAATCCTCATTTAGAAAGACAAATGGGATATGCATTGAACGTATGACAGGAGTCTACCGCAGAAAGCATCTGAAAGACTCTACCTAGCAGTGTTCCAAAGTAGATACTAAGACTTATAACCAAACCCTCGGCAGAGTGCAGGGAATCATATGAAAGAAGGGGAGTTTGATGTGGAAAGGATAGGAGCTCCACAAGGACCAAACATATCTGGGCACAGGGTCTTTTCTGAGATGGACACTCAACCAAAGACCGTGAGAGGATAAAACCTAGAACCTCTGCTCGGATGTGACCGTGATAGCTCAGTAATCAATTGGTTTCCCATAGTAAGGGGAACAAGGACTATTTCTAACAGGAAATCAATGACTGTGCTCTTTGACCTCCCCACCTCCCAAGGGAGGAGCAATACTGTTAGGCCACAGAGGAGAGCTTTGCAGCCAGTCCTGAAAATACCTGACAAAACAAAGTCATATGAAAGGGGAGGAGGTCCTCCCCTATCAGTGGACTTGGAAAGGGGCAGGGAGGAGATGAGGGAGGGAGGGTGGGATTGGGGAGGAAATGAGGGATACAGCTGGGATACAGAATTAACAAAATGTAACTAATGAGAAAAGTAAAATTAAAAAAAGTTAAAAAAAAAAAAAGAAAGAAAGAAAGAGTCAATAGGACATCCTTTTGTCGTGTAAGTACTAAGGAATCTAAGCCCGGTATGCGGAAGGGTCTAGAAAAATCACCTTGACCTCCACCCTCATATAGATGGTACCTGAAGCCTTAACAAGGAAGGAGATCTTTGGGAGCAGAAGCTACATTCAAGAATGTGACCTGGATAATGGTTGTCCCTGGAAAACAGGACAATAAGCAACAAAAAGCAAAGGAGGAAGAGAAAGGAAGAGTTAGATGGGAAAGGGAGTCTGCAAACTTCTGAGACATGGAAGAAGAAGGAGAAGGCACGTGTAAAGGAAGTGGAAAGGTGACAGGAGCTCCACAAGAAGAGAAACAGAGCCATCTAACCAGGTCCCAGAGGGGCTTACTGAGACTGAAGCACTAACCAAGGAGCACGCAGGAACTGGACCTAGGCCCCTGCAAAGATATAGCACATGGGCAGCTTCGGCTTCACATGGGTTCTCTAGTAAGGGCAATGGGGACTGCATTGGACATGGACTCACGTGCCAGATTTTTGATCACTTTCCCTGGCTGGACTGCCTTGACAGGCCATGGGGGGTCGGGGGGGGGGCTGGCTCAGTCCTGATTCAACTTGATGAGCTGGGGTAGATGGGCAAGGGAGCTCTCCTTTTAGGGGAAAGGAGAGAGGAAGGGACTGAGAGGGGAGGAAGAATGGGCTACAACAAGGATGTAAAATAAATTTTTAAAACAATTAAAAAAAAAAAGAAAGAAACACAACAAAGTCACAATGATAGACATTCCCTGAGAGTAAAAGGTTAGAAGACAGTTTTTCCATGCAAATGGACCCAAGAAGCAAGCCATTCTAATATCTAATAAAATAAAGTTTCAACCAAAACTACTCAAAAGAGATGGAGAAGGTCTCTTCATATTCATCAAAATTAAATTCCACCAAGAAGACATCACACTCCTGAATATTTGTGCCCCAATTACAAGGGCACCCACATTTGTAAAAGAAACATTAATAAAACTTAAACCACACATAGATCCACACCTTAATTGGGGAGATTTCAATACCCCATTGTCAACAAAGGACAGGTCAACTAAAGAGAAATTAAACAAAGAAACAATGACTCTGACAGAGGTCATGAATCAAATGGAGCTAACAGACATCTACAGAACCTTACACCCAAACAAAAAAGAATATACCGTCTTCTCAGAACCTCATGGAACTTTATCTTTAAAACAGAACATATAGATGGTTACAAAGCAAGCCTCGACAGATACAAGAACATTGAAATAATCCCTTGTATCCTGTCAGACCACCATGAAGCTGTACTTCAATAACAGCAGAAATAGAAAAAGCCTATACAAACATGGAAACTGAACAACTCTCTACTCAATGACACCTGAGATAGGAAAGAAATATATAAAGAAATTAAAGAATTCCTAGAATTCAATGAAAATGAAGATACAACATACACAAACTTATGAGATAAAATGAAAGCAAAACTAAGAGGAAAGTCCATAGCACATCTCATACAAGCAATTTAAAGGCTCACCTGAAAGCCTTGGGGGGAAAAAAAAGAAGCAGACACAGCCAAGAGGAGTAGATAGCTGTAAATAATCAAATTCAGGGCCAAAATCAATAAAATAGAAACAATGAGAATTCAAAGAATCAATGAAACCAAGAGCTGGTTCTTTGAGAAAATCAAAAAGATAGACAAACCCTTAGCCAAACTAAAAGGCAGAGAAAAAGTATCCAAACCAGAAAAATAAGAAATGAAAAGGGGGACATAACAACAGACACTAACAGAATCCAAGCAATCGTTAGGTCTTACTTTAAAACCTATATGCCACAAAATTTGAAAATTTAAATAAAATAGACAATTTTCTTCATGGATTCCATTTACGAAAGCTTAATCAAGACTAGATAATTAATTAAATATTCCTACATCTCCTTAGGAAATAGAAGCAGTCATCAAAATTCTCCCATCCTGACATGAACTGATTGGCCTGCTCTTTAATTACCTCCCCCTGAGGGGGAAGCAGCATTACCAGGCCACAGAAGAAGACAATGCAGCCACTCCTGATGAGACCTAATTGACTAGGATCAGAAGGAAGGAAAAGAAGACCTCCCCTATCAGTGGACTTGGGAAGTGGCATGCATGCAGAGGGTAGAGGAAGGGAGAGATTGGGACAGGGGTAGGGAGGAAACCACAGGGGGGGGGTACAAAATGAATAAAGTGTAATTAATAAAGAATTAAAAAAAATTCTCCCATCCAAACAAATGCAATTCCCATCAAATTACCAACACAATTCTTTGCAGAACTTGAAAGAAAAAGTCTCAACTTCATAAGGAATAACCAAAAATCCAGAATAGTTAAAAAAATCTTCTACAATAAAAAATCTTCTGGAGGTATCTCCATCCCTGATCTCAAGCTGTACAATAGAGCAACAGTAATAAAAACTTAATGGTACTGGCATAGAAACAGACTAGTAGATCAAAGGACACGCCTATAGACACCTGATATTTGAAAAAAAAATGTGAAAACCATACAGTGGAAAAAAAATAGCATCTTCAACAGATGGTGCTAGTATAACTGGATGTCTACATGTGCTAACCTGCACAACAAAGACATTTGCTCAACAATGTTTGTAGCACCTTTATTTGTTATAACCAGAATCTTGAAACAACCCGGATGTCCCTCAGCTGAGGAATCGATACAGATACTGTGATACATTTACACAATGGAATTCTACTCAACAATTTATAACAAGAAAATCATGAAATTTGCAGGCAAATGGTAGGAACTAGAAAAGATCGTCCTGAGTGAGTTATCCAGAAGCAGAAAGACACACACATAGTATATACTCACTTATAAGTGGATATTAGACATATAAGATAGGATAAACACACTAAAATCTGTACACTTACAAAAGCTAAGCAAGAAGGAGGACCCTTTTGCCTTTCGCCTGCAGAAAGGCAAAAGGAATGGACATCTGAAAAGGGAGAAAACAGGAAACAGGACGAGAACCTATCACAGAGGGTCGTTAAAGACTTTACCCAGCAGGTATCAAAGGAGATACTAAGATTCATAGCTAAACTTTGGGCAGAGTGTAGGAAATCATATGAAAGAATAGGGAGATAGGAAGACCTAGAGGGGACAGGAGCTCCAGAAGGTGAGCAACAGATCAAAAAATTTTGGGCACAGGTGTCTTTTCTGAGGCTGATAATCCAACCAAGGACCATGCATAGAAATATCCTAGAACTCCTGAACAGATGTAGCCCATGGCAGTGCAGTCTCTAAGTGAGTTTCCTAGTAATGGGAATAGGAACTGTCTCTGACATGAACTCAGTGGCTGGCTCTTTGATCACCTCCCCATGGGGGTGGGGGGCAGTCTTACCAGGTCACAGAGGAAAACAAAGCAGCCAGTCCTAATGACACTTGTTAGGTTAGGGTCAGGGGAAAGGGGAAGAAGACCTCCCCTCTCAGTGGCCTTGGGGAGGGGCATAGGAGGAGATGAGAGAGGGAGGGTAGGGTTGGGAGAGGATGACGGAGGAGGCTACAGTGGGGATACAAAGGGAGTAAACTATAATTTATATAATTATATACTATAATTATAAATTATAAACTATAATTTATAAAAATATAAACAATTTTTTTAAAAAAAAGAAAAATGCAAATAGACCTATATCTATCACCCTGCATAAAATTAAAGTTCAAGTGGATCAAAGATCTCAACATAAAACCAGACACAGTAAATCTGTTGGAATAAAACGTGGGGAAAACAGCAGGCCCTTCAGAGACTGATGCACCAACTAAGGACCATGCATGAAGAGGACCTAGACCCCTTGCTCAGATGCAGCCTAGGGGCAGCTCAGTATCCATGTGGGTCACCAGTAAGGGGAGCAGGGGCTGCCTCTGTCATGAACTCAGTTGTCTGCTCTTTGTTCACTACCCCCTGGAGATGCAGTCTTGCCAGGCCACAGAGGAAGAGTATACAGGCAGTCTTGATGAGACTTGATAAGCTAGGGTCAGATGCAGGGGAGGAGAACTCCCCCTTTCAATGGACTAGGGGAAGGTAATAGGGGGGATAAAGGAGAGAGGGTGGGACTGGGAGGAGATGATGGAGGGATATAAAAAGAATAAATTGTAAAATGTGAAAAATTAAAATCAAGAAAATTTAAAAAAAAAGTGGGGAAGAGCCTCAAATTCATAGGTACAGGAGACAATTTCCTGAACAGAAAGCCAAGAGCTCAGGCTTTGAGATCTAAAATTAATAAATGGGAACTCTTGAAACTAAAAAGTTTCTGTAAAGCAAAGGACACGGTCAACAGAACAAAACAACAGCCTACAAACTGGGAAAAGATATTCACCAACCTTATATTGGATAGACAGTTAATACCCAGAATATATAAAGAACTCAAGAAGTTTGACACCAACTAACCAAATAATCCAATTAAAAAATGAGGCACAGAGCTAAGCAGAGAATTCTCAACATGGGAATATAGAATGACAGAGAAACACTTAAAGAAGTGTTCAACATCCTTAGTCATCAGGGAAATGCAAATGAAAAGGACTCTGAGATTCCATCTTACACCGATCAGAATGGCTAATATAAAAAACTCAAATGACAACACATGCTGGAGAAGATGGGGAGAAAGGGAAACTCTCCTCCATTGCTGATGGGAGTGCAAACTTTTACAACCACTTTGGAAATAAAGCTGGCACTCTCGAAGAAAATTGGGAATAGCACTACCTCAAGCTCCAGCTCTTGGGCATATACCCAAAAGATGCTGCACCATACAATAAGGACATTTGCTCAAATATGTTCATAGAAGCTTTATTTGTAATAGGCAGAATATGAAAACAACCTACATGTCCCTTGGTTACAGGAATGGTTACAGAAATTATGATACATCTACACAATGGAATATTACTCAGCTATTTAAAAACAAGGAAATCAAAATTTTCAGGCAAATGGGTGGAACTAGAAGAGATCATCCTGAGGGAGGTAACCCGGAAACAGAAAGAAAGACTTGGTATACATCACTTATAAGTGGGTATTAGCCATATAATAAAGGATAGCCATCTACAGACCTAAAGAAGCTAAGCACAAAGGAGGACCCTAAAAAGAATGCATAAATCTCATTCAAAATGGCAAACAGGATAGTCACCAGAAGCTGTGGAAGAGAGGAAACAGGATAGGAGCCTACTATAGAGGGTTCTCTGAAAATATTCACCCAACAGAGGATCAAAGCAGATGCTTAAACTCAGGGTCAAACTTTGGGCAGAGTCCAGGGAGTCTTATTGAGGAAGAGAGGGGTGGGAAGACATGGAGGGGTCTCACAAGGAGACCAGAAAAACTAAATGATATGAGCCCAGGGGGTCCTGCAGAGACTGATGCACCAACAGAGGACTGTTCATGGAGAGGACCTAGACCCCCTAGGCAGATGTGGCTGCTTGGCACCTCAGTCTCCTTGTGGATCTGAGTAAGGAGAACCTGTGCTGCCCCTATCATGAACTCAGTTGCCTGCTCTTTGATCACTTGACCCTGGTGATGCAGCCTTACCAGGTCATGGAGGAAGAAGATCCAGGAAGTCCTGATGAGACTTAACAAGCTATGGGCAGATGACAATAGTGGAGAACTCCCCCTTTCAGTGGACTAGGGAAAGAGGATAGGGAGAAGAGGGAGGGATGGTGGGACTGGGGGGAATTGATGAAGGAGGCTTCAACCAGGAAATATAATGAATAAATTGTGAATAAAAATTAAAGCTAAAAAAAGAAGTAGCATATTGAAGAGATACTTTCATTATAACATTATCTACCTGGACAAAGATATGCATGTAGTCTACAAATCCATCAACATATACTGTTATTCCGCGACAATAAAAGACCACATGAGCATATAATGTTAAATGAAATAAGCCAAGGGCTATAAGATAAATTCCAGATGTTTTAACTTATTTGTGGAAACTAAATCTCAATTTCATTAAAGAATAAGCTTCATTAAATATTTCGAAGTTAAGTGATAAGAATGTGGAGATGTTTGTGTAAGGGTCACTAACAACTTCTGTTGCCTATACAAGCTACCATATTTCAATTAAACTAACATTTTCAGGGATCTAAGTACAGCTACTTTTTTTTATTTCCACAAAACATACAGAGAACACATTTTATGAACCAGTCTTTGAGATCAATATATGACAATCACTTGAAATTCCTAAAGCAACCTGGTACCAGAGATACTCAGTATGAGACTGTTCTAGTTTGAACTTTGTTGTTTTCATAACACTCTGGCAAAATCAATTTAGAGAAGGAAAGAATTTATTTCATCTTATACTTCCAAGTGGCATTCAACTAATTGAGGTACATCAGGGTAAGAACTCAAGGCAGTATTCTGAGGGCAGGAATGTATGATACTATGTGCAGCATTATCTCTAACTAGGGAACCCACTCATAATTAAGGAAGCACAAGAGGGAAGACAGACAAAATGCTTGCTGGTTGGCTCACTCTCAAATATGGTGCCATCTACACTGGACTGGAGCCTCCTGCATTGTCTTAGTTACTTTTCTATTGCCATTATGAAACACCATGACTAAGGCAACTTATAGAATAAAACAATTGATTTGGAGCTCATAGTTTCAGAGGACAAGTCCATGACCATGTTTAGAACATGGCAGCAAGCCTGCATGCATACATTCAGGCAAGTGTGATGATACTGGAACAGTACCTCATATCTTAGGGCAGAAAAAATGAGGTAGAAGGTAAGCTAACTGGGAATATGTAAACTGTTAAACCTCAAAGCTCAGTTCTTTTGATATATCTCCTCCAACAAGGCTGTCTTTTAATCTTTCCCAAAGAGGTCCACCAAGTTGAGACCTAGTTATCATATATAAGCCCATGGGGACACTCTCATTCCAACTACCAGGTGCCACAAATAAAAAAAAATAAAACAGCCATTCTCCCACAGACATTCCCAGATGCCTAATGTGTGAATACATATTCTAGAAAATTCTTCAATTGAGACTTTCCTTAAATGATTCTAAGATGTTTCAAGTTTACAGTTAGAGGTGAGTATGACATTGACTTGAAGTCTTAAATTATACAACCTATTTGGGTTATATCAATATGGTAGAAAGAGGAAGACTTTCTACCATATTGATATATGACAGAAAAAAAACATAACCAGCATTTAAATGCATGATTTTAATAAATAATAATATAAAATCCTTTCCAAAACCCAAATAATTAGGAGGTTAAACAACATGATCCACAAGAGAATGGTCTGTGTGCATGCTTGGCAACAGATTCTTCAAGGCCAGGTAAGCCAGCTGCCTCCTATCCTGAACTAATCCAACCCAAGGCTTGCATGGTGACTGCCATGTCCTCACAAATTTAGGTATTTTCACTGACCAGTCCAGTCAAGTGCTCAATTCATAGTGTGCAGGTAGACCCAGTGGCCTCAGCTTTGTGATCTGCAAGTTGGGTAGTCAGGGAAACTTTGTTTCTGTAGGCACTGAGCACAGCTAGTGGATATTGACATACAATAGTACTATTGAAATACTAAACTGAAACTTGTCTTCAGATCATAGGTATAATGTGTAAAAATATCATTTAACTTTGAAAACATAAAGGAATTTAGATTACTTTGTTAAGAACTTTTACTTCAGAAGTGCCAGATTAATTTTTTATTCCTTCCTATATTTAAACATGTTGGTGTTAGTTTTCTTAAAACTCTTTTATTTATTACATTTCTTATATCTTTTTCTCCCTGCTCTACCACAATCCATTCCAACACCCTATTAGGTAAGAGAAAGTGTTAGTGGGAGAGGGGGCTCAGTTTTTTCTGAGCTGCATCCTGCTGGTCAGGGTCATCGGGTTCCTTGGAGCCAGTCCAGTCCCTGTTTCAGGAGATCTCCAACTTCTTGTCTCACAACAGCAACTGGGAGCAGCAAAGAGGAAGCAGGAGCAGCCTTGTTCTTTCTCTGATATTTACACTGTTTGGGCTCTGGCATTTATTCTCTCTCCAGAGTCATTAGATTTAAATTATCTGCAGCTGGCAGAGAGCTCCTCACAGAGCCCCCATGAAGCAAATACTGTTCTGCTATGGACCATCCAAATGAGTTCCATATCCCACACCTGGGACAAAAACAAAAAAATCCACAACATAGACATAACATTTTATTAATCTTATTTAGAAATGGGAAAAACTCCTGCCACAGGGATGAAGCTGGTGTTCATATTAAACTTTGTCACTTTTCCACTGCATTGATTTTCAATTCAAAAAATTTCTGTGCAAATTTTAGTTAGAATTCTTTCATTTGCAAGTGACAAGCAATGCAATTCAAACTGGCAAAAATGGATACATGAACTTCTTGAAAGAAATAACTGAAAATTCTAGGTCCTTTTTTTTTTGCCTATATGATCAAAATTCTCTGGGACTTCTTTATTCTCATTTTCTCTTTGTTAACTTCTTTCTAATTGTCCTTAATTATTACAAACCATCCAAATCTATCTTTGAAACAGCTACTGTGGCTATAGAGATAAAATGCTCTGATTGCTTATGTTTGAGTCTGGAAGGAAAAGGTAGAGAACAAATGATTCATCAGAAAAATGTACAAGCTGATTAAAAAAGAAAGAAAGAAAGAAATACCCTGTAGGTGACCAAACAAAACATGCTGACAGTAAATCTAAATGAAATCAAATAAAAATGGTAATTAAAATACTTGAGTTTCTCATGTAAATTTAAAAGCATCTGAAGTTTTTTTCAATATTTATTTGCTTTATTTTTATTACAAATTATTCATTTTGTATCCCAGCTGTAGCCCCCTCCCTCATGCCCTCTCAATCCCACCTTCCCTTCCTCTTCTCCTCCCATGCCCCAACCTCAGTCCACTGACAGGAAAGATCCTCCTCCCCTTCCATCTGACGCTAGCCTATCAGGTCTCATTAGGACTGGCTGCATTGTCTTCCTCTGTGGCCTGATAAGGCTGGCCTTCCACTCAGGGGGAGGTGATCAAAGAGCCAGCCACTGAGTCCATGTCAGAGACAAGTCCTGCTCCCCTTACTATGGCACCCACTTGGCGGTTGAGCTGCCATGGGCTATATCTGTGCAGGGGTTCTAAATTATCTCCATGCATGGTCCTTGGTTGGAGTATCAGTCTCAGAAAAGACCCCTGAGCCCAGATTTTTTGGTTCTGCTGCTCTCCTTGTGGAGCTCCTGTCCTCTCCACGTCTTTCTTCTCCCCTTTCTTTCCAGGTCTATCTCCTCTTCTTTCATAAGATTCCCTCCACTCTGCCCAAAGATTGGTTATGGGTCTCAGCATCTGCTTTGATACCCTGCTGGGTAGAGTCTTTCAGAGGCCTTCTGTGGTAAGCTGCTGTCCTGTTCCCTGTTTAGGAGTTTATCTTACAAAAGCGGCATCAGTCAAGCCTATAATCCCAGCACGTACAAAGTTAAGGAAGGAAATTACCTTGGATTTGAGGCCAACCTTAGCTACAAATTGAGTTTTATGTCAGTGTGGACTACAGGATGAAATGCTTTCTCAAACAAAAATAAAAATAGAACAAAAGTTTAACTTACATTAAAAACAAAATTATTGTACCTTTGGTATTTCTAAGAGACAAATCTCACCAATATAACTCTTTAAAATAAGAACTAAACAAGAAGGGCACCAATAGAAATGCTAGCATGGGAGCAAGAAAGTTCAGGAGGCTCCAATTTTAAACAAAGATCAATAGTCAACAAATACAGTGGTTCTCAACCTGTGGGTAATGACTGCCTTGGGGTCAAAAGACCCTTTTACCAGGGCCAACAAAGACTATCTGCAAACACAGATACTTCCATCACAATTCATAACAGTAGCAAAATTACAGTTGTAAAATAGCAATGAAAATCATTTTATGGTTAAGGGTCACCACAACAAGATAAACGGTATTAAAGTGTTGCAGCATTAGTAACATTGAAAAATCAATAAACTACAGGATGCTGAGAGTGTGAGAAATAGTCTTCCTCAGGAAAGATCACACCAATTTGTTTTCCAATATTAAATGCACAGCCAGCCCTGAAAATATTGATATGGATAACATAAAACAGACTGAACAAGTTTTATATGTATTTAGAAATTTATATGTGTATAGATATGTAACAACAATTAAACAAAAAGGGCAATGAACTTGAAAGAACAAAAAGGAAGAGTTAAGAGGGAAGAAAGAGAAAGAAATTATATAATTACATAGTAATCTCAAAAAAAAATTTTAAAACTTAATGTTTGAATTTGTATTGATAGAAAGATGACTAAGTACTTATGAACTGTCTTAAAATGAATAGGACAAGGAAATAAAATGTTGTGAGTAATTTAATTTTAGTTCAACTGAATAGGTATTTAAATCATATATCCAAATTCAACTTGATCTTAGAATTTAGAGTATGAAAAACAAAACAGTAAGTCAATAAGCAGTAGTGTAATATTTTATTCTGGCCTTTGTTGTCTTATTTTTTTTACATTAAAAATTTATGTGTAGCTCCCAAGATACGTAATTAGAGATATCAACTGTAATTCTCAGTGATTTATATGCCCTCTCTGAAGAATTTCATAGGCAACTGCTTTGACATATCATCAGCTGTAAATTACTTTAATGACTTCTCACCACATTTAACTCCTACCTATGAAAGTGATTTAGTTCCTTAATTTGTGTAGCACCTAAACACATAAACATCAATACTATTCAGAAATCTAGAATAATATAATTTACTATAGTGCTTCAAGGCAAATTAAATTTGTCTCAAAAAATAAGTCATTTAAACATGCCTTTCAGTGTGCAATAAATAGTTTTAATTAGACTAATCACATTAAAGTATTTGCAGATATTTTCATAGATAAGTGTTTTACTAAACATGAAAACAGTCATTGCTAAAATAATGGTATTTCAATATACTGCTCCCTAATATGTCTGAAAATTAAGGCTAACTCTTGTTACGTAGTTTATGCATACAGAGAGCACTATGTTTTCTAAAAGAATGTCTATGCTGACAATGTAAAATAATTTTGAAACACTATCTAATGAAGAGTTTGTTATAAATTTGTTCCACTCAAAAATGTACATGCCTCTTAAAATAAAAACAACTTCATATTGTACACATGGTCTTTACTATTTCTTTTTTTTTATAATGTCTTCCATTTCATTTTATTTCTTATTTTTAGTTTTTACTTTATTCTTTTAATTTATATTTTTGCAATTCATTTGTTTAGTCGTTTGGCTTTCAGGATTTTTATGAATAATCTTTTTATTTCTCTCCACCTAGTCTATGAAATTTTGTAACTCCTCTAACCCATATTCTTTTTTCCATTATTATTACTATTATTATTTGCAATTTATTCGCTTTGTATCCCATTAGTTGCCCCCTTCCTCATCTACTCCCAGTACTACCTTCCCTCCTTCTTTCTCTCCTATCCCTCTTCCCTAGTCCACTGAAGAAGCTAAACAATGAGAATCCTAGGGAAGATGCTTAAATTCTTATTCAGAAGGGGAAATAGGATAGACACTAGAAGTGGTAGAAGAGACGGAACAGGACAGGAACCTATCACAGATGTCCTCTAAAAGACTCCACCTAGAAGGGGATTGAAGCAGATGCAGAGACTCACAGCCAAACTTTGAACAGACCACAAGGAGTCTGGAAGAAGAAAGATACAGAAGGACACAATGGGGAAAGGAGCTCCAAAAGGAGACCAATAGAGCCTAAAACAGCTGGGCTCAGGAAGGACTGTAGAGATTTGTGAATCAACCATGCACAGAGAAGTCCTAGACCTCTACTCAGAGGTAGTCCGTTGACAGCACAGTCTCTGTAACGGACAGCAGAATCTGTAGAAGAAAGAAAACATGATGTGAGCCTACTATAGAGGGTCTTCTGAAAGGGTCCACCCAACAGGGGATCGAAGTAAATGATGAGACTCAGAGCCAAACTTTGGGCAGAGTGCAGGGGTTCTTATGGAAAAAGGGAGGATAGAAGGGCATAGATGGGACAGGAGCCCCACAAGGAAACAAACAAATCTAAAAAAAAAAAAAAAAAACCTGAGTCGATGGAGTCCTGCAGAGTGTAGTGCACCAACTGAGGGCCATGCATGGAGAGGACCTAGATCTCCTGCTCAGATATAACCAATTGGCAGCTCAGTCTCCATATGGATCTCTGAGTGAGGGGAACATGGGTTGCCTCTATCATGAACTCAGTTGAATGCTCTTTGATCACTCGCCCCTGGTGATGCAGTCTTCCTAGACCATAGAGGAAGAGGATCCAGGCAGTCCTGATGAGACTTGGTATGCTATGGGCATATGTCAGGGGAGGAGAAACCCCCCTTTCAGTGGACTAGGGGAAGGAGATAGGGTGAAAGATAGAGGGATTGGGAAGAGTTGAGGGAGGGGGTTACAATCAGGATATAAAATGAATAAATTGTAAAAAATAAAAATAAAATTTTCAAAAACCTTAAAAATAAGAAAAAAGTATGCATAACTATAATTAATGACATTAACAACCACAAAAGCATGTCCACACCAAACCTTAAATAAGTGTTATGTCTGAAACTCACATGTATACTTGAATTGGTCAGTAATATACCTTTCAAAGGAAATAAATTCATGTGTTGCTCTATAATTGAAAGTATTAAAAATCTGATACTATCAGATAATAAAATATTGATCTATATATTCTGATTAATATGTAAGATTTGTTTATCTTCAATACAATTGTTCTGTCTTACAAAAATATGGCTTGTGAACAATGCTACCCATTAATACTAAAGTCTATTTCTTATTTTAAAAATAGTCAATGGCTTCTTCAATAGCTCTTGCAATACTCTATAATATTTAGAGCTGCTCCCTCTAATAATATGTGTGCTGTTTAGGGAGGCATGCACACTATTTCCTCTGCTTTAATGTGTTTATCTATGGAATGTGCTTTAATTTGAATTATCCAGCGGCCATGAGTATGCACTTTTATGGAAAGTGGAAAGGAAAGCTTAAATGCTCACTATCAATGTTTAGTACATTTACCAGTGGGAGGGGGGAAGTCATTTCCTTTGAAAGAGTTTAGAGATGCAAATTAAAATTTTCCAGATGTTAAGATTCTGGAAAGTAGTGAATAGCAATTCTGAAAGTCAAGCTAGTGGATCAACGCAGTCTGAAGTCATATTTGCAGGTACAAAAAGCAGGTGGTTGCCTTCAGGACGGCCTTTTCCTAGGCATTTTGTTATGACACCTATTTTAAACATTCCACTCTGCTGTTTCTATGAGCTATTAAAAATTACAACAGCTTGGTGTGCAAACAATATCATATTAGGAAAACACACTAAATCACTGATACAAGGTATATTGTTGCCAATGGTAATGTCCTAGACATGATGAGTCTGTGTCTGAGACAGGCTATCTGCCAAGTATCATAAATATCCTGAGCATGGGAAGACAGCAATAGACACTTATAACCTGTGTGAAAGGTTTAAGTTTTATGGTGAAAAATCAAACTCCTCAAAGGATATCATTAGAAATTTCCTTATGGGAAAGTAGGAAGAAAGCCAGAAGGGAAGGATATTACCATCCCACCCACTGGTCTCTTCTGTCTTGAGATTTGTAGCTAGAACCAGTGGTAGAATGCAAATGAGCTGATTCATCTTCTTCCTCAGGTACCAAGGAACCACTCTGAAACACAAAGAATAGCTAATGCAACATTTTTAATTTTTAGATGTTCACAGTCCACATTATACTCTCTAACAAGCCACTTTACTCTATGATCCCAGAAAATGATCTTACCTTTTTCGTTTTTAACTAAAGAAGAAAGGGACTATGAAGGAATATTACCTACCTCTCCCTTCTGTCCTCACCCAAGCAAAGCAAAATGAACACACTTTATCTGTAAATTTATTGCAATTCCTTCTGGAAGAGGAATTCTTCTCTTAAAAGAAAGCATCCTTTCAAAAATGTCCCCTGGAATAAACCCATTCACATACAGATACTTGAGTTTTGACAAAGAAGCCAAAACCATGCAAGCAAAACCATACAATGGAAAAAAATAGCATCTTCAACAAATGATGCTGGTCTAACTGGATGTCTACATGTAGAAAAATGCAAATAGATCAATACTTATCACCCTGCACAAAACTAAAGTCCAAGTGGGTCAAAGACCTCAACATAACACCAGACACACTAAATCTGTTAGAAGAAAAAGTGGGGAAGAGCTTAGAACTCATTGGCACAGGAGACAACTTCTTGAACAGAACACCAATAATACAGGCTCTAGGATCAACAATCAATAATTGGGACCTCATGAAACTGAAAAGCTTCTGTAAAGCAAAGGACACTGTCATGAGAACAAAATGACAGCCTACAGACTGGAAAAGCTTCTTTGCCAACCCTATATATGACAGACGGCTAATATCCAAAATATTTAAAGAACTCAAGAAGTTAAACAACAAAAAAAAAGAAAGAAATCAAGTAATGCAATTAAAAAATGGGATACAGAGCTAAACAGAAAATTCTCAATAGAGGAATATCGAATAACAAAGAAACACTTAAAGAAATGTTGAACATCCTTAGTCATCAGGGAAATACAAATAAAAATGACCCTGAGATTTCATCTTAGACCCATCAGAATGGCTAAGATCAAAAACTCAAGTGACAACACTTGCTGGCAAAGATGTGAAGAAAGGGGAACCCTCTCCATTGCTGGTGGGAAAGTAAACTTGTACCACCATTTTGGAAATCAATCTGGCACTTTCTCAGACAATTAGAAATAGTGTTACTTCAAGATACAGCTATACCACTCCTAGGCATATATCCAAAATATGCTCACGTATTCAACAAGGACATTTGCTCAACCATGTTTGTAGCAGCTTTATTTGTAATAGCCAGAATCTGGAAACAACACAGATGTCCCTCATCAGAGGAATGGATACAGAAACTGGTACATTTACACAAATGGAATACTACTTAGCAATTTAAAACAAGAAAATCATGAAATTTGCAGGCAAATGGGGGGAACTAGAAAAGATCATCCTGAGTGAGGTATCCCAGAAGCAGAAAGACACAGAGAGTATATACTTACTTATAAGTGGATATTAGACATAATATAGGATAAATAAACTAAAATCTGTACATCTTCAGAAGCTAAGCAAGAAGGAGGACCCTGGGTAAGATAATCTATCTTCACTCAGAAAGGCAAACAGGATGGACATTGGAAGAAGAAGAAAACAGGGCAGGAGCCTACCACCAAGGAACTCTGAAAGACTCTACCTAATAGTGTATCAAAACTGATGCCGAGGTTCATAACCAAACTTTGGGCAGAGTGCAGGGAATCTTATGAAAGAAGAGGGGATAGACCTGGAGGGGACAGGATCTCCACAAGGAGAACAACAGAACCAAAAAATCTGGGCCTATGGCTCTTTTCTGAGACTGATAACCCAACCAAGGATTATTCATGGAGATAACTTAGAACCTCCTCTCAGATGTAGCCCATGGCAGCTCAGCATCCAAGTGGGTCAGCCTAGTAAGGGGAACAAGGACTGTCTCTGACATAAACTCAGTGGCTGGCTCTTTGATCACCTCCCCGTGAGGGGGAAGCAACCTTGCTAGGCCACAGAGGAAGACAATGCAGCCAATTCTGATGAGACCTGATAGGCTAGGGTCAGATGGAAGGGGAGGAGGAACTCCCCTATCAGTGGACTTGGAGAAGGGGCATGGGAGGAGATGAGGGAGGGTGGGAGTAAGATGGAATGAGGAAGGGGTCTACAGCAGGGATACAAAGTGAATAAACAGTAATTAATATAAAAATATAAAGAAGAAAATGTCCTCTGTAATTTGCCTCATGAATCCAATCAAGGATGTTTTCCCTGACATTTCCCCTTTATCATCTTGTTTTGAAATAACCTTTCTCTACAACTGTTATGTAAATATCTTCATTTCCTTATCACTGTGCTGCCCAGTTCAGCTGTTATCCCCTGCTATGCCCCCCCAAGGAAAGTCAGAAAGAGGATCTGGCAGCTATTCCTCTTAGCTCTTACTATTTCCTCAAGGTAGGCACTCACCTCTAAATTCACACACTATGTCCTAAAAAAACAAACAACAAAAAAAAAACCTTGTAAGTCCTTGCCTCAGGAGACCTCTGAATCAGATGACAATGGATTTTCTAACTCTCTTTCTCTCTCGAGTGCTTTTTGTGATCTCTGCAATTCTTCTGCTTTCTAGGCACTCCATTTTTTTTTTCTTCCTGCATGGTATTTGTGATATCCAACAAACAGAGTTATTTCTTTCTTACCAAAATCTGTAGCCAACTTGAGGAAATTCAGAAATCAAACTGGAGACGGACATATTACCATTTTGTTAAAAAACATTAAGAAAAAATATGATCAGGTCATCTGTCATTACTGACCCTGACATTACTGACATATTTGACAGAGAGAGTCTTTATTGCAGGACTGACAGTAGTGACAGTGAAAGTGGTGTTACACTACTCTGTAGAATGTTGAGCTGTGTCCCAGTCATCCACCACCTTAATACCAGCAGCACTTTCTGCTCCATCAAATCTAATAACTTAGAACATATCCTGCTGTTGTCAAATGTTGTCATGGAGAAAAGTTACTAGACAAAAATCTTCCTGCAGTAAGAATCGCTACTTCACAATAGTAACATATTCACTCATAATGCTTGCAGCACATTGGACAGCTATGTCAGATAAGGCAGCTATGTCACATAGGCTTATTATATAAATCGTAAAGTGCACAGAAACATTAACTATGCACGACAAATGTATATAAAAATTGGTGAAATGGGACAGAGGCTAGGTCAGCTTATCTGGGAAGACTAGGTTACAAGGCCATAGGAGTTGATGGGAAGTGAGAATAAGGAATCCCCTGTACTGATCCTGCATATTTCCATCATGGAGCCCATTTCTTTAACCTCATTTGCTGGTAACTCATAGCATTCCATTCTTCCCACGTTTCTCTCAAGCTCAGATGAAACTATCTCCTTCCCAAGACAATAACTTAAATTTTGCTAAATTCACCTTTCAAGATCTAATCCCATACAGTCAACTGCCAATAATACATCAATCTCTTTGTGGGACCTCTTGATTTATGCCTAAAATTAAACCTGTTGTAATTTTGCAAAAGAAATCCCTGTGTTGAAAGAGTATCTTTGCTCATTAATGGTTAAATTGAGTCTGGAAATCTTTGCTAAAGCCTTCATATCCAGCTAGTGTCTATGACTCATTAAGTCCTTCACATAAGGATTAGAATCCACTCTATTTCTCCATCTTTAATTTATAGGCTCATCTTTTCTTAATAAAATCACTGTAACAATATCTATTTCAATCCTATCTTCATTCCCTACCATGATATTTTCCTGCACTTAAATTAATAGCACGTATGTAACCTGGCCATTACCTTCCTAAACTCCTTTATCTCTCTGTAGCTGTCAGGACAGTGAACCTAGCCTCACCTGTGCTGCTCTTCAGTTCTAGTTTTTCTAGTACAATCTAATGGTCTGTGCTCCATATAATTTTCTAAGTGCCCCTGGTCCATACTATACATTGAAAAGCTTTTATATTTATCCACTATCACCTAATTTCTTCTTAGGCTTTATTGTATCTAAAGGAAACATTAATTCTAAAAACCAGGTCAGGTCTTGTTTAGACAGTCACATTGTAGAGATTTCATAAATATAGCTTCCCTGTCATATCAAAGGGAGAGAATCTCAAACCAAACTTCCCAGTCCTCTAGTTCCTCTGCACCTTAACTTATTTTACCCCTTCTTTTGTAATGTTCCCTGAGGCTTAGTAGTATACAGCCTGTTTCTGCAGATGTATAAACTGGAAATGTGCACCTCATGTTCAATTGTTCTCTTCATTTTGAGCAGTTGTGACTTAATGTAATAGTTTCTATCTGCTGCAAAAAGAAGCTTCTTTGGTGAGAAATGGGTATATGTGTAAGCATTTAGAATGCCATTAATAATTATATTGGTTTAGGAAAGCAGTAGAAGTATATTTTCCTCTAAAATCCATAACCTACTAGTCATGGGTAGTTGATAGAATTTATGGTACTAGGGATAATTACTCTCATATTGATCAGACATTTTATACAATTACCACAAAGATTTAAGTGCCATCAATGCACCTTAAGAAATACCTTGCCTTTATGGTCATTGTTGTGGCTCCCTGTAACACAGCTACATAAACTTACCTATTGTTTCCCGTGTTCTCCCTCTTCTGATGTCCATCTTGTTTGCCTTTCTGAATGAAGATTGAGTATCTTACCAGAGTCCTCCCTTTTGATCAGCTTCCTTAGGTGCACAGATTTTAGTATGATTATCCTATATTATGTGTCTAATATCTACTTATAAGTGAGTATATACTGTATGTATCTTTCTGCTTCTGGGATACCTCATTCAGTATGATCCTTTCCAGATCCCACCATTTGCCTGTAAATTTCAACAGGAGCCTGTCACAGGGGGGCTCTGAAAGACTCTACCTAGCAGGGTATCAAAACATGCTGAGATTTATAGCGAAATTTTTGAAGAGTGCAGGGAATCTTGTGGAGGAACGGGGAGATAGAGGTTCCTAGAGGGAACAGGAGTTCCACAAGGAGAGCAACAGAACTAAAAATCTAGGCACAGGGGTATTTTGTGAGACTGATACTCCAAACAAGGACAATGCATGGAGATAACCTAGAACCCTTACACAGAAGTGGCCCATGGCAGCTCAGTGTCTAAGAGAGATCCCTAATAAGGGGAACAGGGGCTATCTCTGACATGAACTCAGTGCCTGGCTCTTTGATTAGGGGAGGCAGCCTAACCAGGCCACAGAGGAAGACAGAGAAGCCAGTCCTGATAAGAACTGATGGACTGGGCTCAGATGGAAGAGGGGGAGGACCTACCCTGTCATTAGACTGGGGGAGGGCATGGGAGAAGAGGAAGGGAGGGTGGGATTGGAAGGGGATGGGGGAGGGGCTATAGCTGGGATGCAGGTGAATAAACTGTAATTAATAAAAAGAAAAGAAAAGAAAAAATTAAAAAGAAAAAAACGAACAATTGTTTTCTTTCCTGGCAGCTTGTATAGCACCTTTCAGTTATACTATATCCGGGCCTAATGGAGGAGGCTTTCAGATCAGATTAAGCTTGTCCAAAGTGCCTCCTGTCTTCAGCAATGGGAACTTACCTTCAAGTACTGGTATGCAGCCGAGGGTAGCAGCAATAGCTTTTATGTGTTTCAGGAGTCTCTTGATCTATTACCAAAGGTTCAAGAGGAAGCTCCTCATTCCTGATATTAATGTGTGTGTTGTGGGGGGAGAGTGTTTGTTTTGTTTTGTTGTTAGATACTCTATGATTCAGGGAGAGTATCATCTCAAGTGTCATAACATCATTTATACTATGTGTATGGGTGTGTACATGTACATAAATTATATGTAACTTTAAGTAAATATCTAATAATATACCCTATACCTTTTAAAAAGATACTTTGTGTTAACTATCTCTCCTCCTTGTCTTCTCCACAATTAGAACACTCCACCAGACTTTTTCCATTTATCATTTTTTCCTGGCAGTCCCTCTAAAGTTTTCCCACATGGCCTCTTATAGTTTTTAATTTTTCATATCTTTTTACAATCCATTTATTTCTGGTTTCATACTTTGTAAGCTTCTTAGCTATTGTACACATTATTTTTCTGTAAAGAGGGCACTCAATATTTACCAAATACACAAGTGAAGTATCTTTTCCTGAAAGTTCCATTTATTCCTGTCTCATTCCTGTATCAAATTTGGGGTTACTCTGCAATATAATTTGCAACCAAGAAGCCCAAAGAATAAAGCACAAAAATCCATTAGCATGGCATAGCCCATCAGAATGAATCAAGAGTTTTTACATGCTCTTACATGAACGAATGCTGAGGGGGAAAAAATGTATCAAGCCTAAGTAATACAAGTTTTCTCTCCCACTAAAAAGCCTTTTCCCCTAAGTAGTTTCTCTCCTCTAGACAGAAAATAGTTTTTTTTTTTCCTTTTAATACTAATTTCTCACAGCAAAGAGTTTTTTTCTTTACTAACTTTTTCTGGAGGAAAATAACCTGTTTTCCACAGCCAAGATAAATATTAGAATTCATTTTAAATAAAATATAGTCGAGTCAGTAGGTTATAAAACTGCGAATTTACATTTAAAATACTTTTTAATATATATTTTAATAAATCCATATAATATATTTCTATCATCTTCTCACCCAACCTCTCTCACTAACTTATTTGCTAAAATTTTCATACAAAAATAAAATTCCAATTGCCAGACATTAATTCAATAGTATGACAATCATCAAGGCAAGATGATCGAAAACTTCCCTGAGTTTCAACTCTTCCCGAGTACCCCCTTTTTCTTCTCCAAGTCTTAATTTCTTCTTCATCTTCTTCAATTATTATAATTACTACACACACACACGCATGCACGCATGCACACACACACACACACACACACACACACATATACACCTCCAACAACCTACTAATTCCATTTTATGTTGCTCATATGTCTATGTATTTAATTTTCCTCTCTATCTTTTTTAATCTTAATTTTTTCTATTAATTACAGTTTATTCACTTTGTATTCCAGCTGTAATCCTCTCCCTTATTCCCTTCCAATCCCACCCTCCCTCCTCCTTCTTCTCCCATGCCCCTCTCCAAGTCCACTGATAGGGGAGGTCCTCCTCCCCTTCCATCTGACCCTAGCCTATCAGATCTCAGTAGGACTGGCTGCATTACCTTCCTCTGTGGCCTGGTAAGGCTGCCCTCCACTCAGGGGGAGGTGATCAAAGAGCCAGCCACTGAGTTCATGTCAGAGACAGTCCTTGTTCCCCTTACTAGGACACCTACTTGGAGACTGAGCTGCCATGGGCTACATCTGTGCAAGGGTTCTAGGTTCTTTCCATGCATGGTCCTTGGGTGGAGTATCAGCCTCAGAAAATACTCCTGTGCTCAGATTTTTTGATTCTGTTGTTCTCCTTGTGAAGCTCCTGTCCCCTCCAGGTCTTTATCTCCCCTTTCTTCATAAGCTTTTCTGCACTCTGCCTAAAGTTTGTTTATGGACCTCAACATTTGCTTTGATACCTTGTTGGGTAGTCTTTCAGAAGCCCAGAGGGCTCATTCATAAGATGAGTGATTCTTTTTCTCATGATTGCGTTGTGTCATTACTCCTTCCATGTTGGGTTATTAATTGGTTTTGTCATTATATGCATCTTGTTTAGGCAAATATATTATTGAAATTTTTGGGGTGCAGTTTCCTTGTAAAGTCAACAAGACTCTATATAGCACCAGATATCCTGCTCTCCAGGCTCTTAACAATTTTTACAACCTTCTTCTACAAAGGTTCCTGAGCTATAGAGCCTGCATTGTAAATATATCAACTGGGGTTGAGCACCCTATGATCAATTTTTCTCTGCACTTTTGACAGTTTTTTATTTCTGCAATAGTCTCTATCTTCTGCAAAAGGAGCTCACCTTCCCTCAAACACTTTTTATGTTTAATGGATACAATACTTCCTGTGTCTTGGTGGGAGCAGAAAGCACTTTTTACTGAAAGAAGTCACTTCATTCTTTTCCAGTCAATTTGAATCAGAGACCAGACTAAGACCAAACTCTGAATTAAATAAAAGAGGTCTGCAAGTCAAATCAGTGAGGATGTCCACATCTTGCTGCTTTTATAAGAGTGACAGTAACACAGTAAAGATTCTGAACATAGATAGGGAGCATAAGGAGAGTTCCTGATAATAACATCTGTTACCTAAAATTAGAAGTGCTTCAATATCAGGCATAACATCAGTGTCCAGATATACAGAAACAGTTATATACTCTGGAGCGTCAGTGTTTATACAGTGAAAAAACATCAAGCATTAGAATCTTCCTTGATACCTCTAGATTTAATTTATTTTAAGTTTAACTTTCAAGATTTTACTTAATGGTCAATAGAAATTTTAAAAGGAAAATAATCAATATTAATCATGCTATTCTCTAAAGAATTAATTAAATTATAATGGTAGTGACAAGCATTTGTATAGAAAAATTATACATTAATGTTTCAAGTAGAATAAGTTAAATAAGATGAACAATATAATTATGAGCTCTTACACCTCTTTTGCTTTGTAAATATGTCAAGAGAAATATATATATATATATATCAGCATGGCATGATAGCCACAAAGGTAGAGTAGTAGCACACATACCTTGGCATAACCAACAACTCATTTACTGGAATTAAGACTTGCTCAACAAGAAGGAAACCATGCTTGGTATTGGAAACCTAGTCAACTACTCAGTGTTAGTGAAAGTATGTATATTCAAAGATCACCTACAGCTACCATTTTACTAAACAAACATCATTAGTCACAATCTAAACATTTACTGTTATACCCACATATTAGTGTAGTTCTCACCCACTATCAAGGAAGCTTCTTTTTGCAACATTACAGAAACCACAACCAAACAAAATGCAAATTTGTGAAGCCAAGTAGCAATATGTGCATCTACAAAGTACTCCTGTAACTAAGTCTCAGGGAACATTTCAGAAGAAGGGATGGAAATATTATAATAACCAGAGAATTGGGAAATTTGTTATGATATTGTGTCTCCTAGTAATGTCAGAAGCTACACCTATAAAGTCTAACTAAAATAACAACTTAAACATGAGGTGAACAAGGAAAAACAACAAGCATATGCCAAAGAGGACAGGGGAAAGCTTAGAAAACCTGATCTTTTCATAAAGAACTAGAAGCAACTAAGAAATATTAACAGTGGGAAAATTAGTCTTTGCTGGAAAACAGTATATACAGTAACAAAAGGTGAATCCTGAAATCATACACATACAAGTTACACTGTACAGATTAAGCATGTAATATTAATGGAAAGGAGACCATGAATTTGAAGGATACAAGAGAAAGATAAGAGGGATTGGAGGAAGGAAAGGAAAAATAGAATATTGTAATTATATTATAATCTCAAACTAAACAATTTTTTCTATTTTTCTTTATTATTATTATTATCATTTGTTACAATTTATTCAATTTGTATCCCACCTGTGGCCCCCTCCCTCATCTCCCAATCCCATTTTCCCTCCCTCTTCTCTCCCTATGTCCCTCCCTGTCCACTGATAAGGGAGGTCCTCCTCCCCTTCTATCTGACCCTAGCATGTCAAGTCTCATCAGAATGTCTGCTCAGATGTAGCCTATAAACTCAATCTCCAAATGAGCTCCCTAATAAGGGGGGCAGGGGCTTTCTCTGGCATGAACTCAGTGCAGACTCTCTGATCACCTCCCCCTGTCGGGGAGCAGCCTTGCCAGGCCACAAAGACAAAGCTAAACAATTTTTAAAGACTACCAGGAAAAGATTTTGTTTTTAAATTGGACATGGACTTGCAGAAGAATGAAACTAGACCCTTTTCACACCATATTAAGTGCTCAGTACTGACTATATTAAAATCTTAAATATAAGTACCCAAACTAAGAGATTAGTAGAAAAAAAAAAAACAGTGTAAAGAAAGCTATTGAGCACTTGAATGGCAGAAGTTATTTATTTGTGCATTTATTCTCACAAAAGTCAAAGAGAGTTATAGTTTTTAAGGTCCTCAAAGGCACAGAAAACAAAAGCAAGGGTAAACAAATAGGATTGTGTTAAAGTAGAAAAACTTCTTTGTAGCACAGGAAACCACAGAGTAAAGTGATAGCCTGTTGAATTCTACTGGCAAAATAGAAGGTACGTTCTTATGCAGCTACCATAGAAGTGACAAAATACCACACTTTCTATATCCCATTGTTTAAAAGCCTATCACTGTCGGGAGCCGCTCCCGCCACTACAAGGTGGCGCCGGTCTCCTGCT
>NW_026592615.1:0-2451 GCF_907164565.1 Psammomys obesus
CTCCTCGGTTGCCGCGTCATCCTTATCGGCGAAGGCTGCGCGCGACATATCACCCCAACCAACCTTTGTGTATGTTTTCTGGAATCTACATGGTAGAAAAGAAAGCACTGATTCACACAAATTTTTCTCTGACCTTTAACATTTTGCACCACATTCACACACATAGACATGTGTATGTAAGCATACACACATAAAATAAATAAATAAGTAAATGTAAGTAAATATACAAATAGAAGCAAGTCAACATTACTGCCCTTAAATAAAAAAGGATTATGTCCAGGTAAAAATGAGAAAACACCCTCAGGATTTGTGTTTGTGTGTGTGTGTGTGTGTGTAGTTGTCATCACACACAAAATAATAATAAAACACCTTTCAGAGTAGAAAGCTACAGGTTATAATGAGAGAGGTTTCCCTTAATTTTGTATCTTTTCAAATACCTTACATATTTATTAAACGTATGCATTATTTCTATTTTAGGACTCTTTGTGTAGTATTTCCCCTTTGACAGGAAATGATGGAATTAGTAATTTTCTATATAGACAGGAATCACTTCTCTTGGCATAAGGTAGAGGTTTCCATAAGAAGCCTTTTCCTCCAAGATCAAAGAAACATGCTGACGAAGGCCTGAGAACAGTTGTAGTTTTTACAAATCAAACAACTGCTTTAATTATTTCAGCTATTATAACTATAAAAGCTAGTCTAATATGATTTTGAACGAATTGGGCTCAGGGTACATGTCAGAGAGAGAGAGATGCTGACTGTGTGATTTTTAAGAGGTAAAACAATGACCTAACTTCTCTTTTCCACATTCCACATTTTGTTGAAAGAAATAAACGTTGTTTTGTCTAATCAGATCTATCTATTTCTGCAGTATATTTTCTATAATACAATTGCAGTTATAGAATAATAAATCTTTTGAAGGTTCCAAAGTCTGGAGAAGGCAGTTCATAAGAGTGGCATTTTCGAACACTGGTGTCTGTATTAACAGTCATTTTTCAATGAGTTAGGAAGTATTTTCATACAAAATTCATAACAAATTAGGTTATGTTTTCTAGACTGTAACACAATCTGGGTGTCAATCTGTCACAGTCTGTTATCTATTCCTTCATCAGAACGGCATCAATATTGACTCATGAATGAACTCCTGCTTTGCAGATGTGTTGATTTCTAAGGATCTTCTTGTGCATGAATATAAATCCATGCTTTTATTTAGCAGTGCAAGAAAACTTACAGTCTACCGGGTTTGCCACAGGAGATCCTATTCAGCTGTGCTTCTAGGTATCAGTTCCTCCCCAGTATGTACCTTTCTTTTGTATATATCCTCACACATGGTGAATGCACAGATAAGCAGTGGTGTTGCCCAAACTAGGTTTCAGGCCAATTCTACTAGTATCTAGCTGTGAAACCAGAAACAATGACTTACCATTGTACCCTTTCTCCTTCCATCAACATCTCAGTGATACTTAATCAACCATACAGATACTATTCCCCACAAATTACAAAGATTTAATGATGTTGTCTGAATGGATTTTATCTGTTTTGTTTACAAGATTGTTGATGATTATATATATATAGTTTTATGACAAAGAAGCATTCCTATGCCAGGCAGTCGTGGTCTTTTCTTCTTCCAGATATTTACAATTATAAGAAACACTCATGGGAGGGGCCAAGATGGCGGCACCAGGAGAACACTGTGTCTGAGAAGCGGAACAACACACTCCGTGCAGCGACCAGGAGACTAAACTCTGGGCCCTAAAACAACAGCAATCGATCGTGTTTCCCAGGTGAAGGGAGGCTCCCATGGCGTGGGAAGCGGTCGGGTCCACTCTCGGCTGCCCAGCCAGAACCCAGAAGAGAACCTGGCAACGTGGGTTTTGGGTCTCCAGGCTGGTGCCGCAAGCCTGCTTATCACGATCAATTTCCCAGGCTGATTGGTGGGCACAAGGGGGCCTAAGGCTGCAAGTCCCAGTCGCAAAAAAAACCCACGGGGAAGGAAAGTCGCCAGACTGGTCACGGGTCACCTAGTCTTTCCCTGGAAGGTCTCTCCGACCATGGCGGGTACCTGCCGCCATCACAACTGAGCTCCCGCCGCAGGCGGATAGCAGCTGCGCGCTCAGCTCAAAATCCCTACTCCCTCTTCGGAGGAGGCAGGAGGTGCCCAACAGAATCTGCCACAGACCACATTGTCTGTACCCCAACCCGAGATCGGGGCTGAGAAAACCCAATCCTTTCGGGCACTCCCCCAAACGCCGCCATAACCCTGCCGCAGCAGAACAGAAGGATAAAGAGGCGCACAGCGGCTTCACAGTGCCGGAACTCCAGTGCTGCCGGCCGCTCCTAGCAAACAAACTACAGCTCGGGATCTGGGACTGTGGTCATCCTACACGTCCTGAGATTCTCCTGGGTCCAGCGCAATAAGGTCTAGCAGCAAGTTCTATCACCGGCGCCCCC
>NW_026592615.1:2551-16348 GCF_907164565.1 Psammomys obesus
CCCCCCCCCCCCCCGGCAGAGAAACGCCAAGGGCTCAGGGCTCAGGATCCCACTGAGAAGCTCCAACTCCTGCTGGCACTCCCCTGAGAGCACCTCCATAAGCTCGCCCTAGCAGAGGAGAAGGTCAGAGGGGAAGGACAGAGAGGCGGCCTGCCAAGAACACACCACCCTCTCTACAGCGGCCCCTAGCAGAGAAACCCAAGCTCTGGATCTGAGGACACTCAACCCTACCCGGTACTCTCTTGGGATCAGCAAACATAGATTCTTCCACTAGGCTGCTTCTGGCAGAGAGATCTGGGCCCGGGATCTGGGACTGAGTACACTCACCCTAATTCTTTCCCGCGCCACCCAGGGACCAGTCAACACAACCCCTCCTGGCAGAGGGAAAGAACAAAGAGGCAGCACACAGGAAAGGTGGACACCGAGTCCTGCGGCCACAGTGTCACAGAGCTGACTGTTATCCTACCCGTGCACTTCTGCAGCAGGACCAAAATTGAGAGTAGTGAGCAAGGGGAACCCCTGTGCATTCCAACTGGTCCTGTAAGAGAGTGAGTGAGCCTTCTAGGGAGAGATTGCCCCAGATCCAGGGCCTCTCCACAGAAGCAACGAGACGAGATCCCTGCCACCCACACTCCTAGTGTGGGCATCAGAGGGATTCTTGGGATAGTGACATTGAAGCCTCTGCCTTGCAGGTCCACCAGGGTAATCCAGGCAAACAATCCCTGGATCTCAGTCAGAACTGCATAATAGTGGCTTGCAGGCCACTGCAACAGTCAGAGAATCCTCGCATGCACACTGCGCCCGCTAAAAGCGCACGCGAATAGCACCAGCGTCACATTCTTTACTTAGGCAAAACTGAAAACACAGTGCACACCCCCAAAGCAGTGAACTTCTCTCATCTTCCTGAAAAAACAGTCCAGAAAACAGAAAGAGAGGATCATAGCCCAAACTACAATCTCGAGGAACAACCAGTGAGGATTATAAATAACCAGATGGCTAGAGGCAGACGTAAGAACACTCCCAACAAAAATCAGGACATAATGACCTCACCAGTAACCCCACAAAAAAATGGACACTTCAGTTCACTAGATATACAAGAAAACGACCTCAAAAGTATGTTTCTCCAGCTATTAGAGGCCCATAGAGATGAAATGAACAAAGCTCTCAGAGAAATAACCAAAGAAATCGAGACTAACCAAGAGGAAACAAATCGTGCACTCAGAGAAATGACCACGAAAATTGAGGCAAACAGAGAAGAAATGCACAAAGCTCTCAAAGAAATGTCCACACAAATGAAGGCAAATAAAGAAGAAATAAAGAAAGCTCTCATAGGAATACAGGCAATTATACCCAAAGAAGTAGAGGCACAATTAGTGATACATAGAGAGGAAACGGACAAAAAAATAGCAGCTATCATTGAAAAGCAGGAGTCCACATTCAAACAGATGAAAGAAATGGTGCAAGACATGAAAACAGAATTAGAATCAATAAAGAAAACACAAATAGAGAAAAACCAGGAGCTGGAGAACATAGAGAAAAGATCAGGCACCACAAAGGTAAGCATCACCAACAGAATACAGGAGATGGAGGAAAGAATCTCAGGAGCCGAAGATACACTTGCGGAAATTGAAACGTCTCTCAAAGAAAAAATAAAATCAGAAAAGTTCCAAACACAAAACATCCAAGAAATCAAGGACACCATGAAAAGACAAAACCTAAGAATAATAGGAGTAGAAGAAAAAGAAGACATCAGGCTCAAAGGTCCGGAAAATATTTTCAAGAAAATTATAGAAGAAAACTTTCCCAACTTAAAGAAGGAGATGGCCATAAACATACAAGAGGCCTACAGAACACCAAGTAGACTAGACCAGAAAAGAAATTCTTCACGTCACATCATAGTCAAAACACTGAATCTACAAAACAAAGAAAAAATTCTAAAAGCAGCAAGGGAAAAAGGCCAAGTAACATATGAAAGTAGACCTATCAGAATCACACCAGATTTCTCAACAGAAACTATGAAAGCCAGAAGGGCCTGGACGGAAATCATACAGTCCTTAAGGGACCACAGATTCCAACCCAGACTACTATACCCAGCAAAACTTTCAATCAACATAGACGGAGAATTCAAGATATTCCAAGACAAAACCAAATTTAAACAATATCTACATAGTAACCCAGCTTTACAGAAGTTACTAGAAGGGAAACTCCAAACCAAAGAAAACAACTACATCGAAGGAAACAGAGGAAATAGATAACTACACAACAAAAAAACCAAAGGAAGACAAGCAATGAAACTCAGTGACACCACCAACACCACATCTGAAATAAGTAACAATTGTTGGTCACTAGTTTCTATCAACATCAACGGACTCAACTCCCCAATTAAAAGACACAGACTAACAGAATGGTTGCAGAAACAGGATCCATCATTCTGTTGCATCCAAGAAACACACCTATGCAACAAAGATAAACACTACCTCAGAGTAAAGGGCTGGAAAAATGTCTTTCAAGCAAATGGTTCCAGAAAACAAGCGGGAGTAGCCATCCTAATATCTAATAAAATAGACTTTCAACCCAAGTTAATAAAAAAAGATAAGGACAGCCACTATATTCTCATCAAAGGAAAAATCCACCAAGAGGACATCACAATTTTGAATATCTATGCCCCAAATACAAGAGCACCTACATTCGTAAATGAAACAATATTAAAGCTTAAATCACACATTGATCCTAAAACCCTAATAGTGGGAGACTTCAACACTCCACTCTCACCAAGGACAGATCAACTAGACAGAAAACAAATAGGGAAATAAAAACACTTACAGAGACCCTAAATCAAATGGACCTAATAGACATCTAGAGATCTTTTCATCCAAACTCAAGAGTATACCTTCTTTTCAGCACCGCATGGAACCTTCTCCAAAATAGACCATAGAGTTGGTCATAAAGAAAGCCTCAACAGATACAAAAAGATTGAAATAATCCCTTGTATTCTATCTGACCACCATGGACTTAAGCTGGACCTCAACAACAACAGAAATAACAAACAGCCTACACGCACATGGAAACTGAACAACCTGTTACTCAACGACAGCTGGATTAAGGAAGAAATAAAGAAAGAAATTAAAGACTTCCTAGAATTCAATGAAAATGAAGGCACAACATACCCAAATTTATGGGACACATTGAAAGCAGTGCTCAGGGGAAAATTTATAGCACTAAGTGCCTGCAAGAAGAAATTTGTAACATCACATACAAACAACTTAATGGCCTAACTGAAAACCCTAGAAAAAAAAAAAAAAGAAGCAGATACACCCAAGAGGAGCAGAAGGCTGGAAATAATCAAACTCAGGGCTGAAATCAATCAATTAGAAACAAATAAAACTATTCAAAGAATCAATGAAACAAAAGCTGGTTCTTTGAGAAAATCAACAAGATAGACAAACCCTTAGCCAAACTAACTAAAAAGCAGAGAGAATCTATCCAAATCAACAAAATCAGAGATGAAAAGTGTGACATAACTATAGACACAGAGGAAATTCAAACAATCATTAGGTCATACTACAAAAGCCTATATGCCACAAAATTTGAAAATCTAAATGAAATGGACAATTTTCTTGATAGATTCCATCTTCCAACATTAAGTCAAGATCAGGTAGAAAGACTGAACAGCCCCATATCCCCCAAGGAAATTGAAGCAGTCATTCACAGTCTCCCCTCCAGAAAAAGCCCTGGGCCAGATGGTTTCAGCGCAGAATTCTACCAGACCTTCAAAGAAGTGCTCACACCAATTCTCCTCAAAATATTCCACAAAATAGAAACTGAAGGTACATTACCAAACTCATTCTGTGAAGCAACAGTCACCCTGATACCTAAACCACACAAAGACCCAACAAAAAAAGAGAACTTCAGACCTATCTCTCTTATGAACATTGACGCAAAAATACTCAATAAAATACTTGCAAACCGAATCCAAGAACACATCAAAGATATCATCCACCACGACCAAGTAGGCTTCATCCCAGGCATGCAAGGGTGGTTCAACATACGGAAATCCATCAATGTAATCCACCACATAAACAAACTGAAGGAGAAAAACCACATGATCATCTCCTTAGATGCTGAAAAAGCATTTGACAAAGTCCAACACCCATTCATGTTTAAAGTCTTGGAGAGATCAGGAATACAAGGCACATACCTAAACATAGTAAAGGCAATATACAGCAAGCCTATAGCCAACATCAAACTCAATGGAGAGAAACTTAAATCAATCCCACTGAAATCAGGGACAAGACAAGGCTGCCCACTCTCTCCCTACCTCTTCAACATAGTACTTGAAGTCCTAGCCAGAGCAATAAGACAACTAAAGGAGATCAAGGGGATACAGATCGGAAAGGAAGAGGTCAAAGTGTCACTATTCGCAAATGATATGATAGTATATATGAGCGACCCCAAAAATTCAACCAGAGAACTCCTCCAGTTGATAAACACCTTCAGCAAAGTGGCAGGATACAAAATCAACTCAAAAAAATCAGAAGCCCTCCTATATACCAAAGACAAAAAGACCGAGAAAGAAATTAGGGAAACAACACCCTTCACAATAGCCAATAACCACATAAAGTACCTTGGGGTGACACTAAGCAAGCAAGTGAAAGACCTGTTTGAGAAAAACTTCAAGTCTCTGAAGAAAGAAATTGAAGAAGATCTCAGAAGATGGAAAGATCTCCCGTGCTCATGGATTGGTAGGATTAACATTGTGAAAATGGCCATCCTGCCAAAAGCAATCTACAGATTCAATGCAATTCCCATCAAAATACCAACTCAATTCTTTACAGACCTTGAAAAAAAGATTCTCAGCTTCATATGGAGAAACAAAAAACCCAGAATCTCCAAAACAATCCTGTACAACAACAGATCATCTGGAGGTATCTCCATTCCCGATCTCAAGTTGTACTACAGAGCAATAGTAATAAAAACTGCATGGTATTGGCATAAAAACAGAAAGGAGGATCAATGGAACCGCATAGAAGACCCAGAAATAAACCCACACACCTATGAATACTCGATTTTTGACAAAGAAGCCAAAACCATTCAATGGAAAAAAGACAGCATCTTCAACAAATGGTGCTGGTCCAACTGGATGTCCACATGCAGAAAAATGAAAATAGATCTATATTTATCACCCTGCACAAAACTAAAGTCCAAGTGGATCAAAGATCTCAACATAAAACCGGATACTCTAAATCTGTTAGAAGAAAAAGTGGGGAACAGCCTAGAACTCATTGGCACAGGAGACAACTTCCTGAACAGAACACCAACAGCACAGGCTCTAAGAGCAACAATCAATAAATGGGACCTCATGAAACTGAAAAGCTTCTGTAAAGCAAAGGACACTGTCATCAAAACAAAACGCCTGCCTACAGATTGGGAAAGAATCTTCACTAACCCTTTATCTGACGGAGGACTAATATCAAGTATATACAAAGAACTAAAGAAGCTGAAAATCAGCAAACCAAGTAATCCAATTAAAAAATGGGGAACAGAGCTAAACAGAGAATTCTCGACAGAGGAATATCGAATGGCAGAGAAACACTTAAAGAAATGCTCATCCTCATTAGCCATCAGGGAAATGCAAATCAAAACGACCCTAAGATATCACCTTACACCCATTAGAATGGCCAAAATGAAAAACTCAAGGGACAACACATGCTGGAGAGGTTGTGGAGAAAGGGGAACCCTTCTCCACTGCTGGTGAGAATGTAAACTGGTTCAACCACTCTGGAAATCTATCTGATGCTTTCTAAGACAATTAGGAATAGTGCTTCCTCAAGACCCAGCTATACCACTGCTAGATATATACCCAAAGTTTGCTCAAGTACACAAAAGAGATATTTGCTCAACCGTGTTTATAGCAGCTTTATTTGTAATAGCCAGAACCTGGAAACAACCCAGATGTCCATCAACGGAGGAATGGGTACAGAAATTGTGGTATTTTTACACAATGGAATACTACTCAGCAGTCAAAAAAGAGGAAATCATGAAATTTGCAGGCAAATGGTGGGATCTAGAAAAGATCATCCTGAGTGAAATATCCCAGAAGGAGAAAGACAAACACGGTATATATTCACTTATATAGACCTATAAGATATGATAAACATAATGAAATCTATACACCTAAACAAGATAATCAAGAGAGCAGACATGGGGTAAGATGATCAATCCTCGTTTTGAAAGACAGATGGGATGCGCATTGAACATATGACAGGAGTCTACTGAGCGCATTTGAAAGACTCTAACTAGCAGTGTTTTCAAAGCAAAGACTCATGACCAAAACTTTGGCAGAGTACAGGGAATCATAAGAAAGAAGGGGAGTTAGTCTGATGAGGAAAGGATAGGAGCTCCACAAGGACCAAATATATCTGGGCACAGGGTCTTTTCTGAGACTGACATGCAACCAAGGACCATGTATGAATGTAACCTAGAACCTCTGCTCAGATGTAGCCTGTGGTAGTTCAGTAACCAATTGGCTTCCCATAGTGAGGGGAACAAGGACTATTTCTAACAGGAACTCAATGACTGGCTCTTTGGCCTCCCCACCCCCCAAGGTAGGAGCAGTCCTGTTAGGCCACAGAGGAGAGCTTTGCAGCCAGTCCTGAAGATACCTGATAAAACAGGATCAGATGAATGGGGAGGAGGTTCCCCCTATCAGTGGACTTGGCATGGGGCACGGTGGAGATGAGGGAGGGAGGGACTGGGAGGGAATGAGGGATCAGTACATGGCTGGGATACAGAGTTAATAAAATGTAACTGATAAGAAAAAAATAAAATTAAAAAAAAAGAAACACTCATATAACCTCAAAAATACCAACCTAATTTATTCAAAGGAAAGTACGAGATATGAAATCTGTCATGAGTTAACATACACAAGGTATCTAGAAAGTGTTAAGGACAGAACCTCAGGAGTCTAAATTCGTTAACCTCCAGAACAGACAATGAAGTCTTGCCCACCTGGTAAAGCCATAGACCTAAAATTATTCTCTCAAACGGAAAGTTCATTAATTTGTAAACTAGTTCAACTACAGTAATGACTAAGTCAGATTATACCTAATAGATATTTTAAGAAAATACTCAATATTTCATGCCTTCAAATATTAAGACAAAAAAATAATTCTATATGTCAGTAAAATTATTTTTATCTAAGCAATTTGCTAATTCGACAATTAATCAGATATATATTTCTATTTGTTGATGCTTTCTGCTTTACTATATGGTAGTTTCTCAATCTTAACAATTTTAGGTAACATTTTTAGTTAAAACAATTTGCTAATTTAAACTGTATATGTCTTTCAGAAACATGTATAAAATATTGCTAAGAATATTAGATACTGAGAAGATAAATTTCAGATATTCATTAAATGTATTTCAGTCAGCCACACTCTCTAGCATGTTAAGCCATAAAATGTTAAACCATAATTTTGTGCAATCAAATAGAATTATAAGTACCATATTTTGACACCTATTTGCTTAGTTCCTATTTAGTAAAGGAACTGGCTCGATCTACTAAAAGAAAAAAATAATCTCAAGCATTTAAAAATAGGCAAATTACTATGGAATCCACTTGGACACTAAACTGCCATGGGCTACATCTGTACAGGGGTTCTAGGTTATCTCCCTGCATGGTACTTGGTTGGCGTATGAGTCTCTGGAAAGATCCCTGTGTTCAAATTTTCTGGTTCTGTTGCTCTCCTTGTGGGGTTCCTGTCCTCTTCAGATCTTACTATTTCCCACTTCTTTCATAAGATTCCATGCACTCTGCCCAACAGTTGGCCATGAGTCTTAGCATCTGCTTTGATAGTCTGCAGGGCAGAGCCTTTCAGAGGCCCTCTGTGGTAGGTTCCTGGGTTCCATAGTAATGGAAAGAGGGACTGCCTCTGACATAAACTGATTGGCCTGTTCTTTCATCACCTCCCCCTGAGGGTAGAGCAGCCCTACCAGGCCACAGAAGATGACAATGCAGCCACTCCTGATGAGATCTGATAGACTAAGATCAGAAGGAAGGAGAGGGGGACCTCCCCTATCAATGGACTTAGGGGGACGGAAGGTGGGATTTGGAGGGGAGGAGGGAGGGGTTTATGGGGGGAGATACAAAGTGAATAAAGTGTAATTAATAAAAGTTAAAAAAAAGAATAAAAAAAGTAAAAAATAGGCAAATTACTATATCCCTGTAGTACATTTTTAAATGTGGAATGCTCAGATGCGGAGCAGTTCTTTTATTGTTCGGATTGTTTTAGCTGTCCTGAGTATTTTGTGCTTCCATATGAAGCTAAGAATTGTCCTTTCAAGAGCTGTGCAACATTGTCCTGGGAACTTGATGAGGATTGATTCAGTCTGTACATTGCATTTGTAGGATGGCCATTTTTACTATATTAATCTTATCAATCCATAAGCATTGAAGATCTTTCCATCTTCTGACATCTTCAAACTCTTTCTTCAAAGACATATAATTTTTAGTATACAAGTCTTTCACTTGTTTGGTTACAGTTGTACCCAAGATACATATTATTTAACAGGCATGTTGATCAATAAAACAAAATTGAAGACCCAGACATAAATCAATACACCCATGGACACCTGATTATTTAAAAAAAACAAACCAGGAAAATACAGCAGATGAAAAAATAAAGACAGTTTCTGCAATAAATAGTACTGGTCAAACTGGATATCTCCACATAAAAGAATGCAAATAAATCCATACTTATCACCCCGAACAAAACTCCAAATGAATCAAAGATCTCAACAAACAACCAGATAGCCTGAACCCTGATAAGAAAAATGGGGAATACCCTTGAACTCATTGGACAGGGGAAGACTTCCTGAATAGAACACTGTTAGCTCAGGCATTGGTATCAATAATTAATAAATGGGACCTCATAAAAGTAAAAATTTCTGTAAGGAAATAACAACAGCATCTGGACAATGTAGCAGCATACAAAATAGGAAAAGATTTTTACCATATCCACATTTGATAGAGAACTCTTATGCAAAATATATAATTAACTCAAGAAACTAGATATTAAGAACATAAGTAACCCAATTAAAAATGGGGTGCATGTCAGAAATAGTTATTGTTCTCCTTACTAGGAAACCCACTTGGATACTGAGCTACCATGGGCTACATCTGATCAGGGGTTCTAGGTTATATCCTTACATGGTCCTTGGTTGGAGAAACAGTATCATAGAAAACCGGAGTTCCTGTCCTCTCCAGGTCATACTAACTCCCTCTTCTTTCATATGAATCCCTGCACTCTGCCAAAGTTTTGGTTATGTGTCTCAGCATCTGCTTTGATACACTGCTAGGTAGAGTCTTTCAGAGGCCCTCTGTGGTAGGCTCTGTCTTGTTACTTGTTTTCTCCTATTTCTGACATGAAAATGGCTGGCTCTTTGACCCACCCCCCCCAACCTCCAAGGGAGGAGCAGCCTTGCTAGGCCACAGAGTAAGACATTTCAGCCACTCCTGAAGATACCTGATAAGCTAGGGTCAGATGGAAGGGGAGGAGGACCTCCCCTATCACTGGACTGGGAAAGGGGTAAGGAGGAGATGAGGGAGGAAGGGTAGGATTGGGAGAGAATGAGGGAGAGGGCGACAGCTTGGATACAAAATAAATAACCTGTGATTAATATAAAAAATAAAAATTATTAAAAATAAATAGACAAATAAAAATGAGGTGCAAATCTAAACAGAGAATTTTTAATGGAGGATACTCAAATGCCTGAGAACCACTAAAAAAATATTCAAGATCTTTAAACATCAGGGAAATGTAAACAATGCTACTTTGAGATTCCATCTTATACCTCACAGAATGGCTAAGTTGAATAACACAAATGACAGCTCATGCTGGAAGGTTATGGAATAAGGGAGCACTCATTCATTACTGGTGGGAATGCAAAGTTGTATAGCTACCACAGAAATCAATATGACAGTACCTTAGGATTTGGAATCTATTTCAAGGTCCAGCTATACACTCCTTGGGCATATACCCAATGATGTCTTTCTATCACAAAGTGTCCTTCTATCACAAGGACACTTACTAAACCATATCCATTGCTTCTGTATTCATAATAGCCAGAAGGTGAAAACAACCTAGATGTCTTTCAATAGAAGAATGGGTAAAGATATTGTTGTACATTTACACAATGGAATATTACTCAATTGGAAAAAAAATGAAATCATGAAATCACTGCTAAATAAATGGAACTAGAAAAAATTCATCCTGAATGAAGTCACACAGATAAAGAAAGATAAATAATGTGTGTTTTTGCTTATGTCTGGATGTTAGCCATTAAGTAAATGATAACAAAGATTCATTCTATAGATCAAGGTATAGAAGAGGCTAGTGGGGTAACATGGATCTCCCTGAAAAAAATACAATAGATTTTATGGGTGGTTTGAATTTGGGAGCTAGAAACAGAAAAGGTTGGGGGAGAAGAGGAAAATGCATTGCAGTAGGTTGTGTGGAGAGAGGCAGCTAGACTTGAGGGACATTTGAAAGCTAGTATGGAAATGTAGTGCAGTAGAAACTTCCTAAGTATGTCATGGTGACCCCAATGAAGTCTCCAAATAAAGAGGGAAGCAGAGTTCCTCCTGGTCATCTCTTGCCACCAGAGGAAGCTTCCAGTATGTGGATTGGGATACATCCAATTGAGTTGTTGGCCAAAGGAATATGGTGAAAATTCCCAAACTCTCGCTATTGCCAAACAAAAGGGGGGTGGTTGTTATCCACAAACAGGCAACAATATCCAATTGCTGAAGATAACAAACACATACTCAGTTGAATATGGAGCCTTTGAGCTGATGCCTCTATAGACTGTTCATCCCTACATTCTAGCCTCTTTGGCATAGGAAAGTACTCTGCCTCAGCAACAAAAACTTTGATCTACAGTCTCTCCTACCTGCAAAATATGCTAGGTCAATGGTAGTACAAAGTTTATGGAAGTCACCAACCAATGACAGATTTGACGGAAGGCCAGCTTCATGAGATGGAAATTATACCTCGTATTGCTAGGGTGACCAAGAACCAGAGACTAGATAGCCAGATACCACTGGCCTACGTAATAAAAGTAACAATAAAATGACTCCTAATGATAGTTTTATGTACTCAAAAATCAGCAATTTATTCAGCCATTATCATAGAAGCTTCTTCCTTCGACAGTTGGGAACAAATACAGAGGCCCACAGCCAGACATCATGCAGAGAGACACAAAGCACTAAAAGAGATGGCCTAATCAAATCCCTTCCTTCAGAGCTTAGGAAACCCTGTGAAAGAGGAACAGAAGGAATCCAGAAGACAGCAGGAGCAGATGACACATGGAGGGCAAAACCAAAGCTCATATGAACTCCTAGAGAGTGAAGCAGCAATTACAGGGCTTAACTGGGTCTGTGAAACATTACAGCTTTCAATTTAGTGTTTTTATGGCACTCCTAAATTTTGTGTGAATTAGTGGATCTCTATTTTTTATTTTTTTAGATTTTATAATTGCCTTACTTACCTTGGGCTGGGCAAATATTTCTACCTATGCTATTGCAATAATCTCACCATCTGCCTCCCAGCCTGCATCCAATTCCATCTGCCTTAACCATTTTTATCTAGACTACCTTCTATCCATAATCTTATAAATACTTATTTATATTCTTCATCTGGGCCTCTCCACATCATTATTGGAGCACTTCCTCCTGGCCCACATGGTTCCTCCTCCATGCTAACCCATAATGGAGCCCTCCTTTTTCCTCTCTTCCTCTCTTTCTGTCTTTCCTATGATTCTCCTGTCCCCTGGTCTCTAATTCTTGTTGTGCCTTCTCTCGGGCTCTTTCCTTTCTCTTGGTTTACTATATCTAACTTCAATGTGATAGTTTCCATTTCATCTTCTTATATTTTATTTTGTTATGCTTTGTTGTTTAAAACAGAATACTTCAGGCACTGATAACTTATGGTGGGAAATTTCTGCATTGGTTCTTCATTTTAAAAATAGTTACTCTTTTCATAGCCTCCAGCAATTATTCCACAGAAGAAATTCATTCTTCTGTTTGGTTTAGGTGTGATTAGATATGTGAATACTTGATTTCATATTAACTACTTTAATCATTTTTTTTTCTTTTCTTGACTTCTAGCCTAGGTGAAATCTCTGCTCTATTATACCAGCATCTTTGAACTTCAAAGTAATTGGAAATATGGCCCTTTTGTTAAGATTGCCTGATATTGGCATGTCATTCTTGTACTAAACACTAATTACTATTTATGACCAAACTTAGATTAAAATTATATTTTTTCATTTAAAAATCAGGAAAACGATTGTCCAACAAATTTAATCAGGTGATACATGTATCAGATATAAGAACTATGGAAATGTTTAAATGTGGTTATTTAAAAATTGAAGAAATAGGATTTTTAAACTTGAGATATACATGAACCTACCTATATTCTCTTCTTCCCATGTATTACCTTATATATAAAGAGGTAACCATTATATTTTATGAAGTTACACAATTTCTTTAATAAATATTGTTCTTCATTTGGCAGGGACCTAGAACTCAGCTTCTAGATGGAGAACGGGGCCACCCAGGAATCCGGGTTCTGTTTCAGGAGCAGCTAGAGTGCTTTTGGGTGAGGCTGGTACATTCTAAGCCAGGGGTGGAAAGAGTTTTTCCACAGAGTGTTACAATTTAGCTCTTTTAGAACAAAATCAATGGTATCAGAGGAAGTGGAAACGTAGGGGTTCCAAAGCCTATGATTGTACCAAAGTATCACAGCTCTTCATTAAGCTGCTCTGTTGAGCATGGCAGAAAGTGTGGGTGAAAGACCATGCCTGGTGGGCTTCAGTCAAGACACAGGCCTGGTGAGGTCCAGGCCAAGTGGGCCAGAGGGCAGACCCAGTGAGACAAGCCCCAGTGGGGGCTACATGATGACTCTCTGACAGCTATGGTGAAAACCTGGTGGTATCTTACAGCGAGCTGCCTACCCATTTATTTGAAATCAGGGATTTATAAACCTTGGGCAGTGGGAGAGATCTCAAAGGTGAATGTGTTTGATTCTCCAGGGTCAGGGGGTCAGTGATATTTCATTTACATGTAGTGGTACAGTACCTTATTTCCATGCAGTAACAGGGTCCACAGGAAGGAGAACACAGTACTTCATTTTCCTATGGGTGGGAAAAATCTTCAGGTAAAGTCAAAGTCTTTTAAAAAGTTGTGGCTTCTGTACATAAACAAACAAACAAACAATATTTTAGAATAATAAATACATAAAAAAATAAAAATTTGAAAACACACACAAAATAAAGTCAAAGCACCAAGGTATCTTATTAGCATAAGGTGTGTTTCTCCAGGAACAACTAGCTAGCCCAACTCCTTTTCTTATCAGGAAAGGGTCAGGCCTGTGATCTTCCCTGGGTGCTACAAAATCTGTGACAGGCATGGGGGTGGGGGTGGGGAGACTTTTAGGCCCCCTGCTGAGAAATGGTAGTCCCTTGTATAGGATCAAGCTCACATGGGCTATGAGAAACTCACAGTCCTCACCCTTATCAAGCATAGTGCCACAAACATAATCAAAACACAATTTAACAAAACGTCAGGCTATTTTAAGTAAAAAAAAAAAAAGTGCCCTTCAGTACTAAGTGATTTCAATATTAATAGTAGGAATGTGTAGGACTTAACAGAGGAGGCCAGTGAGCATGTTCATTCCAATACTGAAGAGGAAAAAAAAAAATTCTGCCAGATGTGGTAATGTACATCCAGAATAACAG
>NW_026592616.1:0-7265 GCF_907164565.1 Psammomys obesus
AGAAGGCAAGTTCCAGCAGAGGAAAGAGGGAGTGATTGGGACTTGAAATGAGCTACATCAGTACATGAAACTGACAAAAATATATAAAGAAATGAAAACTCCTTGATCAAATACAAAATTCAATTAACTTTCTATTTTATTTGTCCTGGTGTCTTTTATGGTAACGTTGCTTCAGTGATGTCCACGCAAAATGCTAATGAGGATAATTAGTAGGATGCCTACAGAAGCAGCAGGTTCTTTCCTGTGACATTTGCAGAGGTAACCCCATGGAGTTTACTGTAGCTATTTGCACAGGCCAGGTTTAAGTCGAGGGACACCTTGCTTGCCCCTTCCTGGGAGTAAATTAGACTGCTCTACAAATATTAACTAGGCAGCCACTTTTGTACTCAAGTATAAAAATTAGTGTTTTTTTTTTTTATGGCCAGTATTTTATAGCATTATAAAGCTTGAGGTAAAATAACTCTTTTTAACCACTGCCCCACTTCACCACGAGCTCAAATAAATACTTACTTAGATTGATATCTGAAAATTTTGATACTTGACTTTCTGCCAGAATAAGCCAATGTCTACCTTTTAAGCTGTTTTCATTGATACATTTTATAGGCACAATCCCAGCTGGTTAGAATATTACTGCACTCTCCAGAAGCAAGGGAACTCCGAACCTTGGCAATGTTGTACCTGTAACACAGTCCCCTTTCTAGTCTGACAGGGGGGCTTTCAGCAAGCAGACAGAATTAAAGATCTAAGCTTCCCAGAGCATGGTCAGCTTACAGATCTCAACCCTCACAAGCCTGACTCAGTCCTGACTGGAAAAGAAAGACAACTTTCACAAACTGTGACTTAGATTCACTCTTGTTTATTTCTTATTTTGATTCAAATATGTTCTATTTCAAATATTTCTCCTTGCTTAACGCCCTACAGCGGATTCTCTTCATACTCAAAATTAAGCCTTCCCTATGGCCAGACTTTCTGGCCCCTGGATTTTTGTCCTTGTTGAGTGGTCTCCTGGGGAACATTAGCAGAGACTTATCACACTCCTAATTTTCCATGACTTGACCATGCTGGCTTAAAGTCTCCTCTCTAGAAAGACCCTTCACAGCCTCCTGATTTTGTTTGTTTGTTTATAGCCTCTTCATTTTAAATGCACCCTTTGCTTTCTATCTTTTTACTTCTTTATGACATGTGTGTGTGTTGATCGTTGTATATTCTGTGGTTCACTGTGTGGTTTCTATTTTTTGCACCATAATGTAAACTCTTTGGGAGTGTATCTAGTGTCTGCAATGCTTTCTGATACATAACAAACAGTCCTCAGTAATGCATGCTGAGTGGTTCTCTATTGCCTAGCGTTATGTGTGAGTCTCACTCTCCCATATCGAAACAAATGTGAGCAATTCCTCATTCTGTTGATTTTGTGGATGAACCACAATGCTGTTATCACTGTTCAGATGGACGCACTTCAACCACTGCATGCGGAAACAGCTGTCTGGGGTAGGGCTCTGCTTCTTCCTTACACTGTGCCGTCACAGGAACCTAGTGCTTAGATTTCCAAAGTAACCAAGATGTCACCAACCAGAGGGACCTTTAGTTTGTTTCCTGTCCCTCACAAATGCCAAAGTTAAATCTAATCTCCATTGTGATGGCGTTTGTGGGGGCACTTAGTAGGTGATTAGGTCATGAGGACAGAGGTAACTTGAATGAGTGCCTTTGCCTGAGCACTGCCTCACCCTTCCCAGCCTGAGAGGGCACAGGAAGAAAACAGGCAGACCTGAACTGGAAACCAGACCCTCTTTGTACATGCTGATGCCTTGAACTTGGATGCCAGCTGCTAGAACTGTGAGAAATTTCTGTCGTTAGATGAATGCATAATGAAAATGTGGCTCATCAACACCTAAGTGTTAGTCAGCCACAAAGATAAATGGGATTAGGAAGAAAACTCTCAGATCTAGACAGTCCTCTATTAAGTGACATAACCTCAGCTCAGGAAGACAACCACTGCATGCTCTCTGTCATGTACAGGTCCTAGTTCATATTTTTATATATTTGTAAATATATAAGGAGGTGAGTATGGGGATGACACAGAAAGGGACTACAGAAAGGAGCAGAGGTTTTAAGGAAGGGGAGCAATAGAATACATGTAATAAGAAAAAAAGAAGACAGCAGCAAATGGGAGGGTGCGAAGTGGAAAGAAGGAGGAGGGGAAGAAGGTCAGCAAAAACAAATTAAGTATGGAAATTACACAAAGAAGCCTCTGACTGTACAATAATAAAAATAAACAAAAAATTAAAAATAAAAAACATCTCTGCCGCTTACAAGCCACCAGTTTGATTGTTTTGCTACAGCACTGTAAACTTAGACTAAAGAAAATTAGAACCTGTCCAGCTGGAGTGAACTGAGACTTGGCTCCATCCTATGCTGCAATAGTCATTGGACATCTTTAACCAAATATTCTAATTGACTAGGAGTTTTCATTCATGTCCCTTTAAAGTGCTTATTAACTAATTTGTGTTTTGGGAGTGTCAGTGGACGCTTTCCGGAGCTGATTCTCTCCTTCCACCATGTGGGTCTCAGGAATTGAGGAAACTTGGCTGGCAGCAAGAGCCACTCCTCATGAGCTGCAAAATAGGACACCCAGCACACAAGGAGGCCATGGGCTCTACGTCCCAAACCAAAGGATTAAAGCTAAGATGAAATAACAAGTTTAATCTGCTTTCTCAGCAAGGTTGCATGTTCTCTAAACAAGTTGGCTCCCATATCATGGGAACCTGCCTAAGTTTCATGTGTTGCTCAAGATTCGGGTAAAGAAATAGCTGCATCCAGGTTGTACAAATGCCTCATCTTCAGATACAATGGGAACAGAAGGCATGTTTCCTATGGTGACATTTTTCTTTCTGTTTCTGTCCATATGCACAGCCATACGACCATGAATAACGGAAACGTTTGTGAACAAGGTAGCACATGCTTGTCTCCTTGAGGGAAGCTGGGTTTTCAGCCTCCTTTTCCCAAACACCCAACTGGTAGGTAGGTCCTCAAACTTCCCCATGTGTGTACCCATTGTGGCGTCATAATGTCCTTTTTATCAGTCTCAGCTGACATGAAAATCTTACAGTGATGTCATCTGAGGAAATGGTGAGGTCGTGGATAAGTCTATATGCCACATGACTTTGCAAGCTATCACTCTTCAGATTTAGGGGTTTGCTAGTCTGGGCTTGCAGGCTTCATAATTTTAAAAGAGAAATGTTTCCAGGATGACACTCCTGTCTCATGGCACTGTACTATTTGTTCTTTGGCCTTTTCAAGGCAGATGTAACTTGCATTTTTACATAGTTGAAAATGTACCAGTATGGAAACTGAAACCCCCCATGCTGCCATCACTCTAAAAGAGCCAATATCTTTTAGAGACTGAGGCCTTGTGGACGCCCGGAACCCTGCCCCTGGTCTTCAGCCACTGTCTTTCTCTATGATTTGTCATGAACTAAAAAGAAGCATCTGCTTGTCTCAACTATCATATTAAATATTTAGATGCCATCAGCCAATTCCATGAACTACAGAATACAAATAAGATAGAAGGCTAAAAAAAGAAAAGGAATCCCTTATTATTTTATAATTTTTCAGAGCAGATTTGACCTTGCCCTCTTTCAATGTGTGTGTGTGTGTGTGTGTGTGTGTGTGTGTGTGTGTGTGCAAGTATGTGTGTGGAGGACAGGATTGTGGAGTTGAAGCTCTCTTTTCTCTTTATGTGCATTTCAGGCATTGAACTCTGCTCATCAGGCTTGAGCATCAATCTCCTCTATTCACGGATCCATCTCACAAGTCCTTCCAAAATTTTGGAATCGAACTACATAGGTAATAGTTCAATTGCCTTTCTTCAAAAAATCAGAATCTTATAAAAATGTAGGTAAGGTGTTTAGGTCAAAATTAAACACACTTTCTCATCATGCAAATATAAAGTCATATCAATTGATTTTCTCCTTTGCACTTTAGTGTTCTGCCTTTTCTCTATATATACTTTTTAACCTATTTTTTTTCAACATCAAAAGACATAGGAATGCAGTCTCTTATGGACATTACACTGAAAAGTTAAAATGTTTTAAGATGAAATGATGGTCACCAAACCCTTTCATTTACTCAAAGAGTAAACTTTATTGATGGAATAGAGATCAAATAAATAGAGGAAGCATATTCAAAGAATTTAAGTACGGACACCAAGAACTATCTCTCAAAAAAAAAAAAAAACCCCTTCTATTTAAAAATCAGATTTAAGCATTATAGATACAATGTTCTACATTAATATTGATATTTACGTGTGAAATACAATGGAAGTTTTAAAAGTTAAGATATAGAGAGAATTTTCTTTCGACTCAGAGATTCTTCTTGGGTACTTATGATGGATAAATCAGTGAGCTGATTGCTTGAGATGGATGAGGAAATTGGCCATCTTACATACCTTCTAGAAGCTGAGGAGAAAGAGCGTATGTTTGCTTTGTAAGTACTTACAGGTTGGAGCTAAAATGGAATCATGCCTTGCGTTCGACAGCAAAGAGAGTGTCATCAGTTGCTCTGCAGTGAGAGGTGACACAGCTAATGGGCTGGGACAGCCTTGGAATGCACACTGCTATAAAGTGCTATAATGGGTTCATCATTTCATTCAGTTTTATAAGCCCCTCATGTTTGTAGGTTTGTTTTGTCTTGTTTCATTTTTGGAAATCCCATCTCTTCAGGCTGAGTCATCTGTACAAACATATTTATGGAGAAAACTCTCTCTAGTCTATGTTCTCAGTGACCTTTGAGCATCACGGCGTGTTCTTTCCTATTCCTTCCCACATTTCCTTTAACTGCCAGATTCTGAAAACCTTGGAATCAGGTAACAGGTCTTGCTCATCTTCCCGTCTTTAATCAGTTTTGCACATAAAGCTGTCTACAGTCCTTAAGAGAAAGAAAACCGTTTATCATTTTCTTATTACTGCTTTCTTAGTTTCAAAAGAATCTTTTCTTAAATATGCTTTAAGCTGGAGACAAGAGAGTACATTTTTAAAGGTTTGTTTTTTAAACTTAGAAGAGTTTGTTTTTATTTTATTGTTTACTTTTTATTGCTAATAGATTTATTCATACAATGTATTCTTAGAGTTTCCCCTCCCCTAACTCCACAACTCCCCACCCATCCAAACCTACATTCTTTTTTATTTCTCTCTCATTATAATAAAAAGACACACACACACACACACACACACACACACACACACACACACACACATATATATATATATATATATATATATATATATATATATACATAACATATATGTAATATATTGGCATCTCTCAGACTATGCTTACATATATACACATAAAATATTTATATCTATTATAATAATATATTACTCTATTTGGCATCTCTTAGATTATGCTTACATAATATGTAAAGGCAAAATAAAGAAATGTAAAACCAGGGCCACTCTCTACTGTACTGACTTATTTCACTTGTTTTCAAGTTATGTACTTGTTATTGTGTTTCCAGGCATTCAAGAAAGGGTTGGTTCTCTTTGGAAAAGTACCTCATTGAGTGATGATTTTAAGAGTTCAGAAAGTAATCCTGTGTCACAGAGTAAGCCTCGCTTGATGCAGGAGGCCATACCTAGGAACATGTGGTTCATTACCTTATGTGGCCTGCAGTCATTTCAAACTAAATTTTCACTACTGCTGACTTGGAGTTTTAACGAAATAAAACTACACGAAGAAAGTTTGCTCTTGTTTTTCTTTTTTTCCACCACAGTTATGAAACGAAGAAAGAGCTAAAATACACCATAAATCAGCAAAGGTCTGTTTGCACTCTATGTGAAAACATTTCAATTACTACCGGTTTTAAGTCTGGAACATTTGCATCGTAGTTTTCTGAGATCGAAAACCCATAATTCAGATCCTACACGTCACTGTAGCCCTCCTGAAATTTCTTTTCCCTGCTAAGCACTTTACAAACAGGCATTTTCAAACATAAAGGACTAATGATTAATAAATAAACAAAGCAGTATAACCCTAAGCATGTCATAGTGGCCTTGTTTCGCCTGATTTATTTAGGCCTCCAGAAAATGAATAAATGAATTTTAAACAGCATCTGCTAAGATGGCCTTGAGCAGAATTCAAAAGGCAGCAGTTTTTTTGGAGACCAGAATACAGACAGACTGTCTTATCCCGACCTGGCTCTTAGCTCTCCTAGCCCTTTCTCCTCCTCTGCATCAGACTCTGCTCACTTTCTCTATCTCCCAGGGATCCTCTTTGCTTTTTATAACTTTCAGAAAAGGATTTGAAACATCCACACTAATCTGCTGAAGGCTAAAGGATTTTACTTCCCCAGGATTGCTGCTCTCAGGAAGAACGAGAGCAGAATGCGGAATGTTTTCTATTGGGCTCAAGCCCCTACCTCCACTGTAGATCTGCCTCCCATCGTCCTCTCAAGCCAGTTATCATCAAGGTCAGGTTAATCAGATTATGAATCTTCCTTAAGTTTGTTTTCTCAAAAATAAAGTGGGGAAAAATATCTTCCCTCACTTATAGGTTTGTTTTTAGACTTCGGAGAGAGTATGCAAAGCACCCAGTGCTAGATATGGAGGTCATGAGTAGCTGCTATTACAAGGCCAGCTGTTTCCAGCAACAATGAAAAAATGTGGCCCTCTTCCTGAGGGAAGCGCTAACCATCCTGTGAACTACAGGTGGGATCTGACTAGGTCACACTCTTATCAAACCTTTTGCTTAGTACAAGCTTTGTTTTCCTCCAGATATTAGCTTATTCCCCAAAAGAGTGATATGATTGATAGAAATGACTTAGAAAGTTGTAGGACTCACCAGAAGGGAAACGTTCTGAATTCAATTTACCGAAACAGCGAGGCTGCGAAAGTGAGTCTGTAAACAGAACTCGGCAGTCCTTGATTCCCAACCATCCCCATCCCCAAACTGTTGTTTGTTTCCTGTCCTGCTCATCTCTACAGACAGAAAGTACCTTCAGAATTAATTCTGTAAGTGTAAACTTACAACGTTTATCTTGAGAGAAGTATTCGACTCAAATCTTTTTTTAATCGGTCAAGTTGGCACAAGTGAAGCCTAGGAATCTGAAAAAGAAAAGAAAGAGAGAAAGAAAGAAAGAAAGAAAGAAAGAAAGAAAGAAAGAAAGAAAGAAAGGAAGGAAGGAAGGAAGGAAGGAAGGAAGGAAGGAAGGAAGGAAGGAAGGAAAGAAAGAAAGAAAGAAAGAAAGAAAGAAAGAAAGAAAGAAAGAA
>NW_026592617.1:0-10169 GCF_907164565.1 Psammomys obesus
GAAAGAAAGAAAGAAAGAAAGAAAGAAAGAAAGAAAGAAAGAAAGAAAGAAAGAAAGAAAGAAAGAAAGAAAGAAAGAAGAGCAGAAAGTTTAGGCTTGCAAATCTCTGGATCACAGAGATGACACAAAGGTTCTGATCTATCTACAAGTGACACTCATTGTCTCCCAAGCTTGAAGGTGTTTGTTATGCGTGGCTTTCCATAGAGTTGTGATCCACCGTTATCAACTGAGAAGATCATCTCTAGCTGTTGTTGTTTGGAGCTCCTTCCCTCTGGGCCAGCTCCCCTGACCGCACCTGCCGGGTGACTGAAGAGGAAAGGTCATGAGAAAGTAAACAGCTTCACAGCCGTTTCCTGAGCCATCCTGATCTTATCCTTGAAGACGGATGGCAGTCCGTAGCTGAACCTGTTATTAATAGCAGGCAGATGTAGCTGGGTGGTACCGGTGAGCCTTAGCACAGGGCAGATTCGTTATCTGCTGCTGGCGCTGCTCAGAAGCTCACTCCCGCTTTGAACCTAGTCTCCCTCTCTCACACTCGTTGGCCCCGTCTTTACCCCTTGCAGTCAGGTAAGGTTCTCTTAAAATGGACTTTCTGTTGTTTGTATTGCAGAAAACACTGTATTAAGCTGCTTGTATACTCCACTTGATTTATAGTTTTTCAAATCACGTTTAACCTCATTTGAGGTGTCTCCCAGCTGGGAGCAACATCCACCAATGGGTTCTCACTGACATGGAATCTTTAGACCGGCATCAGGCATATAATGACCATGGGGCCAACTTTGGCAAAAGAATAATTTTCACCCCAGTTCACCACCAGGAAGATAGAAAACAAACCCACATGTGCCTTTCTCTGATCATCAACATGTTTCTTATAAATCCAGGATCCGTGACAAAACCCAGAAAAACAGACATAGACAGAAGTTTCTAGCTGAACAATCCATCTGATGATACATTCCAGAAAATGCCAAAGGATTGTTTTTAAAGTAGTGCCTGATGGTGATATCATGATTTTTGTTTCTTCCATCAATTACAAGCTCTAGGGAAATCTCTGAAGTGTCTCCAATGGAACTGTTAAATCACATAAAAAAAAAAAAAAAAAAAAACTTAGTAGCTGACATGAATAGAATGTGTAATATCAGGAACCTTTCCTGCCCTTAACAGGAAGGGTGGTTATGGGTAGGTTGTGTGTGTGTGTGTGTGTGTGTGTGTGTGTGTGTGTGTGTGTTTGGTACTAGGAACTGAATCCTGAATTTATCCCTAGCCTAAGCAGGCACTATACCACTAATTATATATACATATATATGCACATATATGCATATATATATATATATATATATATATATATATATATATATATATCTTGTGATTGTGACCAATTTTAAAGACACAGCATGTACCAATGAACCTTAAATGAAAGTAAAGAATCTCCCCTTCATGTACATTCAGTCTAGTGTGGAAACAACTGATTACTATTGTAGTGGACTCAAAAATCAATGATACTTTTTAGAGGCAAAATAATACCTAAATCTGTATCTATTTGAAATAGGTACAATTTAGCTAAATAACATTGCTTAAATTAAGATCCTCCTAGAGCTTGAATATTTAGCAAGCTATCTCTGGGTCTTAATTTCATCATTTTATATATAAAAAAAAGAGGCGTTGGATGAAGCCTGAGCTTTCTTTCAGCTTTACTCATGTAGGCCCATTAATATACATTTCTAAAAAGTGCACCCCCACACACACTCACACACACACAAACACACACACACATATACACACTTGAGGTAATTTGTTTTACTTGTTGGAGTCCTAATGGCAAAGATTATATTTTGTTCTCAAACTTCTAATGAGGACTTTGAGGAAGTTGGTGTAGTCATCAACAGTGTGTGTGTGTGTGTGTGTGTGTGTGTGTGTGTGTGTGTGTGTGTGTTGGATATCCTGCCTGCATTTAGACAGGTGCAGATTCAGAAGCTGGTGTGAAGGGGATAGGGTGTCCAAGAGTCTCAGACTTTCCAACTATGCTTCCCCTTAGTGGAAAGGCCAGTGGAGCATCACCCTCTGCCTGGGGAGGGTCGGAGGATGAGGGAGGCCCCACCCTGTGACCTTATCAGCTGCCTTCAACCTGTGAGAATGGTTATTCCCAGTCCTATTGTTCAGCACTTCCTGATCCTGCTTGCTCCCTCTGACTCACCACACATGAAATCATAGCTAAGAAAGCTTCAAAGGGACTGTGGAAATCCTTAGACACACACTGTTCAAATGATAGTGTCAACTATAGAGGGACTATAAACAAAACCGTGTTTATCATGAAGTAATGCTACGTGTAGACCAATCACCAAATAGAGGTTAGGGTTGGGGAAGCTTGATCTTCTTTTCTTGCATGTAGATCCACCCATCTCTTCAGCTTTGCATAAATGTAATGCTCCAGCTGAAATGAGTTCCTTGTTCTTCTTTGCATGTATGTAGCATGATTTTGAGCTTTTTGTTTGTTTTTTTTTTTCTCAAAATTAAAGTGTCTTTGGCCCAGTGTGTCTTACTCTGCTTATACCTGACATAGCTCATTACTGGAAACTAGCTGAAATAACAATTTGTAGATAAGATCTGTTCTTGACATCTCAAGATGCAGTTTCTGTCTTTGAAAGGGTGTTGAAATCTACTGTAGCCCCTTCTAGAATATACCATGCTGGTATATTATTCCCTACTCAGGCAGAGAGGTAAGCCTTTCCAGGGAAGTAGAGAACAGGACTGAAAGAGTCTGCCTCCATAACCCAGGAGCTTACATCCACTGTGTTACCTAGCTGACCTTGAGTGTACTACATAGCTCATGCTGTTCTCAAATTCGTGGTCCTCCGGTCGTAGCTCCTTATCTTTTGTAGAAGTATTTGCAAGTTCTCAGGAAGTTAAGAAAATAATTAGGGTTTAAGGTGAGCGTTGAGGCTGGATGGTCATCCTGGCCAAACTAGAGAGGTTCAGAAGTACCCAGATTGCCCAGAGTTTGTAAAATGAGCCAGAAAACAAACGCCAGCTCATTGCTCTACCTTTTCCCATGCTCATAAAGGAGGCAGGGGACTTAGGTTCAACTCTTAGATCACTTTAAAAATTTTGGACAGGGCCCAATGAGCCCCACCCACTCCCTGAGGGACTATCCCAATTAAAGGTTTCTAGAGAGAAGGTGTAATTTTGTCCGGTAGTGAGGCCAATGATGGCTTGCCCTTGCTTTGGTAAACAATGGCCAGAAACTGCTTAGACTCAGTGCAGCACACACAGAAAGATGAGGTGAAAGTAAGAGAGAACTTGATCATCATGGGAAGGCTCTATTATGAGATGGACAAGGATGAGCAAAGAGCAAGAAGAAGCAATACGAAATTAGAAAAAATTCATTGTATAAATGTTTGGAACTTTCAAACAAGAAATAAAGAAAATGCCTCCTCCCTCAAATCACTTGAAAACCAAATAACACAGATGCAGTAGGAAATATTGTCCTTATATACTGGGTTTGTTTCTCTGTTGTTTCAGATACACTGGGAAGCCCACATGTGAAGATCTAGGTTTTGATTCCTCCAGTAGGCAACTAAACCGAAAACAGCTCTGTCTTTGTCATGTACATAGGCTAGTTCCAAAAGTAACAAAGTAAAGGTGCCTAGGGGAGCAGCTAGGGCAATCCTCCAGTTATCCAAGTTCATCTCTGTCTGGCTCTGGCTGTAGTTCATAAGAAAAACTGAGGAGGAAACCAGAGTGCATATGTAAACTATGTTATGATTAGCTGCAATCGCAAGCGAGCCCTCAGTCCCAGGCTGGTTCTTATCTCACATCAGCAACAAGAAACCCAAAGCCAATATCCAAGCAGGAACCACTGAGCAATGACTGGGAAGCGCTTACGGTGCTAGCCTGGAAGTCTTGCTTGTCAAGTCCCTCACATCCGGGTGTACAGAATGGGATAGAGGGGCACACTCTCCATCAGTAAGGGGCTTATTTACGGTAAGTTATTTTTATATACCGAACATTCTATTTGCGTGTGTGGTGTCTGTGTGTGTGTGTGTGTGTGTGTGTGTGTGTGTGTGTGCGTGCGTGATCCCACAGGTACACACATGCCATGTCTCTAGGCTCCCTGGTACTAACCTGCATCCCTCTTACATAAGCACCTGCTCTGTTGGACTGTCACAAGGCTGAGGAACAGAGCTGGCAGGGGGGAATGTCCACATAGATGTATAAACTGTTGAAGTGAAATAAACCTTTCCTGCTCATAAATTGACTTATGTCGGGGCTATGTAAAAGTAACAGAAAGCTGGGTAGCACAACATGTACACTTAGGCGTATACATATTATACACACACACACACACACACACACACACACACATGCATGGATATGTGTGCGTATGCATGTGTCTATGTGGATCAGAGCCAGGGCTCATAGTGTCAAAATGGAAATGTGTTGAAAAGCATAAATTAGCTACACTTGTGTGAGCTGTATGTTTGCTGTCAGCAAACAGAACTCCAAGTCTTTAGTTTGTGCATCTTATACAATCTCCCACGGAGGCAATTTTTAATAACTCTTTCCTTTGTCACACATGTGGTTTCCTCTCCGTCTCTAGGTTGCTGTAATAGCAAATAACACAGATTTGCTTTTGCCCATGTAGCCCCCTTCTATTATCTTAATGTCTCATTCACAACCTGCGCTTGTTCTCTCGGCAACTGCTTTTCGCCCCTCTTTGTCATTTCTCAATGGCAATGGTTTTGTTTCTATGTTTATGTTTGGAAACCATGAGTTTCAAGTGATGACTTTTCTGAAGACCAGAACTTCTTATATGCCCAGAACTCCTGGCAAATAAAAATTAAGATAGCTACATAAATTATTGAAAAACACAGAAGATTTTTGAGTGGTAGATGAAATACTGAAAAACAGATGACAGGTGGATGGCATATTGCTCAGCGGTAGTATGCTTCTTTAACCATACAAAGCCCTAGGTTTGAGTTCCAGAACAACAACAACAACAACAAACCTTACATTGGTAAACCAGAGTTAGGCCTAGATTATAAGGCCATGTATCAAGATGGTGGATTGAAATCTAAGCTTTAGAACATCAATTACTTCTGTCTGATTTTATTATATTCCTCATCCCCTTCATCTTGAGCTATGTCTGGCAGCTACAGTAAGCAATAAAGGAGGCTGAGAACCCTGAGAGTGAAGCCATCTTACAAGGTCATCTCACTCAGGGCAAAGCCTGGGCTAGAACATGCTGCTGCTTGTCTTCTCGCAGTTCTACTGTGTGTGTTCCTTCAACAGCGTATCTACCCAAGCACAGTGGTACACATTTGTAGTCCCTGATGCCTGGGCCATGGACATGAGAGCATGGCTTTTGTCCGTGTGGTCAGTGTCAACCTGAGCACCATAGCAAGCTCTCCATCTCAAAACAAGAAAACGGTTTCATCTAACAAGGTGACAGCCCCTGCCACTGTTTCAGGAACTCTGGTAAGACACAAAGCTTTACTTCTGCTCACAAATGACATGTTTGCTGTCTTGAAATGAAACACCTAGCTGTGACTTTGTCAAGGTAAGCATTCTGGCTGTGGGAGTCTAACCCTGGACTGTCTTGCAGGTTTGTCTGCAGAAGCCAGCAGCAGGAACTTGAGAGACAGGCTGCTTCTCTCTGCTCTGCTCTGCTCTGCTGTCGACTAGAAGCAGCAGCTGCTGCCAGGGGAAGTTGACCTAAAGGATGTCCTCGGCCCTCACAGCCAGAGGAAGAAGAGGAGGGCCTGACTGAACTGCATTGGCAAGTTCTCTAAATAAGCCTGAGTCATCGTGAAAAGCATGGATAAATGTCATACTCGAGAAACTCCTCTACCAGAACACTGTGGGTATGGAGATGAATTAGTTTAGAGTCTGTTGGAAGAAGCCTCAGGGAGGAATTTGGGGAAAACAACCTCTGAACTGTGGGATGGATCACTCTGAAGTATCCTAGAAATGAAGCTATGCTCTCAGGCAGGAAACTCCTCCCGAGAAGCCCCACATGGTCATCTTTCAGGACAGACTACGGTGAGGAAGTTCAGTCTTCCACATCTTAATTAGTGTTCGTTGCTTGACATGGGTGGCTCCTTTCGTGAAATTTCCTCTCTGTGTTGTTTTACAGAGGACTTCTCTCGAGAAAGGACCACAAACCCAGTTCCTTCGCAGTTTTGTTGAAGAATGTCAGCAAATTACAATTGTTTGGAGTCAAACTCTCATAAGCTGGGCCGCAGAATATTTATGAAACAAAAACAATCACAAAAGCCTTTGCTGCAACGCCTTATTGACACAGCTTTCCTGTCCCCCACATCTTGCTTCCTCTCAGGAAAGTGGGACGTGTTGGATGATTTCCCAGATTCTATTTGGAGAGGAAGTCTATAAGTTTTTCGCCATCCAGACCCTGCCAATCTGCACACTCCAAAGAACACCTGCAACCAACAGCTACGCCTCTTCCCTTTTGTGTGCCTGCAGCTATCAAAATAAATGAGCTGCCCTGGATGGGAAAATTACATCTCTTTTTCAGGGTAACCTTGCTCGCTACACGTGCACAAGGACTCGGGCACCATGATGTTGTGCCCAGTGCTCCCGACTAGAATGATAATGCAGACGTTTTGCATTCAGCCACTGTTAGTAAGTGTACCAACAGGAGCCCGGAAACAAGGAACTGCCTCTCTTCTCTGCCCAGATATACCACTAATGAAGTCCTAACACTTCTTCTTTTTTTTTTTAAGATTGTGAGTCCTTTCTCCCACTCCCATCCCAAGCACCTGCCTTGGAGGCTTGCACTCGACAGAGAAGGGACAGTTGCTATCCGCCTTGCACATCTGTCTAAGCCCTCAGGGTCTGGAGCTTGGCTCAGACACACTGAGAACTCACAGCAGCTGTATGCTCAGCCTTCTGTACAGCACAGGCACGGAGAGGGAGCTGTTGCTCAGATGGGTGTTTATCTGCTGCTTGGTATTTAGAAAGCTACCCTCGAATGCAGCAGTAGTCATAGGATATTATTTTGATGGAGAAATAGCGGAAGATACATCCATAGGCAAATGGAAAGAAAGGAAGAAAGAAAGAAAAAAAGAAAGAAAGCCCTGATCATGAAACCTACGAATCCTGCTTCTTCTCTGATGTTCCTGTTGCCCACTGAAGGTACTCCTTATTATTTCCCTTGTACAGTAGCTATGCTGGTGAGGCTGACACCAGATTTAGGGGGCGGTGCTGTGAGGCACACAGGTTTGTACACATCAAAAGAGAACACTGTGGCTCAGAACCCACTTCTACTTTGGAATTGTCCAGACAGGACAACTGGGTTCGATTTCCAGACACCAGGAAAGGCACCCCAAACCCACAGCAACTGTATCCTGTGTCGTCAGTCACTCCCTGGGAACTGGTCACTTCCTTTAAAGTGACTCAGTGTCAAGGGTTCAAAACGTTCAGATAAAACCATTTTGAAGTGTTCTTTTCTGGCCAGATTGACTTCATACCCTGTCCCTCCCTGCTGTTCATCTCCTTTAAATACCCTAAAGCTTTTAGTCATCTGACAGAACACTCAAGCTTTACGCCTTCACAGGGGCTTTCTGGTTATTTTGAGAACATCCTACCGAGAACAGGCCACATATCCTTATGCTGATTTCTGCTGTCCGTCTGTCCTAAGCTTACCTTCCTCCCACTTTTCTGGACTATAACAGTGCTTTAAGATCCCAGCAACAATGATCTTTCTTCAATATGCAAGCCACAGACATCTCTCACTGAACCAAATTCAAGGAGCACTCGCTGTTGCCAGTCATCCCTGGCCATCGTGATGCTGTGCTTTCCCTGATCAGCTCCCATTTTCAGTCTCATCCACATGCACATACATACCTTGGCAAAAGCTAGGTTCAAAAAGTCCCTTAAGGCTCAACAATTGACCTTTAAACACTGGATACACCCAACAAATTTTAACACGTGATAGCATCCCTTAGGATTCCTTTAATGTGAGATGAAAAAGTCACCATTTTTCTTCTGCCATTATTACCTTGGGGTTTTCTCTATTCTGTTGCTAATCTTGACATTCACCATGTAGCCACTAACAACCAGCGATCACTAGTGATACAGTGACTGAAGAGACATCTTACCATTTTTATTAGGAAAATAGAGATGGAAATTTTGACAAGAGAATATGATGAGTATGGGCAGCTCTGAAATTGAATAGTGTTTTCTATAAATCTTGTCTTGCATTGAGGAGAATAAGCATGTTAAATTAGTGCTTGCCACTATAAGACATCCAGCAGTGTAAGCACAACTCTCATCTAGATTTTGCACATGTGTAGACATCTGTGTGTTTCACAGTCAAAAAAGCATGCAAATGTCTGAGTCATATTTAGTCATCATTTGTTTATTCATGAATGCACTCACTGAAGCATTTTTAAAGCACCCGTTTCATATGAGGAGCTTTGCAAAGTTGCTCAAGAGGAAAACGTCCTTCATTTTAAGAGCAAATAATATGAAGAAAAGACATACATATAAACTACTGAAATATTTTTTTTTCAAAGCACAGAGATATTAAATGCAAATATGAGATCGGTGGCCTTACTTCAGACTTGATGGGCACGTGCCAAGGACAGACAGGAACTTCTGGTAGCTACAAGGTCAGGAGGAAGCCAGGTTTCTTCCGTTGGGATACTCTGCCAGGTTGCCTCACCATCCAGCCTGGCTGTTGGAGCTTTAGCTATCACATCCGCATTCCACATAGTGGAAAGAAGGAAGAGGGGAAGGGTCCCTCACTATTAAGGATGCTTCCTGGAAATCCCACACAATGCTTCTATTTATATCCACACCAGCAGTCAGGACAATTGCAAAAATACAGGCTGTCTGTTGGGATTTTAGCTAGTGACAATGTTAGCAATCAAACACACACATACACACACACACACACACACACACACACACACGTAAATCTGGACTTTGCTTCTAACTGGAAGTGCATCTGGGTAGTGGTGCAGGCACCCCACATTCCCTGCCAGAGTCTCTAGCCTGAATATATGGAGAATAAAGACATCTTCAAAAGAATTTTGAAGATTTATGACTGTCCTATGGATAGTTGAGTGATGAACTGGAGGACACCATTGTCTAACGGGTGACACAAAAAATAAACCCAAGAGCAAATCAACAGCGAGGCTGGACATCTGACCTCTCAAACTGAAGGTTGAGAACAGTAGATTGACTTCGCTGAACCAAGAGACTGTGTTTGGGTCCTTCTGCCATGACTTTCCACAGTATAGACAGGCCAACAGCAAGGCCCAGTCACAAGCAATTCACAGGAACAGGTCCACTCTGGGGTGTGCCGACACTGTGGGAAAACAGCTCTCCCAAAAGTTCTATTTTGTTAATTCATTTTTTTTAAGTTTTGGAGTTTATTTTTTTTTCTCACTGCAGCAAATACTATTAAATTTTTGGTCCTGCTTTGTTTGTATTTGAGTGTAATGATTTTACATTACATTACATTACAATATCACATTGCAGGACTGACTTTCTTTCAAGGGAAGGTGGGGAGAAAATCATTTATTGGAAAAAAAATTAAACACGGTAAAAATTTAAAATCTCACTCATATGCTATTTTGACCCTAAATAAAATTACCGAATCATTTTGATCTACAGTTCAGTCACTTGGCATTCTTACATTTATAAAAATTAGGAAATTACAAATTAATATGTGTGAAAAACCAGCCACCTTGTACTTTGAAAGTTAAAAATCGTTGGAGATAAAACTTCAATTGAAACCATTTTATGTTTTCATTCAGATTAATTTTTATTTGTTAAGTTCATGAAATCACAAGTCAAAAATTATAATTTTTAAGTACATATAATTTTTAAACATTTGAAAAAATATTTGATACTTCTGAGTTTTGAAACAATTGAAAATTTTCTTTCTTTCTTCCCTATTGTAATCATTTTCATACTGTGTACTGGCATCGTCTAATGACATGGGCCTGATACAGCCTGAGACACTTTACCTATAGGCCATCAGCATGATTCAGAAAGATTTCCAGTGTTTTTCAGATGGAAATCTTAGTACCAATTTAACTGAATTTTCTTCTGCACATGGAACTAATACTGACAACCTATTGGTCTAGTCACTAAGCCTATATATATATATATATATATATATATATATATATATATATATATAT
>NW_026592618.1:0-32763 GCF_907164565.1 Psammomys obesus
ATTTAAATTTCAAATGACAGCTTGCAAGTATGTACAGAGTTTTTTTTTATGTCAGTTGTAAAATAAATTTAAATTAAAACAAAAATAATTAACCATAAAATAAGAAACCTGTAGATCTTTATTGACACTGTCTTAAAAAACAAATAATTAGTTCAATCTCTGAATGTTGCTACTCTTTTTCTAATCCTTTGGGCTGCAGAAGATGAAATGAAAAGAAAGATCCATCTTATATCGCCTAAGGTAGAGAAAGTTGAAGGGTAGAGAAAGTTAAGTCCTTCGTAATTACTGTGGCCACAGGGAACAGACTGGAGAGCCAGTCCTACGCTTCATCTGGAAATGTTCCCATTTGAGGACAGGGTTGCTGCTCTAGTAAAATCAAGATCCTCAAAGAGTAGACCAGGTCCATCCCTTGACTGTATACAACCACTGGTAGGTTCTGCACCCTTCAACCACTGACCTCTGCCCTGCTGTAGCCCTGTGTTTATCCAGACTTGAGTTTTATCACTTAGCCCAAGGCCTAAGAGTCTGTCCTCTTCTCCCTTCCCCTTTGGCACCTAAACTCTATGTGCGTTACACTTTCCGGACTTCTGTGCCAGAAGGCAACCTTAGGTAGACATTTTCTTTATTGTACCTAGTCTCCAATATTGCTACTCTGATACCTTAGACTAGAGGAGGAGAAGGAGAAAAACCACTTAGGGCTCTTATCATCCTCAGAGTGTAGCTCTGACCACTGAAACAGGGAGACCTCTGGGCAAAATAGCTAAAAATGTATACTCTCAGTCTCATCACTCAGCCCAAGGCCTAAGGGTCTGGTGCCTTCTACCTTTACCTACAGAGAGAGGAGTTTACATTTCGTCTGGGCGTTTTTCAAAAGCAGATCTGTGGGATTCAGGCTCAGAACTCAGAAGAGCACTTATTTGCTCCCTATTGAACAGTCAAAGTGCCCATTTAGAAACTTTGTCCTTTGGGGAAGGTAAATTGGTCTGAGGATATTATGGGGATAGGATACAAGAGGAGGCAACTGTAGGGGCAAAAACAGTTAAAAAGAACTGCGGGTTGGCTCAGTAATATCACATACAGGATTGTGTGTGTAGTCAGGGAATATAAAATACCTTAATGGGTGCCACGAAAGTTTGAACACAGCATGCCCGCGGTTCTTTAGAAGCGGGCCTGCGCTAGGCAAGGCAACACGTAATTTCCACACACTGTTTTAAGCATGCTACTGAGTCCAGCTGTTACGGAAAGAGCTATGCAAGCTCTAATGACTTAACTGCTACATATGTTTCTAGAAAATTGGGATTTGAGAAGAGAGACAAATGACGTTCTTTTCTACTTTATTTGCCTGTTCAGGATACTGGTTGCCTGCTAGGTAAATAAACTTCAGGTTAGAGGTGACTGAACCTCAAATTAGCATTTTCTTTTTCCATGCACATTTTATTTTTATCATCATGCTTGCGGCTTTGCCAACTAACTAGTTGCTCCATAAATGACAGTGGCTGCATGCACAAGCCATGACTCATACTGGGATTAACTGGGTTTATCTGTGATCTACAGCATGCTGATGTAGTTCTAGAACTATTTCACACACGGTAGGACTTCAGGGAATTCCCTGATTTATTAAGAATCTGTAAGGCTACTAAAATGACTAGTGGAGAGCAGTAAGAACGTAAATATTGGCTTAAATGATTCCATCTTCTAAAATAAGAACTATATGGATATATAAAATATATTGCCTGCTATGTCCCAGTGATGACAAGTATTACAATCAGTAATTAGTAAATATGCAGGCTCTGCATCAAATCCTACACTCATTCATTCCCCACGTGTGTGTGCGTGCTTCAAAAAAAAATCAGATTCTGGACCCTCCTCCTTTTTTATTCATTCTAAGCCTGCTTTTGGTACATCCTTCTTTCTGGCCATTTGCATTTGCTGAGCCATGATTCACTGTAAGACTCAGGCAGGTCTCCAGAACTCAATGCTCTATCTACTACATAAGAGCGTGTTGTACTTTAAATGTGCTGGAGCAGTGTTACTCCGTGCATCCAGTTCATAAACTCTTAGTGATCTCCTCGGAGGCAAACGAATGTCTTCCAGAATATAAACGAACATGTGGCTTCTTTTCAGGAAGAGTAATGCTATTTTTAATAATAGTGCCAGTTGCAGTTGACTTAGATTCTGGTGAGGTTCCAATTGCTTGGCTGCTTCAGGGCAGCAGCAGCGTTGATAAGACACACAGGTCCAATGCACATATGCCTTGCAGGGCGCTCAGTCTCCTTGCAGCCACCTAGTCTGCCCTAAAGAAGCTGTGAACAAAGATGTCAAGAGCCCGTAAATACATCATAACTAACAAACATGTCACTAAGGATTAAGCAAGTTTGGGGGCATTTAAAATTTTTTGAATCAGATTGCACAAATCTTAGCTCCTTTGATCAAAAATTGAATTCCAGTCAGAACGGCTATCACAGAAACAACAACAAATGCTTGTGAGGGTGTGGGGAAAAGAGAGAACCCTTGTTGCTTAAAAACAAAATCACAAAATGTTCGATTTGTACCAATGAAGACTCAAGGGACAGATATTGGGGTGGAAGCCCAGAGAGGCAGAGAAAGCACCCAGCTGACCTTCCTACTCAACCGATGTCAGAGAAGGAAAAAAAAATACTTCCTACTGAGCTCAGGTCCCAGAATGAAAAAGCCCCTTCCCCATACTGTCTTAAATACCCTTCAACTCAATGTCCCTCCTTTCTACTTCAGATGTATCTCACTATCCATCTCCAGAACCTCCTCCCACTCTCTGTGTTTCCCCCTCCCCGCCATGTTCTCTTCCTGTCTATCTGGTTGCTGTTTCGCCTCTTGAATTAGAGTTAACTTTGTTTACTCCTGTTTACAGAAAGCTCTTGGATTAAAAGTGTGTGCTAGGACTGAGACATACCACAAGTACTCGCTGACAGTTAGAAACAGGTTTTTACAGTTCACAGTGTCTGGGTTCACAATGAGATCAAACATCCTAAAAAACAAAGTCTTATGCGCTGTCGGTGTGAACACAAACCTTAGTTCATTTGCTGTAGAAATCAGTATGTAAGTTCCTTAAAACACTAAAAATGGAACTCTCCTAAGACAGTATGATAGCAGTATTCCTGGATGTGTAGCCAAAGGACTCAAAGGCCACCCACAGTAAAGATAGCTGCTCAGCTCTGTTTCTTACAGTACAGTCATGACGGCTGAGCCATGGAATCAACCTGGTGCTCCTCAGAAGGTAAGTGTGTAAAAACAATGTAGCATATATACATGATGGTACATCAGGCGGTTGCAAAGAAAAGTGAGATGATGCTGTTTCTGTGAAATGTGTGGCTGGGTCTCCGTGCCATATTCCAAAATCCAAATATTACACTTTTTTTTTCTCATTCATAGACTCTCAGTTTGAAAGCCAGATGTGAAGGCAGAAGGGAGCACTGTCCTGATTTCATTCTCTAACCAGAAGCAGCTTGGGAAGGAAAGGGTTTTTGTTCTGATTTGGTTTCTGTTTCTTGGCTTGTTTTGTTTTGTTTTGTTTACACTCCCAGATCACATTTTATCAGTGAGAGAAGTCAGGGCCGAACCTTAAGCAGGAACCCAAAGCAAAATCCACGAAGGAATGCTGATGGGGCTGGCTGCCCTTTGGCTTGCTCCCAGACTCATGCTCCTGCTTTCTTGCATAGGCCAAACCCATCTGCCTAGCGATACGCTAGGAGAGACCAGAGAAGCTAATGGAAGATAAATATTATCAGCACACTTTGTGCGCATATATGAAAATGTCACCACGAAGCTCATTACTTTCTAATTACACTGATACAGGAAGGGGAGTAAATTCACTATACCGGAATCCCTGCTCAGGGCACAGGACTTCGCTGCAACCACAGAGATGTGTTTTACTATAGTTATTTTTCAGCTCATAAGTAGAGCTTCTTAAATAGTCTTTAAAAATACTGTCTTTAATCGATAGCAAAATGCATGTTCAAAAAATACTCTAAAGATGATAAATTATTTTCTTTTTCTTTTGAATGATAACTTTGGGATTCATCCTGGGGTTGGGGAGGGTGCGGTATTATTTCTGATTTTACTGTTTAGAGAACTGAAGTTCTTTGGGCTGACGGACTGAGGAGGGCGTGGACTGGAAAAGATTCAGGCGCTGGTCAAATCTTGGCTCCGTGCCTTGCTGAATTAGTGTGACCCCTGGTGAGTTATTCAACCTCTTTTGCATTAGCTTTCCCATCAGTGAAATGAAGGTGTTATAGCGCTACCCTGGGGCTTTGTGACAACCTAGTTAAATGTATATTAGGTGTTTAGGACATCAAATGGAGGCCATGTGTGGGGGGGAGAGAAACCTAGAGAGCGCATAAGAGACTAGCAGGGTCCTTTTTTATCAGGCACACAGCTACCTGGCCTGCACCTGGCGAAGGCAGGCGATGATGTCAGAGGTTACCAGGCCCCTAAAAGGCAAGCTAGTGGGAATGCCTGTATGCCAACGACCATTACATAGAAATGCCATACATGCCAGCAGTTACACTCAGATTTCTAGACTGTGTTTAGTGTCCATCTTATTACAAAAGGGTCTCTGTTGTCCCCTGCCTCGCCACTCCAAACGCGGTCAACAGGATGTCGGGCTGCAGAAAACAGTACTATTGCAGAATCATGCTCTTACATAGATTGTAATTGCTACATTTTCTGGAATTAATATTCTCGAGGCTGGTCAAGCTACTGGAAGTGATTGATTTAGCAAGTCTTGCTCTTCAGGAGAGCCAGCACCACAGGAAAAAGGCTGGCTTTACAGTTACTGTACAGTCCTCACAACAAACCTATTTATCCATATTTATAAATAAGTAAAGGGGCGCTAACAAGTTACAGGTGTGCATGGAGTCAGGGGCTGGTGATAGGGATCAAGAGGGAGTTTAGGGTCTGACTGAGTAAAGCTGCCTGTGGAATGAAAGACACAGGAATGTGCTGAGTCCCAACAGGAAACCTGATAGTCAGCGGGGGCTCTCACAGCACCCTGAAGAACTGCAGTGGAAGCTGAAGGCTGGAGACACTTTTGTTCTAAGCGGTGCTGATTGTTTTTATCTGGGTACGAAGGACAGGTTCTAATGCATGGAAAATTAAAAGCAAATAAAAATAAGTTAACAGACGGCTTTTCGATTTCGATTTTCCGCATTCTTGTGTAAGCTCTCTTTTATCCCCCTTTTGATTCTTTTAAGGTTTCCATTTAGTCCATTGCTTAAGTTATTTTTAGCATTTTTAAACTTAAAACTAATCTGGAAATTTCCTTTTCTTTGATATGTTTCCACAGTAAAAAAATTTCAGAATACTAGTGTGAAATCACACAAAATTTGATGGTCATATTGTCAGCACCACTGAGTTTTCATACTTTCACTCTCATGCTGCTCTGTCTTTCTCTGTTCTTTAAGAATGTGGCATGGCCATCTCAAAGGACAAGCTTAACAGTAGCCCCAAAAGATAATTATCTGAAGAAAAGGGGGAAATATAAGAAATTGGGTTTCAGAAATTTAATAAAAAATGGTTGTTCTATGTTGACCTGGCTCAGAGCAAATTTTGGTCTCATCTAACCTTGGTGTTAGACAATGATGCTGATAGTATAGGGCAAATCCTGGTGTGCTGCAGGAAAATCTCTGAGAATGAACCAAGTGCAAGTGACAGCCAGAACATGGTCTTTATAAATGCTAAGTGTTACTCTACTCAAATACAAAATATAAACTGATGAGGTAGAATGTCCAGTCGAAAGAGATAATGTGAGCTTGCATTCTTTTATATCTTCTTGCATAATAAGAACAAGCCACTTTTTGCAAGTTTGCAAATTCTCGGTGTCCTGGAAAGCTACTCCATTCACAATAATTCTCCTGAGGAAGTGGAAAAAGAAAGAACTGGTAAGTACACACTTCAGTTTGAATTAGTTTTTTGTGAAACTGTGATGCCTCTAGTTCCTTCTGGTCCAGATAAGATAGGAAAGTCTTTGTTCTTGCTGCCTGGCAAGAACGGTCTCTCCTTTTATGCTTTCAAATCACACCATGTTCTGGTGGAAGAAGGGCAGGAAGAACAGAGGACTGGCCCACCGTCCCCCTCAGACACTATGACACAGCTCCCACTGTGTAGGGTATCCACCAGGAAGACCATTGGACATGGGTTTAAATCAATAGAAAACCTTTATTAGCCGTCCAGTTACTACACTGGGTATTTGGGATCCCAGTGTAGCCCCAAGCCTTTCTCAAGGTGGGCTTCTAAGCACAAAAACTGTTTGGAGTTGATATACTTTAGTTAGCAAGAATAGTTAGAGAGAAACAGAACTATAGAAGCCAAAAAGTAAGCTTAGCACATTTAGAAACTTTCCCAGGACTACAGAATTTTATGGATTGGTCCTTTGTATTAGTTTCGGTAGGTGGTGTCTTCTACATGCTGAGTTTTAAAGTTTGAATGGTGCTTCCATTATGGAATCCGTTGTGCTAAGGTCTGGGGCCCTGTTACCCCACTCTATCCCTTCCTAAGTAAAAACGCAGAGTTTCTATTATGAGCTTTTAATTTCACTTGTCTACGATTCAATAATCTCTTCCTATTCTAAAGATATAAATCACTGATATATATATATATATAATTTATAGATTATATAAATACATATATATGTATTTATATAATCACTGATATAAATCCATGACATATATATACATAGTTAAAGTATCTTTATTCTGTAGACATGCTATTATTTTAAATAGCTGATAAACCATTGATATTTAATAATGTAAATTCCAATTCAAATGAAGTAATTAAGATTAATGTTGATGAAAAGAAGCTTGACTGTAGAAGGGCCTTCTGAAGTGCTGCCTTCCAAATCATTTTGTGTACATGTGATCACAGATGAGGGACATCATTCAAATATGGACATGTTTACTCTTTTTGGGCTTGTTGGTTTGTTGTAGCATGTGAGTTTAAGCCAATCCCCCACTTTATACAAAAAGAAATTCATATGTCTTTCTCAACATTCCTGATATGTGTATAAAGACACACGGTACATCCATGATCAATGTAGACTCACCGTAAAGATTAAGACACTTACAGAATATTTTTTAATTGTGTGAGAGAGATGCTTTAGAAATTGTTTCCCCTCTCCCTAAAATGTGTTGTTCATCATAGGAAGAGTTTCCTCATTCACCATATATGACAATGTTCAATGCACTTCTCAGAAATTCTAAGGTGGTTTTCTGAGGTTAAAGAACATAAAATACACCTGAGAAACTGAACGGAAACATGGGTACACTCTTTGTCCCAACACACATTTCATCATTCTTCTGTGCATGCTTGAAAGTGGATTCTGTTCAGGGAGGCATGTGATGATGGAGTAAGGAGGCTGATTTTTAAAGGAATAAATTAAACCCTTTCTACCCTCGGGTGATACCCTTTCCAAGGGAGATTAATGTTCCCTATTCCTTTTCCACCTTTTGGGGTTGTTTTCTTTTCTCCTTAGTTCTAGTGGATTTTCTTTCATTGCATTAGCAACGTCAGCAAAATTAATTTTTTTTCTCTAGGGTAGATAGGCAAAAAGAGGATTTTTTTTTTTCGTAGGTTTTAGTTCTAGGCCAGTGGGACTGACTCCCCAGGGTGAACCAGCTTCCTGCCTGAGTCTCTGTAGTTCTTCTCTACCTATATGTGTTCTGGCTCTGCTCTTTTAAATCAGGATGGTGCTGCTGGTCTTTCTCTAGATCAGGTGCTGGAATGGAATGGAAGCACCTGGCCACAAAACCCTTCCTCTGCATCTCTCCTGACATTTCATTTCAACAGGGCCTTTGCTTCCCAGCTCTCGATTTGAAATCGTTTTCTACCCTGTTCTGGGTTCATGCCTTCCAGTCACAGTATCTTCTTCCCTGCACTTAGAAAGATCTTATAATCCATAACTTTATGGCTTCCTCCTTAAAGGGAAATTTTGCCTTGTAATATTTTATTAAAAATTTCATTAACCTACTTACTGGCTATGTGGGTGATATTCATTTCAGTTACTGTATCAGACCAAGCTCTGTGAGGCAAGGGTTTTATTTGATCGTCGGGCAGGTACATTGCTCCATGAATAAAACTCCAGCATGCCCAGATTCTTCACTAAACACAGACCAGAGCAAATATACCACAGTTGGAATTCATAGAGAGTGTCATATTGTTTTCATCTTATATTGACTGTATTTAAGAATGAGTCTTCCAGATGAAGCCTTGAGAGAGTTCCAAGACTTATTGGTAAGTTCTGCCAAATTCATCTCATCAACTACATTTATGATGTGTAATTGTTGTGAGAAGCACAAAGCCAAGGCAAAGAGCCTGAATTAGAAAATGTGGTTAGTTCAGATTGACTCTATGAATTTTAACTCAGAGTGGAATGTCCTCCCCACTCTTAGAATCTGAAGGCGCACTGATACGCGTTGAGTGAATTATATATGCCTCCCCGGGGCCCAGGGACTATACGTCAGTCAGATACATCCAAAAGTTTTCTGGTGCGCAGTGGCGCTTCCCCTAGCAGCATCTTGCCCACCAGCTTAGGTAATAACTCATCTGATAATTAGCTTGTTATATTTTAACAAAGTGGTTGAGAAGAACGACCACTCCGCTTAAAGGAAAGAACATTGAAGTTTTCTAGCAATATATAGAATACGGTGACTATAGATTTAAATGTACTAAGATCAATGAGGTGTGCTGCACCTGAAAATAAAGCAGTGTACAATACGGAGGAGTATGCATCACTAACCTCTGGACTTCATACATGCACACAAGGGTCCAAACACCGGCACATATCTGCACACCACAACACAGAGAGAAATAAAAATGGAAATTTAATTGAGATAAGTGGTAAGTGAAACAACACGAGACATAGTAACAAGTATGATTTTCTTTCGGTTGGTTTTAATTAATTAATTGGCTAATTTTTAGAGAGGCGGTTTCTCTGTGTAGCCCTGATTGTCCTGGAACTCACTCTGTAGTCCAAGCTGGCCTCAAACTCAGAGATCCGTCGCCTCTGCCTCTCCAGTGCTAAAGGTGCAGGCTGCCACGCCCAGCAATTTATATTCTAAGATCTGAGGAGCAAGAACTGATAGTTAGACATCTGCAAGTGTCATTCTTGTCAGTAAGCAAGTCAAGGTAAAGATGTCTAAATTTGCTTTGTGACACCCTACAATATGCTTACAGTCACTTTGGCTGTTTTATTAGTACAATAGCAATATAATAAGAAAAGATGCAATGATGTTTTTGACAGCCAGTGAATGCTGGGCATGTCACAAATGCAATACTTTGAATATAATAGAAGTTGTGGCTGCAGTGAACATTGGAAGAACTGGAATTCCATTTTTTTTTTTTAAAGCATCATTTTAAGGTGAGCGGAGGATCAAAAGTATTAGCTTACCAGAAAGTTTTGCTTAATTTGGCTCAGGCTACAGATGAGATGTGGCCTAACCAGAGAAACCCTGCCAGAGGAAAGAAAACCAACATTGCTGTTAGTTCTGGGGCTAGCACTCTGATCTTATTGTACAACTGATGAATTCTGATGCTATGTGAAGGAACAGGGGGCCAGAGCAGAAACCTTACTAGGGCAGATTGAACTCTCAGAAGATAGTTGTGCTTAGAAAAACTATGGCCAATTTACTCCAGGCATTTGAAAAATATTAACTCCACATAGGACATGAGTTAAGCAAAACATCTTTGAGGATAGTAAAAAAAAAAAGATGTGTATCGTCTTTCAGTGCGAATGAGACAGAGGCTTGCCCAATTATCACTCCAAAGCTCAAATAAGCCACACCTTCAGAACAGGGGGAGTTGAAATGAGAACAAAATGAGAATCTTCTAGGGTGAAAGGTGTCCTTCTCTGGAGTAGCAGTTACGTGACTGCATAAAATACGGAGTCTGAAGCTAGCATTGTCAGGCATGTCTAGAAGCAGCGGTGAGGAAAAGACAACAGAAATGGGCAGACACATGTGCTGTGGGAGTTGGAAAACAAAGACTTGGGAAGTGGTTTTCAAAAGAAAAAGGGCATGCATACAAGTGAGGAAAAACAAATTTCTCCAGAGAGGAAAGGAGAGATCGTCCACTAAAAAGCTGTAATAAATAAACATTTCAGTAAATGCATATCAAACTTGAAAAGGTGGGGTGGTATCTGTGGAGCAAAATAAACATTGACCCAAAATTCAAAAGACCAATGAAATGAAAAAAGTAGTAGTGAGATAAATGGAATTAGACAGTTGACATCTATCCTCCCTGGGGGAATAGTAACAATGTTTTCACTATATTTATGGTAATACGTCTAAAACTTTGCTTACTAGTTTGTTTCTGTAAGGCACTGGAACACCTTTTACTCTTTTATATTTCTCTTCCTTTCATTCACCCCGGCACTAACAGTTACTCTAACGATCATTAAATTAGGAATGTTGGGTTTTTTTCCCCTTTTAAATTAAGCTCATATTTAGAATATGGCTAGAAACACAATTGGAATTATGTAATGATGATAGATTATGCAAGAATATGAAGCAGTTTATTTAGATGTATCAAGCATTTTTTTTTGGAGTTTTCTTTTAACTCAGTAGTTCAAAAATAATGTCATGGTTTCCGCTTGGGTGAGAAATTAGAGTCTGTAGGGATTTCATACATTTTAACCAAACAGAATAAAACTAAATGGTTTTCAATAAAGATCCTTTACTTTTGGACCATGTTCAAACATGTTTCCAATTTCCACTTTGCCTTTCATCTGTGGAGATGCTTTATACCTATTCAGGGGAAACAATGGACATCCATTGGCGTTAAAGTGGAAACTACTCAATGCTAGAAGATGAGGTGCAAGAAGCAGGTGATTTCTTTCCCATAGATAGTTGAAGGCCAACAGGTAAGGCTGGCTTTTAAAAAGTGTTTGTTCCTAGTAAAGGGAGCAGGGTCTTTCTCTGACATGGACTCTGTTGCTTGCTCTTTAATGACTTCCCTCTGGTGGGGCAGCCTTGCCAGGCCACAGAGAAAGAGGATCTAGGCAGTCCTGATGAGACTTGAAAGGCTAGGGTTAGATGGAAGTGGTGGAGGGCAACCTGCTTCTGTGGACTAGGGAAAGGTGATAGGAAGGGAGAGGAAGGGAAGGTGGGACCAGGAGGAGATGGGGGCCACAATTGGAGTATACAATGAATAAATTATATATAAAGAGTGTTTGTCTTCACCTCTCAGCTAAAGAAGATAATTTTATGATTAAAAGTGGTTTATAATTCTGAGTGTTGAGGTTCTGTCTTGAGCCACTGTGCCAGAAACAGAATTTATTGATACCAGTAAATTCACAGAATGCAACAGCTATGATGGCAATTGTTTGCCTGATAATATTGCCGACTTTGTGTAATCTGGCCAAGAGGAGCGCAGGTTCCTTTCTTCAAATCTTAATTGCTCAGATTAACTCATATCACACATCTAACATTAAATGTATCTCTTTTCATAGATGCATATATGTTGCTCGAGAATGAATACAACTTAAAGTGGCTAGAGGAGAGTTCAAGAGTTTTCAAAAGTGGGTTGATAGAAATGCAAAAGAATTGTATTGATAAGATAAGGCTCTCAAAGTAGCCACGGGGAAGACGCTCTTGCAGTGGAGTCCAGGTTGAGACGGAAGATGAAGCCAGCTGCAGAGAAGGAGGGCAGAACCAAGTCAGGTCCCAACAGGTGAGCCGATGGAAAGGCAAGCGGCATTCCAATAGTCTGAGTCAACAGCAGCAGATATACAGAGACCTAGCCAAGCTGAAGCCCCAGTGAAAGTCCAGAGTTAGACAACAGGCAGTGGTAAGGCCATTGCCGTTGCTTTTACTACGTGTTTTGGCCACTCTCTGGAATCTAGGTGAGAAAATTATACATTGCCCTTGGTATATGTGAAAGAAATTCTTAGGACTTTTCCCCTGATGCGATTTGAAGACACTTAGGTGTTCTTAAAGGTCCAGTTCATCTTGCTAAGTTTTACTTACCAGAAAGTACTTTTTCACTCCCAGGAAAAATTCTTTTATCTGTCAATGCTGCATGGGTGATGTTTGAGGTCCACCCAGGAGCACAAACATCCTCCACCCTCAATGACATCAGAAGCTGCTTCATAAAATGGAGTCTTTTAGGGCAAGACACAGTCTAGAAACAAGACAGAGAACACTGTTTTACACCAGGCAGGGTAGCTTAGAGTAGAAAACAGCCTAACCACAATAGGTTCTTCAAAGTATTCTCCCACAATTCAATTTGATTAAAATATACTCAGCTTGGATCATCAAATACTTACTGATTTTTTTCACATTTTTTATATTAAGTAAAGCAGGAAAAAAAAGTATGAAGAAAACAAGAAGAAAAGATGACAAGTGTAGTTTATCTTGACCAAAAGACCAAAAGGACACCCAGATCAAAATATGAATAAAAACCCCCCTAACTAACTTGTGGCAGTATAGCCATAAATGAGTGAAGACTGTATGTTTCTTCTGGTCAGGAATATTCTCCGAGTATTTTTTTTTTCTTAAATGCATTTTATTTGATGTATATGACTTCTCTATCTGCATGTACACCTGTATGCCAGAAGAGAGCTACAGAGCCTAGTAGAGATGGCCCGGAGGCACCATGTGGTTGCTGGGAATTGAACTCAGGACCTCTGGAAGAACAGTCAGTGCTCTTAACCACTGAGCCATCTCTCCAGCCCTCTCTGAGTATTCTTAAGTGAAAATAGTAGTGTTCTGAGAAAACTACTGTGGGCAGTATGTTGCATGTGCTTTAGTCTGCGAAAGAGAGCACAGTGCAGAGAAAAGTGGAAACAAGTGAATTTTTTGAGCCTGTTGCAGAGTAGTTCAAGAGGCAAAGCAGCAGAGGTGTTTCTCAACCTTCCTCATGTTGTGGCCCTCTAATATAGCCACCCATGTGGCGATGACCCCAACCATAAAATTATTCTGTTGATACTTCATAACTGTTCTTTTGCTGCTGTTATTAATCATAACCCAAATATCTGATATGGAGAATATCTGCTATGTGACCCCTAGAGGGGCTACAACTCAAAGACTGAGAACCACTGGCTTAGAGCGTCAACTCTTCACTGCTTCCTGGAGCAGCATTTTGCTTTTTCAAGCTTATACTTTACATCTCCTGTTGAATGGGATTAATAATTGAAATTGTGCAAATAATAAGAATACCCAACTTGTCGTATGAGAAATAGTGGGCAAGTCTTTAAACTAGTAGCTGACCCATTAAATACTGTGTAACTTGTAGCTAAAACATTTCAGTCGTGAGAAAGACATGTAGGGGCCCACAGGGAAATGCTGGCAAGGTCTGAGGTAGGAAGGGATATCTAGAATCACTAATAATAGAACACGGATATGAAAGGTGTAAAGTAAAGTGACACAATCATAAAGTGGGGGAAGGGGTGTTGGCCTGTACAATAAAACATGATAAATTCCTGTTTGAGAAACCATGATAGAGCCACATTGAGAAGCAATTAGAAACAAAATGATGGAGCTATGAAAAGAAAAATTCTGTGTTTCCAGAGAGATGGAGGTAGATGGCAAAATGACCAGAGTGGGGAGCTGAGACACACACAAAGAGACGGGAAGAGTCTCCTTGTTGACATTCTTAACATTAACTTCGTTAATTTTCCAGAAGAGATGGAAAGGACCAAGGAAGGTCTACACTGAAAATCACTGTTTCTATAGCTCCCCGAGACTTTGGAGAACTAAGCTGTGTAAAAGATCAGTCTTAAGATAGGTCAGGAAAGTGACCAGCATTCTCTTTCTTTCAGACAGGGTGTGTTTTGTTCAGGCAAGTTTGATTAAAGCGCACAGAACGCTCACATTTCTTCTACTTTCTGTGTACAAAGATGTTCTTCAGAAAGAGCACAGGTGTTCTTTTCTCCTTTCATGCCATCATTCTGAGCAAAACAACTGTTTACAGTAAGAAGACCATGGTAGCCTTTGGGCATGTCCTTCAGGATTAGTGAAAGAGACTACTGATTGGTAGGAGCTGGGTGTCCTTCGAATTCCTTGAGAAATGAGTATTTGTTAAAAGTTATGTTGACAGGCAGTTGCGTGTGCAGTCACCGCTTGTCCTCCAGACGGAGATGGTGAATACCCCCGGACAACCACCCAGGAAATGCTGTGAGTGGTAGAGGGCACTGTCTTCATTTGACTGTCTGGATTCGGTCCTGTGACTGAACAGGCCTCTGCATGTGGTAGTAGGGTTCATTACTAATAGTCTTTGATGAGTTCAGCTTGGTGAAGAAGTAACTTTTAAAAGCCCTGGGATTTGTGTCTTTAAATCTATATGCAGTTGTATGACTGCATTTGATTGTTTCTCTTGATAAAAGATTTTAAGTATTGCTGATGCTATGATTGATATTAAATCGGCGACATATAATGAAGGGTTGAAAATGGCAGGGGTTCAACCCAGAGGAACATTTTATCCCTGGGCAATGTTGAGGTTTGTTAGTGGTCTGTGAAAACAAAACAAAACAAAACAAAAACGAAACTTTTCTTGATTTTATTGTTACACCTTCATGTTCTTCAGGCAGCGAAGTCTTGTCATTATCCACATTCAAACTGGGTTATGACTACAACTCTTTCTCTGCTGCTTGCTAAGGCCTGAAACAGTTTCTCAACGTTGTCCACTTAGTTTCACGGTTAGAAAGTTCGCCTAAAGTTCCAATTACTCATGCCAATCCCGCTGTTCCTTAAGAACAGCCATAGATAGGGCCAGAACACCTCTTCAGGTAACTGACGCCATCTCTAGGATGCCACACTGTTAAAATGTGAGAGGAAGTGGGAGGGCGCTGCTGGCTGCTTTTTCAGGTGGAAAAACTAAGCGGGAAATTTCAGTCATGTGAGGTGGCAACATATGAAACGGCAAAGTCACAGGTTAACAGTTACAGCCCCCTGCTGACCTGTTTTTACAGGAGAGTTTCTCTCTACTACATCCTTGTACAAGCACAAATGCCAAGTTTTTCAAAATTCAATCAGTAATTATTCATGAATTCTTCCTAATTACAAAATAGCAAAGAAATAAGATAGATAAATTAGATAGACAGACAGACAGACAAGTAGATAGACTATAAATAAACAGACAGAAATCTGGTTTTGTCTTTAAGGCTGTTCAAAGATTTTCTAGTGCTGGGATTAGAGGTACACATAACCACAGCTAGCTTCACTGAAGTTTTAAAGATGTTAATGACTGCAGCACTACTTGTTTTATCCTTTTTACATTTGCAACCTAACTTATGACTGTAAGAATGCAACTCATAAAAATGGGCACAAAATGGTTATAGCCAAGCAGAATATTAACTGTGGTTATAAGCTGATTTCAGCTAGTTTTGTGTTTTGTTGTTGTTGTTTTGTTTATTTGTTTTGCTGCCAAAATTAAAAGCTTCCATAGAAAAAGCAAGCCCATAAAAATTGCTGTGATGCCTTTCCTGAAAGAATGTCAGTTTGCAGTTTAATAACAGGTGTCTGTTTGAAGGTGTGAGGCTTTATATTTAAAATGTATGGACTCTGCATTTGCCAACTTTTAAAAATATATGTAACAAAGATTACTAATTAACTTTGAAGGTTGAAAGTCCCAGTGAAGCCTAGTAAAATGAAGAAAGAAAAGGGCATGGATCAGTACTCAAAGGAACATCTGGATGGGCAACAGGTGAAGATTCAAAACCAGAGAAGCCTTTAATCTCAAATACAATGGAAAGTCAGTTTAAAAAAATCACCTATACCATGTATCTGAATTGTATTGATCAGCATAATTCAGTCAATTCTGTAATTTTTCTCATTCTATAATAGGCATTTAGATATCATCAATATGTTTATTACATCTTTAATATATATATTATATATATATATATATATATATATATATATATAGAGAGAGAGAGAGAGAGAGAGAGAGAGAGAGGTTTCTTCAAATCCCAAAGAATTTTATAGATGGATATTTGTTTATCCAATGTCTGCTGGTTATTTCCTATAACTGACAACTGAAATTCAAATACTCAAATTTATTATTAGAGTAAGAACTATTTTGGTGTCTAGTGGGTGCGTGTTAAGGTTATTACTTTATTCAGAATAATTTAGGCAAATCCACATGTTTCTAGATAATATTTATGTACCTTGACATTATATTATGAATGCATTCCATAAACCCTTCCACCAAATTATTTGTAAAACTTTGCTGTAATTAGGGACAGTGTTTACAACTACCTTTTTTCAGACTTCCTTATGCTCCCATGGTTTACAAAGGTTGACAAGGTCTTTAAAGATTATTCCATATGGCTACATAAGGTACCATTTATGCACAAATGCTCTTCTGTGTTTCCGAGCATTGATGGTAAAAACATGGGGTAAGGTAAAGTTTGGGCTTATTTGGTAAACACTCAACCTAGTAAACACTTGTTAAGATAAAACAGCATAGAAGGTACTGGGCAACTCCAGAGGTGAGCTATAAGGACTGAAGAAACGTTAGCCGGCATATTTCAGAGACAACTCAGGGCTAGGCAAAGCCCTTCTGCAAAGCGCTGAGCAGTCATGCTCATTGACAGTGAGACTCATTTCACTAAGAAAACGTCAAGTTCTAGTCTGTGCTCTCTTTTCATTATGCTTTTAAGGGAATTTTTTTTTTTTTACCATAAAACCATGATATTAGAAATGGTTTTGATGTTTAAACTCATTTCAGAAGTATGTCTGTGATTTCAACATTATTCCTTTGAGCTAACTCTCAGGGCAGCAAGAACACCCAGGCATTTGGTGAGCCAAAGAGTATTGCATGACTTTCCCAGACAATATCAGCAACCTGATTTTCTGAAAAAACAAAACAAAACACAAACAAAACAAAACAAAACCCTCAAGTTTCAGCAGAATGAGTACACAAAGTGCAAGTTAATGTTCTTGTTTGAATATCAACGCCTTAGCACACTATCATTAAACCCATTTGCAATTTGTTCGCTGTCATGCCTTCTGGAATGTCCTTTCCTTTCTTTACCCAATTGAGTTACTGTAATGTGATTATAGCCTCATGGTCCTTTTCAACTTGGTGTAATTAGGTTTTTGGTTTTTTTTGTCATCTGCATCAAGTTGTGATTCACCCCAACACATACATGACTCAAGACTGGACATGTGCCCTGCAGGCCCCTAGCAGCAAAGCGCAATCATGTCTAGTTACCTTCCAACTCTTTCAACTTTAGCTCTTGTGTTACCAGACCTCAGGAGTTTTGCTCCTGAAACTTGCTGTGTTTGGGCAAATCCAAACTTCTGCATGGCGGCTCCTTCCCTCATAAATGAAATTCTGTGGTCCTGCTCTCAGTTCTGGCAGCAGGTGTGAGGCAAAGATAAAGAAAGCAAAAGCTGTGCTGGATGTGCCAAAGCCCTACGAGGCTGCTATGTCGACAGGCAGTGACACCCTTCTCCCTGGTTGTTGTCCCTCATGTCTTTGTCTGCTGACAGTGTTTACCAGGATCAAGTGGGTAGACACAGCAGACAAGCCAAGACTAGGGTACAGGCAACAGGTGAAGAAACATAGGGTTAGATGGACAAATTCAGCAAAAGGAAGCAAGAACTGGGAGGAGGACTTTCTTCTGAGCAGGGACATCAGGTGATGCCAAGCTGGCTTCTCAGAACAGTATTCATGTCTTCTTTTAACACTCTTCTTTTTCAATGTTGCCAGCTAAAATAGTGGCAACCATTTAACTTTGAATTGAAGATAAATAATGAATAATTCTCAGCATAAATATGTCTCAGAGAGTATATGGGCACATGCTGAAATGTTTTGTTGTCAGAAGTTTGGATTCAACGGTGTGTCCTGATATTGGCAGGATTTGATAACACTTTGATATTTCTGTGTAATAGCACAAGGGGGATAGAGGGTGCAGAGGGCCTTCAGGGCACAGTGCCTATCCCAGACAACCGGCTAGCAACAACACCCACAGCTGAGCTAGGCTGACATAATAAAACCAGCACGATTTTATTAACTACAACACCCAAACACCTCCAAAAGTGTGTGTCTTGTCCCCTAAGTGTTTAGAATGGATAACACATAATTTGACTCCAGGAAGTTGCACTTTCCACTTCCTTTTTACCCTTCTCTATAGAAGATTGTTTTAAAATTTGAAGTCATTGCTTAAAATATATGCCTTATTCTCAGTGGAAATCTGGAGCCCAGGAAGATTACACAAGGTACCCAAGGTCTCGGTTATTAATGTATCACAGCAAAGCTGACAATTCTGTTCTCTTACATGCTAACTTTCAGGCTTGAAGAGATGGTGCAGTGGTTTAAGAGCACTGGCTGCTTCTCTAGAGGATCCGGGTTCAATTGCCAGAACCCATGTGGCAGCTCACAACTAACTGTCTGTAACTCTATTTTGTGGGGATCTGACTCCCTCATATGGACATACATGCAGGCAAAATACCAGTGCACATAAAATAAAAATAAAATAAATAAACAAATAAATCTTGCTAACTTTCTCCATTGCCTGACAGTCTAGTCTACATTGTTCAAACTGGGGTTTATCTCTGTTTAAGGAATTCTTCCCTAGCTACTCTTAGGCATTGGTCACTATTTTATTGAACACTGCTTTAAATAGTTATCAGGATTATGTTATGATTCAGTCTCATTAAGCGCCTCTTTTTAAAAAAGAGCACAAATTGTTCTTCCCTACCTAATCTGTTTCACTATGATTACTGTAGTAATGGCTCCATCTTATTTAGTAAAAGAGGATGCTGACAGAATTCCATCGAGTAAATATAAAACTGGAAACTTATTGCTTGAAGTTCCCATGTTCAGGACATAAACAGAAATAAAACTTCACTTCTTGAATTACGGTGGCTGATAATGCTGTGTTTTTCTGGGTTTTATTATATTTGACTTTCACACCTGTTGACTACTTTAGGCTTATGTCTGAGGATATCTTTTTTTTATATTATTTTAAATGGTCACATAGCAATTGTGTTGCACTGTATTGACAGAACAAAATGTGATGTTTGCCCTAGGTACACAATGTGGACTGAGTGCACGACACTCATTAACAAGCTCATCACCACCTTGACTGTTTTCTTTTTTTTTTTAATTTTTTTGCTTTGTAACAGTACATGCAGCTGGAAGCTGAGCCCACTGGCATAAATAAGAGCTTTACCTTAATTAAAATATTAATTTATGCTAAATTAGGATAGCTCAAACCATTAATTGCATGGTTAAATTATGCATAAGTAACAGCTACTATGTGCAGTTCAAGGCTAATTAAAATATCTGATGGTTTGCTCAGGATAAACAGTTATTCTGTTTATTTATTGCAGTGGAAAATGGCAAGATAGGTTACCAAAAGTCAGATTATCTTATGCTGTCAGTGTAGTAGATGTTCACTGAGCTGAGGATGTTTAATGGTGTTTAATGATGCCGCACCATGGTGGAACACAATGACTGTCCCCCAGGAAGCAGAATCTAAATGCAACTGGTGAGAGAGCACCGCAGGCAAACAACACAGCACTTGCGCTGTTAGTTTGCAGTTCAAGGAAAAAATTAAAATGCCATTGCTAAGATAAGCAAGGAGAACGGGGCGTGCTACGTTACTAAACATACTGAAGCCAAAGCTTTGCAGAGACTGCTTTCAGGAAGTCCATGGAGTATGTGCTGTAACAAAGGCTAAACCCTAAATAGGGATAGTGATAGGAGCCTCAAAGTTAGTCAGCTGCGGCTGGAGTCAGATTGCAGAACTGTATTAGACAAGAAACCACGTGACTCAGAGAGAAAACTGTCAGCAGAACTGGGACACAGGACATCAAACTCAGGTTGGGGAAAGTACCTCATCCTAGCTGAAAATTATCTTGTGCTCCCCACACCATGTTCAAATATATAAACATGTAAGTTAGTGCTTTAAAACACCCCCTACCGGAGACCCTCACACTAACGCTGGGGCTATCGATACATGGTAGTGTCTAACTCTCCTCACATCTTCATGCAGTGGGGTTTAGAATAATGACACTCACACTTTGTCTTGAATGAGAAGAAGAACCTTGACTTTCTTCCTAAGGCAATAGACAGCCACTGCAATAATTAGCCCTAAAATTCTATTATTAAGTGAGAAGCCATGGCTATGTTTTTCTTTGAACTCTGGGTTTTCACCAAGGTCTATGAGTCTCTTTAGGTTAGCTTGAAAAGTACCACACAGGCCTAAAATTAGATGGCTCATTCTATCACATATGCAGTTTCTAACATCATGAGCCAAATCAACCTTTTACGCCCTGTAAGTTGGTTATCTCCCGCGGAGTGACAAAAAAAAATTGTTACATAATGTTGTGCAAAAGAAACTAATCATAAATTATTCATTCATCAGATTATCGGTCGGAACGCTTTTATTTTGGGGGCGGGGAGGCCTGTTAAATTTGATTACCATCCCATAATATGTTATACTAACTTCACACGTCTGTGCCTGTACCTCACATATTCATGCTTTTCTCTCTGTAGACTAGATTCCCTCAAAGCAAAGCAAAGGTGCACTGATTGCTTATTTTATAGGCTCCCTGACTGTAGCTTCCATGCATTTTTGTGCCGAGTCAGGTTTCAACCTCCAACAGAGGCTAGTTTCCCTGCACAATGGCCACTTTTATATTTCTCTATTTGCAAAATTAGTGATAAAATAAGCCTCTTCCAATACTTGCCGAAACAATTTGTTTAAGCACAAGAGTAAGTTAAAAAAAAACACACAAACCAAAAAAAAAAAAAAAAAACAAAAAACAAAACAGGAAAACATAGCAGTGTGTTTTCATGGTGGTGTGTGTGTGTGTGTGTGTGTGCAAATTTATGTTTACTTTTGAAAAGGCAAGCTACCCCGAAGTGATGGGTGTGCAAAAGACAATCAGCTACTTAAACCTAGAGAAAACAGTTTATGTGATTAATGGTAGGAGCTTCATTTCCAGAGACCTGTCTTTGAATAGCCAGCAGTTGGGTCTGAAATCATTAGATCTCTGAAATCATCAAAATAATACCTGATGGTCTGGTAGTGAAAGGACAGAGAGAAGATTAATGAGGTCATATAGTTAGCCTGCTAAGAGCTTGTTGGGTAAGAGTGCTTTGAAAATTCATTATGTTTTATTGTTGCTCCATAGATTATATAATGCCATTTAAAGCAATGCGTTATCCATTTTTCTAAAGGATTCTAAAGTCTTACTCTGTGTATAAAAATAATCTTATTTTAAAAACCCATTGCACCTATTATGTAAGATGCATGTTGCTGCTACATGTTTTCCAGCTTTATTCAAATAGCAAGAGGATGTTGACAACCTCAATTTAGTGCATAGCTAATTTCAGGTCTGTTCTTTGGGAGATACTGCATCCTAAAATCCTTGGGAGATTTTTTTTAAAAATAGGGAAAATGGTTAAAAGAGATTTAAGAAAGATTGCAATGCTTGTTTTTTTTTTTTTTTTTTTCCTAAGGTGATATGGAACTGTCCATTTTGCAATAAAAATTTCTCTCTGACATTTCTGGTCAACGTGTGTCTGTATACTTACACTTCTTGAAGGCTGTTATTCTGCTAAATAGTACTGAGTAAGCAAGCTGAGATTTGCCTAATTTAGAGTAAAAGCCATTGGGATCGGTTTCTATGGAAAAAGTAGATAGTCGTGGGAGCAATCATGAAATATGTCGTTGCGAGTAAAGAGCCTGGGCAGAGACGCCCACAAGTAAATATAGCTTTGAACACACTAGTCACCTGGTGTTGAGAGTGTCCTAATGAATGGTCAGGCCTAATCGTTGCAGCACAAGGGGCTTTCAAACCAGGTTTTCAGTTTCCAGAGATCTGGCTGAGCCATGCTTATCATTTACTCAGTGGTTCTAATGCCAAGGGCAAAATCACCAAAATCACGGGCAACCTGATTGTATATTATCTCATTTCTTTGTTTGTTTTGTTCCCAATTATTTATTGATTTAATCACTTTACAGCCTGACCCCAGCCCCCTCCCTCCTCTCCTCCAAGTTGCACCCTCACACTCTCCTCCTCCCATCCCCCCATCTTCCTTTCAGGGAAGGCAAGGCCTCCAAGAGGTACCAACTCACCCTGGCACCTCAAGTCGCAGCAGGACTAAGTGCATCCTCTCCCACTGAGGCCAGACAAAGCATCCCAGCTAGGAGAAAGGGATCCACAGGCAGACAACAGAGCCAGCCCTAGTTCCATTGTTAGGGGGCCCACATGTGGGCCAACCTACACATCTATTACATATGTAGAGGGGGTCTAGGTCAGGCTGATGGTGGCTCAGTCTCTGTGAGCCCCATGAGGCCAGGTTAGTTTACTCTGTAGGCCTTCTTCTACTGTTTCTATTGGTTTCGAGGTGAAGCCTCTTAGGGGACAGTTATTCTAGGTTCCTGTCTGCAAGCATAGAGAATTTGTCCTGTTCGGTCTGTGGTTAATAAATGGAAAGAGTTAGGCTGTCAGACTCAGAGCTTATAGACCTAAACATAAACACTCTGGTCCTTTAACTGGTTTTGCTTTTATCAGTTCTGTACACAAGCAGAAGCAACTGGTCTTGGCTTCTCCTCAACCCATCTTCTCTTCCTTAAAAAAAAAAAAAAAAAAAAAAGTGTGTGTGTCTGTGTGTATGCTCATACTCACATAGGTGTGGGCATTAGTGTTCCAAACCCTACTTTATTTGGGGAATTCCTTAAAGCTTATACCCCTCAGGGTCCTCAGACTTCAGCTGGCAAGGACCATGCCCCTGCACTAGGAAATTATCAGCTGTGGACAAACTAAAATCCCACACTTGGGATTATAACAAAACGTGTTTACATAACGTAACTGAAACTGAAATGACAGGTGGCCACCTGGGAAAGCCAGGCGAGGACATAAGTTCCCCCCGAGGCTGGAGTGGCAGTCGGTTGTGAGCCACCTATATTGTTGCTGGAAACCAAACTCCAATCTTCCGCAAGAGCAACAAGTGTTTCTTAGTGATGTGATGAGCCGTCTTTCCGGCCCTCACCCCATTTCTCTAATTGGCATTATCAGGGTTATATTCTATATATGCACATCGGATACTGCTGTCTTTGCCAGGCTTCAGGGAGAATCAATACATCAGCGAACAGGAGAGAACTCTCAAGCATTATAAAAGTATTAGCGTTGTTATTTTCTATCAAAACTTTATGTGCTGCTGCTGACAGGAAGAAAAAAAAGAATTTATTTTGCTCTTTATTTACATTTCTTTTCTTATGCAGTGATGGTTGAAGGTACAGGGAAATACAAACGCAAACATTGTAACAACTCATTTGAATAATGTACACCCTGGAATAGAATGCCTTGAAAAGTCCTCAGACCTCAGAGCTGTACAAAGAAAAGCCATAATTATTCAGTGTGTAAAACTATAAACTCTGATGGGAATTTTAAAGAGGTCTCCGCTGGCAATCTTTGCACCTCGTTTCCAGCTTTAATTAATTAATCATATCAAATTCAGTGCTTGATGAGAACTTGGAGGGTGATAATGAAAAATATTAAATTGTATTTTGAAGGGGAAATATTCAAGTTCAATTTTTAGTGGTGGAAATTAAGGTTGGTTGTTTTCTTCACTAAGCTGAAATATGCCCGGAATGAGCGCTAGGAAACTGAATATGAAAAGGAGCACTGAAGCCGGTCACTTTCATCCTCATCCACAGGTCTGTCGAGCCTGAGGAAGGAGGGTGTCCACCAGGATCCTTCTGCCGGACTATCCAGCAGAAGGAGCTAATTCATGACTTGTCCTGGCGGGTTGACCACAGTGCGGACCAGTCTCCTTTGGCTTTGCTAGACTTTCAGCCATGTGACGTAGCAACAAAACAACTCTGAAGTCTAGATTCTTTCCAGAGAAATGAAAGCTTCCTTTTGGGTCAAGGTCAACAGAGAAGGCTCTGCCCAGATCTAACGCACACTGAAAAATGCTCACAGCCTTCTCTGAATAGATCAGGTTAAACATCAGCCTCTGCAACGAGCCAACACAAATAACAATGATCCTGGAGTTGATAAAGCCAGAAAAGGATAGAAGCGTTTTTTTGTTTTTGTTTTTTTTTTTTTTCTAGTATAAGATTCAGGCAGCTGCTTTCCAGGCTGGCTGGTGTGTGGTGGGTTAGGGAGGAGAGACTTCCACACGGAAAAGACAGTGGACATGCTGGGTCCTTGGTTCGTGTTCAGAGAAGGCTACAAAGGCTGTTTACAGAGTCTGATCAGAGCTTTCAGATACACCAAGCTTTAACCTTTAAAAGATACAGTGGTGTAGGAAGATGAGAAACGTCAGTTGTACCCACCATAGTCTATGACCCTGCAGTAAAGGTACGGCCTAAGTCATCTTTTTTAATTCAGCATGGCTTCACCCTGCATACCTGGTGTTGGTGTCGAAACAGAGTTCTCTAAATGTCATCTTCCTCTGTCTTATGAAGTAGGGGTGCCAAGAGCAGCGGTGGTCCTTTAAAAACTAAACAGTAAGGATTGTGTTATGTAGCTAGCTCGCTGGCTCCGAGTTATAGTTATTAGACAAAAGCATACTAATTTGACTAAACCCCCAGTTCACATTATAGAAAGCTGACGTTCAAGCTTACAGAGCTAATTCTCAGCAGAGTCGTCTGTGGAAAGGGGGATTCTGATCTCAAAGAACTCTGCATTACTCAGCAGCCTGTCTGATGTTTCTGTATTTGAAAGCTTGAGCTGCCCAGAGGATTCCAGGTAGAAAAGGTGAGAAAGTCACGGTCTATCGAAAGTTTCCAGCATCCACCCCATTAAAATACTGAAGAGATAAGTGACCCAAAAGCCTTAGGTGATAGGACTATCCTTTCAGTCTGATGACCATTGGTGTGTTTCCCATCAAAAAGAAGGGAAGTATGTTAGTTTATCACCACGTGATAAAAAACATCTTCTTGGAAAATTGACTTTATGCGAATGAAAGTTGTTTCTGCCAAGGCAAATTTTTCTTATCAAATAGTTTTCCCAGAGCTTCCATGTGGAAATAGGATTATTAAAAAATATATTTTTTTCCTGCATCATCTCCCTGTTCTGCTTCCAATTTTCTGCACTACGCTTGTGTGTGTGTGTGTGTGTGTGTGTGTGTGTGTGTGTGTGCAAACCCTTACAAATTCAAGACTTAGCTTCTATTCTATCAGGGAATCTATAACACTAAAATGAAAATCCCATGGCGGATATAAAGTTTTCATAGTTACTGAACCTGCAGTATCATCTTCTCCAGAGAAAAACTACCTGAAAACTTATGTTCGGCTCTCTAAAAAATGTTACCAATCACATCAGGCCATTCTCACCCTCCTTCCCATAGCTGGGACCTGTTTCTATCATCAGTAACTAAACAATCTCTCCCATTGTCCTTGGACCTGCCTGGCTAGTGTGATAGCTGCCCTTCCACAAGGGAGCAGCCACTAGCTGTTAACCTCATGTGCCAGCAGAAAATGCTCCAAGAGGCCAAAATAGTGATTTCTCTTTTATAGCAGAATAAACGATGCTGGGAACTAAACTAAACACTGTGAGAGGGGAAACGCCGTTAACTGCGTAAATCTAGCGCAAACATGTTGTCGGAAATGTTGAAGAATCCGCACAAGTTTTATTTAGCCCAACAGGAAAAAACATTAATATTTGGACTTCTTGTCATGTCTAATTTTAGTTTCCTAACACGTGGGCAATTTCACTTTATTTCTCAACTCTCAGCAAAGTACTGAGCAATTACCCTGGCCAACAGTTGTTTTTGTAAAAGGTTATTTTCGTGGGCTTGGTGAAACTGTTAAAACAAACTTGCATTCAGACCTGGGAAAGGAAAAAGGCCTCATCGGACTTAGAAAATTGTTGTATTATTGAATACAAATTTTAATACAATGTTATCCATTTGGAAATCTAGATAAAGATAACTCTGCTTGAAATAGAAAAGGCAAACAAACAAACAAAAAAACAATCCCAAAGGTACAATGAATATACATTCTTTTTGAAGTTGAGGAAAAATATTATCAACAAATTACGTGTTTTTTTCCCTTGTTTTTTTGCTTGTTTTTTTTAAGCTTAATTGTTTTTTTTTTTTTATAATTTATATACTTTACATCCTAATTGTATCTCCCTTCCTGTTATCCTCCTGGTGTCACCCACCCTCTCTTCCCCCCCATTCTCTTCCATTATTTTCTCAGAAAGGGGGGGAGCTCCTCCCCTTCCATCTGACCCCAGCCTATCAAGGCTCATCAGGACTGCTTGCATCCTCTTCCTCTGTGGCCTGGCAATGTCCCTCACTAAGGGGAAGTGATCAAAGAGCAGGTAACAGAGTCTTTGTTAGAGATGGCTCCTGCTCCCCTTACTAGGAAACTCAAACAGAAACTGAGCTGCTTATAGGCTACATCTGAGCAGGAGGTCTAGGTCGTTTTCATGCATGGTCCTTGTTTGGTACATCAATTTCTGCAGGTCCCCCTCGACCTGGGTTTGTTGACTCTGTTGGTCTTCTTATGGAGCTCCTGTCCACTCTGAGTCCTTCTATTCCCTGACTATTTCCTAGGACTCCCTGCACTCTGCCCAAAGTTTGGGTGTGAGTCTTAGCATCTGCTTCGATTCCCTGCTTGGTGGAGTCTTTCAGAGAGGACATTAATGGTAGACTCCCATTCTGTTGCCTCTCTTCAGCCACTTCTAGTGTCTATTCTATTTGCTCTTCTGAATAAGAATTAAGCATCCCTCTAGTGTCCTCCTTGATATTTAGCTTCTTGGGGGGTCTGTGGATTATACTATGGTTATCTTGTATTATTATCCACTTATAAGTGATCAAAAACTCAAATGACAGCACATACTGGCGAGCATGTAAAGAATTTGGGAACGTGTCTCCATTGCTGGTGGGAGTGCAAATTTGTACAACTACTGTGGAAATCAATCTGGTGCTTTCTCAAAAAATTAATAATAGTGCTACCTCAAGACCCAGTTATACCACACCATACAACAAGGACATTTGCTCAACTATGTTCATGGCAGCTTTATTCATAACAGTCAGAAACTACAAACAACCTAGATGATCCTCAACCAAAGAATGGATATAAAAAAATGTGGTACATTTAAATAATGGAATACTACTCAGCTATTAAAAACAAGGAAATCATAAAATTTACAGGCAAATGGATGGAACTAGAAAAGATCATCCTGAGTGAGGTAAACCAGAAACTACATATTTTTAATTAACCTTTTCCTTTTAAACATGTTTATGAATTGTATAGCTCTTTTAGTTATTATTATTTTTATTGCACTCTTAATATTGTGGCTGAAATTCGCCTATTAACTTAGCTCTCTTCTTAGACTACTGAAATGTTTGTTATTTTACCTTAAGAATTAATGAGAATATAAGTCTCCTGACAAAAAAAAAAAAAGGACAATACAGGATATAAATAAGATCTGTACTTTGTCTCCAGTCTTGTAAAGGTCCATAGAAGTTTTTTGGAAAATATTAACATTTACCTTGGTTCTCAGAGAAGATGATAAACCAAGAGTTCTTAAAAACAACACTGAAATCATTACCCATAAAAAAAATATAAACTGTTCAAATAATTGGAGATACTGAATCTACCTCCCTTGATTCTTAGTTGAAACATTAATGGTTCCAGTGAAAGACACTGTTCATGGAATGATAAAAAGTTGTGAGAAAAGATAGTACCTATTCAACAGAACGTTCACTATTGCTTATCCATCAAACAACTTGTCAATAATTCTCCCAATTTAACAGTTAGTACAAACAGCCCCCTTGGGTGGATTGAAAAAGGTATTTACTAAAGGATGATTTTAAAGATGGCAAATATAAACTTGAAAATAGCTACTGGGACACACAAATTAAAGTAATCATGAAGTTCAACTATTCATATTAGTCTGAGGAAACAATTTTCAGAGAGAATGGGGCAAGTCAGACATTCCAGTGTTTCCGGTAGAAATGCAAAATGGTCCACTCTTCCTGGAAATTTTATTTTCTTACTCAAAGGAAATAAACACTTTTTCCACACAGATACTTGTCAATATCTCTCTCTTCAAATGTGCCTTGAGCGAGTAAATGGACAAAGCTGCTAGAGACCATGTTGGGAAAAAGCTATTCATATATGACAGATCAGGGACAAACCTTAAAGTCATTACGCTGGCTGGAAGAAACTGGTCGCAAGAGATTACACAACCAGTGTGTGATCTCACTCTTACAACATTTTCCAAAGACCAAAAACTGTTATGACAAGTAGCAGATCAGTGTTCCCTGGAGTTGAAAGCAGAGGAGAGGTAGACGGTAGTTGCACATGGGCATAGGGAGGACAATTTATGGTGCCAACTCTGTGTTCTTTTTGTGATGGTGGTTACCCAGTCTAAACATGAATAAAATCATAGCACTATACTGAAAAAAAATTAATTCTCTTCTATGACAGCTAAAAATAATACCATTCACTGTAAAATAATAAATGTTACTTTTTGTTGTTTTTGAAACAGGATTTTGGAATTTAGCTCAGGCTAGCCTTAGAATTCTATCCTCCACCTTAGCCTCCAGGGCTAGAACTATCAAGCCTGATTTAAACAAAGCTTTGAAACACTTTCCTCATGCCCATTCTTTCATCAGGAAATTTGTAAGTAGAATTCTATTATTACAAACAACTGAGGGAAAGAAAATTATTTTTCTTCAATCTCATTGGCCCACCACGGCTGAAACTGGATTTTCCCTTCTTCACAATAAGTCTGACATTACATCACCATCAAGTGTTCAGCCTTTGCTGGGAGGGGTGACACACCCTTGAAGTCTCAGGTACCCTGGAAATTGAGGCTGGTGGATTCCTTGAGTGCAAAGCTTAAGATAACCCTGGGCAACAGACCTAGACCTCCTTTAAAAGCAACAGCAACAAGAAAGTATTGAACTCCTGCCAGGCCTTGTTCTAAATACCCCCAAATGCATGTGTCAATCTATCCATAGCATGCCGGAGGAGGTCCTTCTCTCTGAGATGACCCAGATATACTGCAGCACACTGGATCATGTAGATGGTTGAATAACTGGCTCTCTCAGCTGACGGACGACTGACTTCATGGTCACATCTGGACAGTGTGGCCGTGGGGTCTGTGCTTTCAACTGTGCTAGTTAACCAATCCTCTCTTAATTCACCTAAGTAAACGTTAGGCAGAAGCACATTCTATCCAAAGCCCTTGGCCAGATTTTGTACCTCCAAGCCCTTAGAAAATCAGCACTGCAAACACCAAGCCACAGTCTCTTCTTCTGCTATCCAGTCTCATGTAAAATAATACATTTGCTACTGTGTCTAGATTCATCATCTATCACTCAGGTATCACCTTATTGACAGAGGTTAGATTTTAGAACACATTAGAAAGGCAAATATGTTGTCTTTATTCTATTATTTTGTGAGTGAATGATAAACATCATGTCATTGCCAGAAGTCTGTTTGAATGGACTTCATAGTAGATGGCATAAATAACTTATGTCTCCTTTCTGTTTGCATGAAGGAATATCAATTTTGAAACTGTTTTGTTTCTTTCAGCAAGTTATTTCCACTGAGAAGGAAGCTGAGCTAAGATATTTGATATCTACAGACGCAAAAACATGACGAAGGTAAGGTCTTTGATATCTACAGAGAATAAAACATTACTGACAGAAAACCAAATCATTTCTTTTAGATGCTGAAACTCCCTCGGCACTGTCTTAGTTGCTGCTGACATGATTTGCATCTTATCATGATTCCACAGGCAAAACACAGCTCTTTTCACTCAGATTAATACTCCAAAAGTAATAAAGAGGAACACAAAGCTTAAAACCGTCACCGAGAATAAAGCTGTCATTCCATCCCAGAAAGAGCAGAATTCATGGTTGTTCATTTTCATGCAGTGACATTTAGTTTGGTCTCATCATGGGTCCTGGAAAATTGAGCCAGGAACCTCGCTGAAATAATGTAGAGAGGCTTGAGCAATAGAAGGGTTGTTAGCTTCAGGAAGATGGTAGTAAACCATGGCAGCAGGAAGAAATAGGGAATGAGCGTTACAGAAATAAACAAGAGGACAAGGCAGGGACCAATACTGCCAAATACTGGCAGCTGAATGACAAACTGGCAAAGCGGGGCAACTTCATCCCAGAAAAGGCTCAGAAAACTTTGAATCTAAGGTGGATAAGTGATAAAGTCTCCCTCCCCATGTCACATATTATTTTTTAAATAGAAACTATGAATATCCTGTTTGGATAATTCTGAGTTACTATATGCACATGCACGCACACACACACACACACACACACACACATACACACACATACACGCAAGTCCTACTTGTATACTGGGTTGATGGGACTGGTCAAATTCTGTGCTTTCCTACCCTCAGAGGAAAGGGGCAATTGCATCACATCCCAAAATGTGCATATATGATCTCTCTATCTGCATCCCTCTAGCTGATATTCAACAGAATAAGACCCAACTAAAACAGGTCATTCTCTCTAGCCAAGATAATTAAGATGCACTGTTAGATAAATACAGTTCTAAAAAAAGGAGACAGAATGTAGATGCAATCTCTTCTGACCAGCCAGTTTTGAACTGATATGTGATGAGTTAAAATGATGATGCCTGCCACAGCACAGCTAAAATATTAAGATAATTGGCCTGGTACAGGAATTTGATTACAGAATGTTTACTAATCAGGATTATCAATAAAGGATGAAAAGGTTCAACTAGATGCCCCCTGCTGCTGACGGTGCTGCCCTTTTTTTATTACATCAGAAATGCATGCCTGAAAATGGTTCTCTGTTTTGACTTTTTTTTTTTTAATAATCAGCCTTTTGAATTTGTGTAATTTTTTTTCTCTAGAGCATTGACTAGAAATGTGGCATAAAGAAACCAGTCCCTGCTTGTCTCAGCCTTTACTCTAGAAAATATCAGGCAGTCCTTGAGTAATATCCTTAGAATGAGGCAGGGGCTAGGCTCCTGTTCTCTCTGCTCCCTACACAACGAACACTTGAGCATTGAGATCCGTTTTGCAGCTAGGGCACTATTTTCTCTTTCTGGATTTCAGAGATGCCCCGGGATCCCTGCATTTCCTGCTGGATCCACATCAAACACTAGTTAGGCCTTTGTCGAGCTGCAGACATTTGCTATGTGGCATTAGCATGCTGCACACGCCCCACAATACTTCCTGCTGCCCACAGAAGCCCCAGGAGCAAGAAAGCATCACATTTATGATTCATGAAGGGCCATGAAATAATCCCAAATTCTGAGACTCCCCGTTCCAAAAGTACCCTGGCTCCATTGAGGTTACATTGTCAAGAACTAAAAGAAATGCATGATGAGAGTTGAAGGGAAAAAGAAGCCTCCCACATGCATTCACTATTGATGGGATAAACTGGTACATCCTCCCCGGAGGACTTTGTGTTACATGTGTCAAAATCACTTAAAGCAGCTTATTTTAACCAGATAGATTTAGCTCAAATAATATACCCTAAGGAAATAAATGCACAAATGAAAAAAATGGATATTTTACTATATTCATTCCAACATTTATTGTAACAATAAAATTAAACACAACAGACTGAATGACAGGAGGTTTCTTAAATACTTTGTGATGTGTTCCTACCAAGGATAATTATAACTGCTTAAACTCTTGTTCCATATGTTTTCACTGACATGCAACAACAGAATGTAACATCAATTTTTTTTTAAGTGCACAATGTACCCAATACTCTGCTGCCATTAAAGGCTTTTAAATTATGCTTATACAGGTGTGAGGCGGCATTTTAAAATTCTTGTGGTCACCAAAATATAGTTAACGCTGGGCACTTATGGCTTGTTTTGTCTTTTCTAACATTTATTTTATTGTTCTTAAGTGTGTGTGTGTACACATCTGTACATGGGTGTGTGTATATGAGTGTAGATGCTAGAGGGGGCCAGAGGTGCCACGTGACCATGGGAGTGGTGTTCTAAGCAGTCGTAAGGTGGTAGATTCTGGGGCTGGGAACAGAACTCAGGTCCTCTGGAAGAGCACTATATTTTTTTCCACCGAGCTACCATTTTCTTAATTTTTATAGCATAATAATAATAATAATAATAATAATAATAATAATAATAATAATGTTTTCTTCAGTGAAAAGGGATGGAAGAAAGTAAGGTCTATTGCTTTTCTCCTTCACCTGTGGATCTCTGATTCATAATAACAGTAGGGCCATTCTCAATGACAGATACAATGAATGAATAATCCGATTACATCGTTCCTTGTCAATAAAATGGCTCCAGGATGCTTTTGGAAGAGTTAAACACAACACGTCCCCATGTGACCTTAGAGGTTAGGAAACATGGGATTACCCATGACCCCTCAAGATTCAGACAACTCGTGACATTTCCAAAAGCTGCTACTTAGAGCTTGAGGTGTGTAGATGTTTGTGGCATGCTGTGGAGCCAGAGAGCTGCCTGTGTACTGGTGTGGGAAAGATGTAGGTGGCTGGGCTTTGGGAGCCATCAAGATCTCCAGACCAAAGACAAAAAAACAGTGTATGTAATTTTATCCCACAAATTCTCTGTGGATCTATTTCAGTTTCTTTTTTCTCTCTCTAGGTAATGAGGATAGAGTCCAGGACTTTGCATAGGGTAGAACAGGACTCTACCTCTAAGCTATACTTCAAAACTCTTCGTATGAAGTCTTCAGGAACAATTTTCTCTTGTGGAAGGAATGGATATATGTTTTTGCACACTATTTACGCACAGAAGTATGCACCCTTGAGTTTGGGGGTGGCACCTCTGCCACCCAAAGTGGCAGTGACAATGACGTTTACTTGTGT
>NW_026592619.1:0-11014 GCF_907164565.1 Psammomys obesus
ACACACACACACACACACACACACACACACACACACACACACACACATATTCCTTTAAATAACTGACCATAAACACGAAATAAATCACTGTGAAAACAAGGGAATGCCTCCACCTTTTTCCTACTCATGTTCTTGTTTTCTGCAGGGCTCTTTCAATGCTTCATAATAACTTCTGAAATTTGCTGAACATTTAGCAAAGAACGGGGCAAATTTCAGTAGAAGTTCAATGTGGATACTTTATACATAAATACAGATGTGAGGTACTTGTTTTTTCCTCTGATTTAAAGGTATTAAAATGAAGCACTTTCGTGGACTTCTGTAGGATGTCTCCCTGCTTTCCCCCTTTGTGCTTTAGAGTTATGTGTGATTATTGAAGAGTATGCTACCTTGCCTTTCAGGGAAAAGGCTCTGAGTTGGGGAGTTTACAAAGCCATTCAGAGTGGCAGTCTGACCCAAAGTCTCCTTGATACCGTGCAGTCCTATAGAGCTGTCAGGGGAATACTCCTCATGAATCCACTCAGCCGAATGCTTACTGAATCAGGGTGGCTACCATTCTTTAGTCTGACTAATTACCATCCCTACTTTTTCCAGTGATAAAACTCTGTTATTGTTGTTACACCTAAATGTTCCTATTTTTAATGAAGTATTAAAGGAACAAAGTTAGAAAAAAAACTAGTAATGGGGAACTCTAGAGACCAATTTCCATTTTCAAAGTTTCCTTTGTTGATTAGCACTCTGTTTTTAGAAAAGGGTGTGTGTGTGTGTGTGTGTGTGTGTGTGTGTGTGTGTGTGTGTGTCTGTGTGTGTGTGTGTGTGTGTGTGTGTGTGTGTGCATTCTGAAAAGAATCATAAACTGAGGCTTTCCCCCTACGTCCTTCTGACACAACTTAAAAGGAGTCAGGCCTCAGTGCCACCACCCGAAAGGTACCTACCTATGTCTATAACCAGCTGGAGATGATAGCATTGTGCGTCTTTGTAAAAACAGTGTGAGGAAGATTTTCCAGTATTCCTACCACACGGCTCTTGCCTTAGAAAGTTTTGGTGATGTGAGATGAAAACTGTAGAAGCCTATGGCTTGAACAATGTTCTTGGCCAACATAGGGTTTGAGGTAATCTCTCTACAGACTCAGTTGCTCTGTCCATAACTGCTGTCATGGTCAAGGTGACCATCGACATGTCCCTTTAAAAGAGCAGGCAAAGGTTTTTTTTTTTTTTTTCTTAGATGTATTTTTCCTTCTGCGCCAAGTGGCTGGCAAAAACTACTTAATGCTTAGTGCCTTGATAATGAATGCGAAGAGAACATGTTTCCATAACATGTGGTACCTCCAGAAGCTCTCAAGAGTTACAAAAGAAACCATCTCTGTGGCAGCCTTAAATGAAGTTTCTTTAAGGTCTTGGTCGCTTGATCTTTCTGAAGGTATTTGGAGAAGGGGTATATTGCCTGAGGGCAGTAAGACAGTTCAGAAGGCCCTGTGTTAGCAAGAGCTGTTCACAGTACTGCAATTACTTAAGTCTTTTTCATGGGAAAACTGAGGATCCGCTTGGTGGAAAATGTGGTGCTCTGTGCTTATTCTGCCCTGCTGGGATCTTGCTCAGTGCTGCCGTGCACTTAAACATGTTTTTTTTTTTTTTCAATTATTCACGAGAATAATCATGTTCATACACATGGGTACATGAAAGTATTTCTTATTGCAGAGTAACAACTAATTTAAGTGAAGGGCTTACCTTCACCACACACAGGGAACTCTCAAATCTTGCCACAAGTAACCCCTCTGATAGGTAGCTGGCTGCCTGGGTCTACAGTTCCTCTACTTCAACATATAAGTACAGATCCTATACTGTTTCTAGTTGTTTCTATGTTGTTTCTAGTTTTTCTTAAAATACAAGACATACTACTTCCACTTGAGAATAAAAACAAGCAAAACCGAACACAAACACAAAGTTTCTGATGTGGTGCTTTTATTCAGGAGAGATAAACAAACAAAAATGGCATTAACTGCTCCAGAGAGCAGTAAGGGCTTGTAAATAACTCAGTTAAGGTAACCCAGAGTTTACCCAGAGGTCATGGCAGATGTGTCAAATTCCTTCAGAGGGACTTTCCCACGTGCAAATGGAAATGACATTCAGTTACAAGTCATTCTTTTGGAATGTGGCATGTTTAGAAGTAGCCATGCAGACTACTTTCCAAGGGCATTTCCATCTCTTCCTTCTCTCTGATAGAAGGAAGCAGATTTGCTTCCTCATCTACCCTGTGATCTACGGACTTCTACATAAGTGCAAATCTACCATGACTCAGCAAAGTGGACTGCTAAAATAGTAACTGACCTGATGATGCTGGAATATGAAATATGAAGCACGAAGGAGGAAGATTAAAACAAGAAAATCCCTAGTGCATCACCCTGCCTCTCACTCATGCTGTAAGACTTGGGCAAGAATGCAGAATACCTAGTTACATTTGACTTTCATTTAGAAAGATGCAACAATCAGAGGCGTGTTAATGTGTCTGCCATTCTCACACTCCCTGGTTCCCCCCCCCCCCATTGAGTCCAAAGGCAAACATAATATCAGCTAACAATAACCATAAAGACCTGCCTACCACTGACAGCCCTTTTGATGTACATTTACCTTTTTAAAATTTATATTTACTACTTTCTGGAAAATTTGATATTACTGTATTCTCCCCAAGCACTTACTCACTTAAGTAAATGATGGCATTTCAGCTGAAGCTTATATCATCCATGACCCCAGCAATGTACACTGTCCTCTTTTGTTGAAATAGGAGTCACACGATTATTCCAGAGACTCATTTAGTCTGCATTGTCTTCACCTCAAGCCTGTTTCCAATAACACATTTGTTTATCTAAATTTTCTGAAGAACAAGTATTTATTCACGGGAATTTAGATTATCTTCCATCCATCTGGTTCACAGCAAGGTACAGAACAATTGTGACTGTATTTGATAAAGGGAATGTGGTTAATTGTATTTATCAATAAAAATGAAGTCAAGGCAACCTTTAAAACACACACACACACACACACACACACACACACACATAGGCAGACACAGTTCACTGTGAGCCTGTTTCCATACAATTCTCCTTGTGGTTTCATTATGTTTAGGTATCAGGAGGCCTCAGAAACACAATGACTTAGGCACAGGTCTTGAAGAGATGAAGGATGTCCAGGAAAAAGTATTTTCCAAACTTCAAGAATTATGTCTTACATGTCAGCTTTGGAAACAGATTTGTGTGGTTGCTAGATCTTCTAAGAGATTTAGAAAGGTCCAGTAAACATGAATGTCTTGTTTGAGTCTTGACTCCTAACATTTAAATACCAATTTAATTTCTAGGACAGAAATTAATCAAAATGGATAGAAATTACAAGATGCCCCCATTGTGTGTGGTTGAAGCACTTCTCCAGCAGACTCCGTTGGAGAGGCCTAGACATTGTTTGACTATGCAGCAAGGAGACGATGGGAGCTTGCTATATCCCGTTGGGAACTTAACTCAGGACAGTTCAGCTCCTCTTCCATTTCCCACCTATCCTCTTTATCCAGAGGTAACTCGACGCTCTCAGTTCAACAAGACATGGAATTCCTACTCCAATGAGTAAGAATGCCAGTTCTAGACAGACCCTTTGCTTATATTCCATCAAGTAACCACAGGCCCAGTTAGAAAAGAGGCCATCTTAATTTCTAAATCTGATACAAGTTTCACATTCTGCCTCTACCTTCAGACCTTGGATAAGTCATTTGACTCCAGAATCTTCAATATTCTCTTTTGTACAACAAGTCTTCTAATCATGACTATAGAATTATAACATGACTTTAACAAAATGCCATTTGACATATTCCGCAGCTTATAGAATACCCCATACAAGTACATGTATGGAGATTATTTCTAAGTTATTCCTTATCAGCATCTGCCTCATAGCATGGGGGACAGATCTGTGCTCCACTCTGCTGAGGAGACCCAGTGACACAGACATTAGAAACTTTAAAAAGTTTCTCCAGGTGAGGCTAATATGAAGCCATTATTGACAATGATAACTCCAGAGTAAGAATGGCATAAAAATGTATGAAGATGCCTTCCAGACTCCCACCAATCAGAAAGCATTCTGGCAGTAAATTAGCATATGGTGAATGTCAAAGAATGTCAGCCAACACACAGTCATGAAAATAAATTTCTTGGTCAAATAGGTTATGATATTCCTCATGATTATTTCAGGCTCTGAAAGGCCATACAATTAAAGTCAAATTCCAGTTCATAAATCTTTCAAACTAAACAGATTACCGAATCTTTTGTCCAGACAAATTGCTTCTCCACTCATTCTTAATGCAAAATGCTGACAGAAAGTGAAACAAGACCAGTGTGAAAACCTATTTGACTGTAACACGTACCTGGGCTGTCAATTCCACTGATTTTCCTAACTGTCCACCGAAAGCATTCTAACTTTGGGAGATTTAAATGTAAATAAAATTTGCAGGTGCTCTATTGTCTTTGGTGTAGAACCAGCCTTGTGAATATGAGCTAGCACTCTTGTGAGTGACAAAGGAGAAGGTAGCTAGAGTGAGCTGGCCTAGTCAGCTTACCCCTCATCTAAAAAAATATTATGTGAGAACTTCATATAACATATTTTTATAATATTCGTTCTGCACTCCTCCTAACTCCTCCCAGACCTGCCTCCTCATCCCTATCCACTCAAATGCATGTTTTCTCTTTTAATTTTTTTTTAAATAATGCATTGATCCCAACTTATGCTGCCTCTGTGTTCCTGAGGACAGGGCTATCCACTGTAGATTGATTGGCCTAATAGAAACCACGCCCTTTAAAAAACTGACAGTTCCTCCCCTAAAAGCCATCTACCGTCCACAGATCCCCATAACCCCATCAAGAGGTTGGGGAGCATGAATCCTTTCCCATGCCATGATAGAATGTTGAATGGCATGATCTTCCGCAGGTTTTGTACAGACAACCACAGCTGCTGTGAATTCATGAGCTCTGAGGTTCTTTCACGTCTAGAACACATTGTTTTAGTCTGGTCTTCCCTGACCTGTGTCTCTCGAAATCCTTTCACTCCCTTTCCACAACAGTCCTTGAGCTTTGAGTAGGGGCTGTGATATAATTGTCCCATTTGTGGCTAGACATTCTACTGACACTTGTTCTCTGTACTTGACCAGCTGTGAGCTTCTTCTGTGGTATCCACCATCCATTGCACACATGCAGCTTTCTGATGAGGTCTGAGTCATCTTAACTCTTCTGCAAGTTTTACTGGCTGACTAGAGAGAAATAAATCATAAAAGGATATGTTTCCCCATGGCTTCCATCTCACCACAGCTATGTAGACAGCTGCTTGTAGAAAAGTGGCTCTTTGGAGTTGAGGATAGTCCCTAGGCAACAGCTGTTAGGAAAATAGGTATCTCAGACCTACAAACAGAGGAGCTCAAATTCTACCAGCTGGAAAAAACTTGAAAAGGTGGGGGAGTGGTCCAAGCCTGCCTTAGTACAAAATTCTGGTTTGTATTATTTTAATGTTTCTATTCAAAACCACCCACTACTCACCAATGGACTGGATGTAGGATGACAAATGAATGTTTGCAATAAGAGAATGGCCAGTTTCTAAAGGAAGAGAGCACATCAACAGGTTATAGGAAGAATTAACTCATATTATCTTGCAAAGATAAAGGAACACTAAGAAAATGAGAAAGAAACCAGACAAACTACATAAAATAAACTATGTAAATGTAGGTACTTCTTGGGTCAGAAAACAAATGGTGCTTAGGGCTTTAGAGGGAAATTACGAAGCAAGGAGAGGCAGCTAATTATAGGCAGGATGCTGTGGAAGCAAAGCATCCTCAAGGTCTCTGCCCAACATTGCTGCTCAACAGTCACATGACATGACGCCACAGCTCAGTGACTCAGCTAAGGGACGAACTGTTCATTCTTTCAGTTATGTTATTACCGGGCATATTCTGTGTTCTGGGATTATTCTAAAGCCGGGGTACAATAGAAAACAGTATGCAGTGCTCTTGTCCCCAAGGGGTTTACATCATATCGTGCTGAGAGTGTTTCCGCCAGCCCCGGTAGCTCTGCACAGACAGAGTAGGCTGTGGAGTGGGAGTCCAGGGTGGCATCTTAGAAAGATGACATTCTTGTATTGAGATGAGCCACAAATTGAGACTGCCTGGTAGGTTGGGAGCCAAGCTGGGAGAAGGAAACAACATTCAGGGATGGCCTGGGGAATTTTGGCCTAAGTATTTGAGTGCAGGCTTACGGCATTTGTTTTATCAGAAGCACTGTGGGAGGAGCACTTTTGCAGAAATGCCAGAGTTCATTCTGGGACTTGTATGCTTAGTGTGCCTTTGATCAAAGGGGAGATTATGAGTTGGCTGTCCTGCTGGAGGCTGGGCTTGTCACTGTTATAAAATGCATGTGTTGAATTGTATCATCTGTGGTCTGCTCCAATTCTGCCAGTCCATGATTTTCATGAACTAGAAATAAAAGCAAAAGAACAGAAAATAGACTAAGAGAGGGGAAAAAAGAATGAAATAAAATCAAATGTGTTATATACAGAGAATGGATAAAAGTCACCTAGTAGGCAAATGTAACTAGCCAACAGGAAAGGAGACGAACAAAATAGCTTTGCTTTGATAGCTATGAAAGATATAGCAAGATCTTATGGTGACTGGCACCAACTGACTGCTTTTAAATGGCATTAGGGCAATTGTGGTTCAACAAGTATGCGCTTACTACACATGTCCTGTGCAGTTCTTACCATTTCACAGAAATCACACGTTTAATTGTATTCTGAGGTTGATGCCTTCCCCCTTACAATCTCAAGACAATATGGGAAAACAATAAGTCATAATACAAGTTTTACCGTTTCTAAAAAGAAACAAGAAGCTGTTGAGTATCGGAGGCAATCACAATTATCTGTATTGAATAGTTTCATAAAGCATATTTTAGTGACCGAGAAACTGGCTGGGTGAGGTAGCTGCTTGCAAATGAATACACTCACACTTCTGCCTGCTTATAGTTTCCATGGCTACAAGCATATTTGAATCGCATTAGTCACACATAGCATAAAGAAAGAACAAAAGGATTTGGAGGAACAAATGACATCAGGATGTCACAGGAATGCAGAAGTGATGAGAGCTGTATCTAAAAATCATAATTGCATATATGAAGACCCCTGTGTTCTAGAGTCCACCTTATTAAGTCAGACATGCTCTTCTAGCTGCTCCAGAGCAAAATTAGGGAGAAAAGCCCAACGTAAAAAACAAATTAATTTACCGGTGGTTATGTAATCATAACATTCTGACATATCTACCAAAGCATAAATTTGAAGTATCCAAAGGAGAAAAACCATGCCCCAATGAATTGATTTTGTTGGTTTTCCTCAAGTTGTCTTACATATCAGGATTATTGATAGCAATAACGTGCTGACTTTTTATTATAGTAACTAAACAAACTTATCATTCAAAATATGAACACAGACCTTTCTGCCCATTTTTGTATCAGCATTTTTTGAACAAATAAAATTGAGGTGGTTACTAAATAGAACTCCCCATCTTCCAACATAGAGCAGATACACAAACACATGCAAACTATTTCTCAGTGAGGCCAAGATGCCCCACACATGAATTCTCAGCAGTTCCCCTTGTACAGCGAACTGATGGTCAACCTTGTAACAGAACGCAAGCATGTATAAATGAATGGGCAGATAAACGAAAGTAAATGGGAAGTTGCCAATTGCTACACTTCTCTTAGTCTCCATTTTACTTATCAAAACCAGAATAAAATAATAACCATGGTAAAGGACATGTCGCCATATGTGAATGTGAAGCAAAATCAACCCTCAATTCACATCAATGTAAAATTTTTAATGAAGGTTAAGTCATGTAAATTCCAAAGAATGTTATGTTGAACATATTAATAGACGAAGTACCCACCCAAAATGTTATTGTTCTGTAAGGGCTTGGTTTCCAAATAAACATTTGCCTTTTTGGTTAGTCGCACTGCGTGTTCAATATTTTTAACTTCAATGGGATTTTGAAGTCTCAGTGTTCTCAAATATAAAGATATATATTCCATACTTTACAGATGCCTAGGGTGTAGACACTGGCCCCTGTCATCTCTGGTAGCTGTATACCACATCGGTCTTAACATTCTTTTTAAAATTTATTGTTGAAAATAAAAATGTGAGTACTGTCTTGACATAATTTCCATCCCCCGTGCTCCTTACTTCAACTCTCCCCATGCCTCCCACTCCCTCACAAATTCATGACCTCTTTTTTAGGATTGTTACATATGCGTGTTTGTAACAATAATACACACATTTATAATGCCGCCGATGAACCCACTTAGTGTTGCTCATTGTGAATTTTGTTTAAGGCCAACCACTTAAAGGTTGGGTAATCCATCGAGGCTCATGCCTTGAGAACACTGATAATCCCTCTCTTAGTAGCCATTAATTGTCTGCAGCTCATTGAGGGGTGAGGCCTTGTGAGATTTACCTTGTTTGCGTTGGTATGTCAACTGGTGTCACTGTGCAGGTCAAACATGATGCCACAGCTTTGCGGGTGAAGGCACTGTGTCCCATCAGCTACACCCTGTCTCACAGCATGTCTCCTCGTCCTCCCGGCCCTCAACCTCTTCCCACTCCCTCTCCCATGGTGCTCCCTGAGCCTTAGGTGTTGGGGTTGTATTATAGCTTTTATCAACCAGGTATGGGCACCCCATGGTCAGTTGCCCTCATTTTTACGAGTTTCTGCAAAAGAAGCTCCCTGATGGGGACTGACAGCTGTACTGTTCTGTGGCTGTAAGGATAGGCATTTGCTCAACAACATCTGTCCTGGCTGGCCTTTGTTTCTTTGGTGCCCCCCTCCTTGTCTGCTCTGTTAGCTTACCTTTCCACCCCTTCTCACACATTGGTTTCCTGATGAGGCTTACGATAAGAAGTCTAGTAATCTAGGCACACATCAGTATTTTCATTTGAGATTATAATTCTATGGGATGGATTTGGGGACGGTAAGGCCAGAGGGTAACCCGGTTATCAAATTTCCTACTGGGGACTGAATAGGAGACAATTTGGCATGTCTGAAATCATATTTCATGAAATAATTAATCAAGGAAAGTACACTTACCAGCGTACTAGAAAACATTAAATGTTTTGTTGTCTACCCTTATTCACAGTTCCCAGCTTTCTACATTAGCCAGTTCTCTACTGGCCTTATTCTATTAGAGCAAATGATCATCTCATTAATTAAAGGCAGCTAGGATCTGAAGAGTACAAGCACGTAAATTGTGTACGAGCCAGAGTAATCATACAGGGCTCTGTTGTACCAAACATTAATGTTGAAGTTCTGTGTCAAGTCAGGGAGGCAAGCAGCTCTGACAAGCTTCCCCTACGTCACTGATGCAACCTGTTTCCTGCTCACTCTGGCCTCTGCCTAACCCAGATCAGGGATTGGCAATTGTCCACCCATGTGGATACAGATGTTTCATAACAGCTTCCTTCTTCTGCTCCTCGCCTGCCGGTATCATGTGCAGAGTTGCAATGATGACCTCTGAATTTTTTCCATAGGAACTAAAGTGCATATAGAAAAAAATCTGGCATAAGCTTTGTGTAGTTTTCCATGAATATTGCAGGGATAAAAAGAAAAGTACAAGCAGACTTTGGTAACCACATTTAAATAATTGTATTCATTGGAAACAATGTGAGATAACTATCCATAGCCTTTAATCTGTTCCTTTGTACAGTTACTGACATTTATGGGATCTTGATATGGTGAGTCTCTTTAGGGGCCTCTTGATACAGTGTACTCTAAAATCGGACTGCAAGTAACAAGACCATGTATAAGAGGAGATTTGTGGAATACTGGAATGCCAAGAAAGAAAAAGGTGTTTAGTCAGGGGAGAGATCCTTTCTTCTTTACTAATACATTTTTTTTCTCATTTGATTATTAATTTATCTACATAAAGTTACTATGGGATAAAACTTGCTTTATTGGGTGTACCACTGGGCAATATGGAAAGGTCGCATAGACTTTTCTTCTAAATCTTTTGTAAGATCATGGAGACTGTTAACCAAGTGAGGATATCAGTAGTAACAAACTTTCCAAAGTGCAAGATTCTGAATGATACTTCCAGAGGAATGAGGAAACAGGGATGAGAGCTGCTATGATGGAAGATGTCTCCTTGCAATTAAGAATTAACACTCTAGTAGGGCAAAGTGGTGAGCACCTGTAATTCCAGCACTTGGGGAGGCAGAGGCAGGTAGATAACTGTGAGTTTGAGGCCAGCCTGGTCTACAAAGCAAAAACCAAAACCAAAACCAAACAACAACAACAACAAAAAGAATTAACATTCTATACATAGGAACCCAGTTACACTTGTTTAGAGAAAATTGTCCAGACATGAAGAAACAAAGAATAGCAATAACACGTCATTTAGCTGGTCAGATCACCCAGTAAAGACATGAGGATCCTGAAGTGGCTCTCGTTCCCAACCTGCTTCACTGTCTCTCTTTTTTTATTGCATTTTCAGAGTTTAAAAACTCTTCTGTTAATGCACTAGGTAGTTTGAATATACATAGTACTCATGCTTAGAACCCCATTCCGTACACTTCCATGATCAGTTTTACAGTTGTGCTTTTAAATCGTTTAACTGGCCAAAGAAATGCAAAAAAGAACCAACAGAACAAGTCCAATGAGTTAATTAAATTAATTAATTAATTAACCTGCATTAGTAGAAAGAACAAGCAGTTATCAGTCTCTACTAGTTCAAGGCATGCTACTGTCTGGGTATTCACTGAGATGGTTTAAGTGGTAAACTAGGTTGTGTTTCTCTCTGTGTTTAAAAGAATGCCTTTTTGTTTTTGTATATAGTGTTATATATTATATTACTACCATAATATAAATATACTTAATATATTTACGTCTATGAATGAGAATTGGCCTAATATACAAAAAAACAATTCAAAGACATATGGTTTTTATTTTATTTTATTTTTT
>NW_026592620.1:0-5828 GCF_907164565.1 Psammomys obesus
ACACACACACACACACACACACACACACAAATTAAAAGTAAAAGACTTGGGAATATGATCTGAACTTGTAATCCCAGTTCTGGGTGGTAGAAACAAAGGGGTCCAGGGAGCCAGCTAGCCTGGCCAACCAGTAAGTGCCAAGTTCAGTGGGAGACACTGTCTCAACATAATAAGTTGGAGAACAATCTAGGAAGACATCCAATTTTTATCTATTGCCTCTATACACGCATGCACAGGGGTACACACACACACTCACACACACAAACACACACACACACATACTGAAAACTGAAAGTTACCTTATTTGTTCTACTTGTCTCTTAGGTCTCAAAATTCACTATTTATTCAGTGTCACTAGGAAGGTTGGTTCAAAGGTAACCGGAGAACACTGAGTGAGTAGATGAATGGTCTGTGCTTTGTTCTCAATATTTTTATCTCCCTCTTGCTCTTTTTAATCACCTCCATACCAAAATTCCTTTCTAACGAACACCTCGAGCTCTGCTGTAACCTCCCTGGTCATCTCTTACTGAAATTCTTGGCTTTTCTTTTGAGTCCATCATTACTCGTGTGCTTGTAGTTTGTCCCTGGCTCCTAGTTTTCACTCAAGATTGTATCTTCATGGAATGCCTCAATGAGAGTTTTTAATAATGGCTCAGAAATATTTGCATATAGTCTTGACCATCTTTAATCCCTAGATACTGAACATCATCATAAACCCAAGTTCAGGTCCAAACTGAATTTTTACCAAATACAAGCCTTTAATTTTCCCATTTTCCTTTGCTTCACCCTTGCCTAGGTCATCAAAGAAAAACAAGAAAACCCCAACGCTGGATCATAGATCACATCAGCCTTTTCTCTCCCTGAAGCCAATACAGGAGCTGCAAATGAACTGTAGTCTTCAGTGTCTCTCACATTTTCAAAAGCTGTGTGTCTAGCTCAAGTCTGGATAAGCCCTCACTTGAGTTACTACTTAGCAAAAGAATCCAGGATTATCTCTCTGCTTCTCTTCTCTGGCCTCTTTTAAGCCCTCTTGCATTTTTCTCCCACATGGTTGGTTGTCCTAAATGCAATCCTTGCTTCTTCAGGATTCCTCACTTCCTTAGATTTAACCTATGTTTTTTTACTACTCTAGCATGAAAGATTTCTTGGACATGGTAACCATTTTTATCCACATAGTTTCATAAACGCACACACACTCATTAACCCTAGATATTGTATCACACTTATATCCACTTATTTTAGGGCCAGTTCCTGGACATAACAAGCACATCATGGCTGCTTCTTGAATTAATTTCTGTTGACTAATAGCATCCCTTTACTGAAGCGTTATCCGTGATCCTAGGTTTCTGTCTTTCTCCCCTGTCCCCCTTTTTTTTCCTGTGTGTTTGTTTTTAAGACAGGATTTGAGACAAGCCCTGGCTATCCTGGACTTGCTTTTAGTTACACCAGGCTAACCTTGAGCTTGCAGAGATCCTCCTGCCTCTGGCTCCCAAGTGATGCTCCATTTCTTATCCAGTAGCTTGTACTTTTCAGCCTTCCCTTGAAGGCCTTTTCTGCTTAACCCCTTTCCTATTTCTCCAGTACTGCCCAGCAAAACCAACACCCAAGCCCTTCAATCCTTTGCTTTTTCTAGCTTGCTCCCTAAAATTCTGCCATTTGGAATATCCTTCCCTTCTTTCCATAATCAAATCCTACATAGCTAAACTTCCCCATTCGAATGTAAGCTTTTACTGATTTTTTTTCCTTTCTTTAAAACCTATGCTTTCATTCTTACAACTCAGTTCTCTACTTTGGCAGTAAATTAACTTTCTGTACATGGCAGTTACTTTGTACTATCCTGTCCAGGTGACTGTGAGCGTATCAGGAGGGAAACATTTCCGATTCACCTCCTGTCCTTATTGTTCTGAGCCCAGGCTGTTAGGTGCTCTTACCTCATAACTCTGATGCTCTGAAAGAATAGATGCCGGCATAGCCAGTGTAGCACTTGAAGGCACTGGAATCCATGCGTGCATTAATGTACAGTAATTGAGTATTGGGTATTGGGTTGTAAAATACTGTGAAAAGGAGGGACTAGGAAGAACAAGAAGTTGGAAAGAAATCTTCAAGGGGACAGTGAGTACGCACTTGATGTTGATGAGTAAAAAGCAGTGAGGTAAGGCATGGTGAGAACACGAGGAATTTCTCTCCTGGTGTCCTGGAAGATGATGAGTGGAACCTGAAAGGTTCAGAGAAGTGGCTTTGGAAGGAAGGAGTGTACAGGATTTGGTCATGGATCACACATCTCAGAAGACAGGAGTTTGTGTGGTAGTAGAATCTCAATGGTTTGAAAGAACACTGGGAAATGATAGCAGGTTGGTGCTTTGACGTACAAGATAGACGTTAAGCTCTACAGTAAAAATAAACAACATCAACCTATCTTGAGAAATTGAAGCAGATAATTAGGCAGGCAAAGTAGTTAATAAAAATAAAGAGAGCTGGAGCTTACAGGGGTAGGTGCAAGGTGGGGAGGAAACGGAGAATGTTGCACTGCAGCAAATGGAAAAGACAGAGGGGACATAAGCTAGCCCTGAAAACAGCAGGAGCTGCCAATCAAGATGACGCAGGCAAGAAGGTGGTGATTACAGTGTATGGCTGTGAGTAGGACTAGCTCACTTGGATGAGAGAAAATGCAAGAAAATACTGCGTACAGCACACTCAACACACAGCACAGCACAGCACAGCACACAGCACAGCACAGCACAGCACAGCACAGCACAGCACAGCACAGCACAGCACAAGGGAGAAAGAATCTCTTCCAGGGCTTAAGCCAGGGTTGTGACTCAACCTCACTGTTCTCTCTCATTCACATCATTCAGAACTTGTCTATCTAAATAACCTGTGGACACTCCCAAGTCCATGCCTCCAAAGCCATGTTCTCTGTTCTCGACTACCCTCACTGTTACCACCAGTATTCCTCTCCTGATCACACAGCCTCAAAGACTTCTGGCTTTCACTATCCTTAGCTGAAAACTATATTATTTTTCCTCCAAAAAGAGGAATCCCTGATTTGAATCCCTGAAATCAAGTGACAGCTTTTATGACTCCTGATTCAACTAAGGAAACTGGGATAGGAGTATTTTTTGTTTGTTTGTTTGTTTGTTTTTGTTTTTACTAAATTATTCAGTTAGGCCATAAGTGCAACCCCTCCTATCTTGTACAAGGGCTGGTGGAATCTGGATGTCCTCTGAAGTCTGAGTCCTCTGAACTCAGGGAAAACAGTTGTCATGAACATTCTGACTTCATGGCAATTTGATGGCTCTATTAAAAGATAAAGAGAGAGGTGTTCTGACGCCTCATTACAGGCCCCTCACAGCAGAACGAGCCTACAAAGAACTGAAACCTCTGAATGCTTGAACCAAAGGGAATCTCTGCTCTTTTTATGCCTCTCTTCCAGGACTTATAACAGTGAGGAAAAGTCTAATGCAGGACGTCAAGGGGATATTTCACACACACAGAGAAGAAAACATGAAAACAGCAGACAGAGATGCTGGACTTCAAGTTTGAAAGGGTGTGACTACAGTCAAGGAATACTACCACCTATCAGAACCTGGAATATCTGAGAAAGGGGTTGATCCCAAAGTTTTCTGGAGAAGCATAGTCCATCTAACCTCTTTATTTTAACCAGTGCTGCTGATGACAGACCTCTAACCTTTAGGATGGGGACTGAACACACTTGTGTTATTTTATGACACCAAGTTTGTGGTCCCTTGCTTCAGTAGCTACCATGAACTACTATACCTTGCCTCATTCCCCAATAACTCTTGGTAGGGTGTACCTTCCAGGAAGCCAAGAAAAGCAGGGATGGCAGTAACTCACAGGATGATATCACTTACCAACCTGAAACTTGAAAAGATATTTAGTGTATCCTTTGCTCCATTAATAAAGGGAAGAATTTTGATAATATCTGAGGGACCGAGAACAAAAATTAAATCCACGTTGAAGTGTGCTCTGGCCTAAATGATCAATAAAAAGCATTCACAGTCATTTTCTACTAAGAGTTTTCGCTCCTTTATCTGCCTCCCTTCTGGTCAACTCTTCATAATGCCCCATATCACTATTTCACAATAATAGCATGCACCTCCACTCATGTCACAGAGCTCCCAGGGACATGTGCCTATGGCCAGATTCCAGCAGGAAAGCATCACATGCTCAGTTCCTTTCCTCCCTGAATCCTATCCCCCATGCCCCCTTTCTCCCCATAGCACAATACAGTAAAACACTCATGTGTGCCTGCTTCCAACTTTGAATCCAGAAACACTGTCTGCATGAGCCTTTTGCAAGGCCACAGAACACCTTACTAGCTTTGCTTCTACTTTTTCTCATGTGAGCCCCCACCCTGGTCACGATATATTCAATTTATCTTTTGTGTCCTTTTCTAATCCAAAGGATATGCATTCCCAATGTCCAGCCAAGGGGCCCTCTGTTCCGCTGATTGCTTATTCCCTTCTTCTGTGTTTTCTGTAGCACCTACTTGCCAATGATTCAGGTACTTCCATTCTTCCATCAAAGCTGTAGCCACCATGCCTGAGATTCTGGTCTGTTGTGAGCATTTAAGTGGGATTTGTAGAAATCTCATAGCACGTTGCTTGGCTCAGAGAAAGACCAATACACTACTCTTAGGCCATTTGGATTCTAACACACATTCCTGTTCCTCCCCAACATACTTCTTGCACTACTCAAAAATATGTTAGAAACGGAAACAGTAATTTGGACCTATTTGCCTGAAAAGACATGAGCCCTGCGGTATATCCTCTTTCTCTTCTCTTGTGACCTGTGGTCACACTTCTGGATATAGGACCTGAGGTCTGGGAGTAGACAGAGAGGAAAATCCCTTCAAGTCTGCCTACTAAAAGCTTCCCTGTCGAGGCAAAGCACTCTCTCAGCCTTTTAAAAACAGTAACTTAATTTTTTGCATTTACCAGTGTTATGCCCAAACTAACACGGGTAATAGATATAGCTAAGAATGATAATGTGAGCCTACATATGTATGAGGAATGTTATAAAAAGTCATCTAGCAGACTGAAGAAGCTACCTCAGGTAGCTCTCAAAATTCCTCATGTCCTGGGAGAGGCTCAGGGGAGGCCGCCATTAAGAGGTGTCTCAAGAATGTGCTTGCCATCTGAAGCTGTGTGTGGTGACACACACCTGTGATCCTAACATTTTGGAGATGGAGGCAAAAGAAAGAGAGAGAGTTCAAGGCCAACTTTGGTTACATAATGAGTTCCAGGCTTACCTGGCTATGTGGAAGCTGATCTCAGAAAACAGAGAGATGTAAAAAACCAAGTGACCTCTGAAGTGGGCTCTGAAGAACGGACAGCATCTTATTTGGGATGTTGAAATAAACATATTTTGGGGGAAAGTAAAAGGTAGAGGCATTCTCTTCAAACACTGAAACAAAACACTTCAAACACTGAACAAAACTTTTTTTAAAAAATGACTGATGGGCATTGAGAAGACGTCTCCGTGTGTAAAGAGTTTGCTGAATGGCATGAGGGCCCTGGTTTGCATGCCCCACACAGATGTAAACTCAGACACAGCAGCACCTTTCCCCTAACTCAGAGCTGGGGAGCATCACTGAGACAGCAGGAACCGGGAGGCAGGACTCCCTGATAAGCAATCTGTCTCAAAAGCAGGCTCAGGGCGCAGTCAAAGACCCAGGCTCAAAAAGCACAGTGGAGCATGCTAGAGCTCGACACCTGATATTGATCCCGGGGGCGCGCTCGCGCGCGCGCACGCACACAAACACACACACACACACACACACACACACACACACACACACACACACA
>NW_026592621.1:0-3510 GCF_907164565.1 Psammomys obesus
CTGTGTGTTCCTACCATGTGACGTAAACAAGTCAAACTCATTTTTTTTGTTTTTGTTTTGTGTTTGTTTTTGTTTTTCCAGACAGGATTTGTGTGTGTGTGTGTGTGTGTGTGTGTGTGTGTGTGTGTGTGTGTGTTGCCCTAGCTATCCTGGTACTCTCTCTGTAGACCAGACTGGCCTCAAACTCACAGAGACTCACCTGCTTCTGCCTCCTAACTGCTGGGATTAAAACTGTGTGCTACCACCTCCCGGCATGTCAAACGTTTTATCTGTGCATGATGGCTCACACTTGTAATCCCGAGAAGCTGAATGCTCAAGGCCAGTCTGGGCTACATAGCAAGATCAGGTTTGAAAACACAAACAAGGGCTTGAAAAATTGCTCATCAATTAAGATAGCGTATTGCTCTCCAAAAAGATGTGAGTTTGATTGCCAGCTCTACTTCAGGTGGCCAGCAAACACCCAGAAACTCCAAATCCAGGGATTACACTACCCTCCTTTGGCCTCTGGGGGCACTGCACTCACATACACAAATCAACAGTTAGAGCCACATATACATATAATTAAAAAAATTAATTAGCTAGGTGTGGTGATACACACACTAGGAAGGCAGAAGCAGGCATTTATTTGTGAGTTAGAGTTTAGACTCGTCTGCACAGTGAGTTCAAGGCCAACCAGGGCTACATAGTAAGACCATGTCTCAAAAACAAAAACAAAACTATAGTTAATTTTTGAAAAAACACAAAATAACACCAGGCAGGCAGATCTCTGTGAGTTCAAAGCCAGCCTGGTCTACAGAGCGAGTTCCAGGACATCCAAGGATACACAGAGAAACCCTGTTTAGGGAGTGGGGAACACAAAACAAACAGAAAAAGAAAAAAAGTTAATTCAGATTAGCAAACATCTCTCAGGCAGGATGCACTGAATGAATTTTGATGCCCTCATCCTATGGAATTTAACGGACTCTGACAAGTGAGACTATTTGATATTTACACACATACTAATATGTACAAAGGTATGGCATGAAGTGAGAAAGAAAATCACAGCACAGAAAATGTGTTTAGTATTTTTTAATTTATGTAGAGAAAGCAACCATGCTGGACCATGGGTATGGTCCACACATACACATGAAGTCTTGCCAGGACTCTCCATTCCTGTGAGTTTGAGTTAGACGTAGCAGTATTCCTGGGAGCTCCAGGAATCCTCTCCCATCCACCCCTCCCCTGAGGAGCTATGGCTGCTGGGAAAAAGGGCGCCCTAGTCCTCAGCGGTGTAGTCAGTGGTAAATTGCCCTTGCTCAAGTAGATAACCCCACGGCCATGCTCCTGGAGGCAGCCCTCATTAAGTGCAGTGGGACACAGAAGCAAAAGGGCGTGAGTCAGAGAGGGATAGGTTGGAAAGGAGTGTTTCAGTGTGGGGGAGGAAGATGAGAAAGGGAAATGGGCGAATGTGATCAAAGTACATTATATATATGAAACTGTGTGAGAAGAAATGAAATTTAAGTCTTCAACATTCCTGAATTTTTCATGTATTGCTTCAAAATTCATGGATTAAATTAGTGAATTAGATAAAATTCATGAATTAAATTTGTGAATTAAACAAAATTCATGAATAAAATTCATAAATTAAATAAAATCCATGAATAAAATTCATGAATTAAATAAAATTTGTGAATTCAATACAAATTTAAAATTAAAACTTGAGTGTGGTGATACGTGTCTTTAATTCCAGCACTCAGGAGGATCCCTATGAGTCTGTAGCCAGCCTGATCTACATAGCAAGTTCCAGAACAGGCAGGGCATAGTGAGACCCTGTCTCAAAAACAAATAAGCCCCCCAAAACCCAAAATTCATTTTAAAATAACTTTCTTTTAAAAGAGTCTGTTTGTTTTTGCAAGACAGGATTTCTCTGTGTAGTTCTAGCTGTCCTGGAACTCACTCTGTAGAGATCCACCTGTCTCTGCCTCCTGAGTGGTGGGATTAAAGGTGTATACCACAGAAGAATCTGATTTTTATCTACAAAGTAGTTATGCAAGTTTTCTTCTTTGGGGGCTAGAAAGTAGCTCAGTGGTTACAAGCTCTTGTTGCTTTTGCAGAGAACCTGAGTTAGCTTTCCAGCACCCACATTTGAGGTTCACAACTGTCTGCAACTCTATTTGCAGAGGATTTGATGCCCTCTTCTGGCTTCTGTGAGCACCTGTGCACACATAGTGAACATACATTTTACATAAGATTAAATGACTAGGTCCATATACATACACAAAATAAAATGAATAAATAAATCTTTTTAAAATGTCATATACATATGCATATATGACATGGCCTGGAACTCATGCTGTTCCTTCTGTACGTACACAGGCCCTGCCCCTCTAGAAGGCACTCCTCGAAGGCCTTGCCTCCTGAATTCTTGGCACAAAGGCTCTCTGTCATCACCAGTGAGCCCTCACACAGCAGCTGTGGGACAGGTCTCTTGTTCAACCCTGCTTACCTGGCTCTTTCTACTTCCTTCATGCCTAAAACAGAATTTGGGGCTGGTGATCATGCAGACAGTGGAGCTGTTATCCTGTGTTCAGCTGCTCTGAGGTCATGGGTGCAGCGGCCATGTTGCTTCCAGAAGATGGTCTCCCCCGAGACTTCTTCCCACCTCCAGCTCTCATATCCTTTCTGCCCACTCTTCAGGGTTTCCTGAGCCTTGGGCAGGTGACACAGATGTCATATGTTATTTAGTCCTGAGTACCCAACTAAGACCAGTAATGAGTCTCTGCGTTAAGATGACAATAACAACATAAAGAGCCCCTTTCTGTGACAGGTCCCGTCACATGATCCTGAGCAGTTGGTTCAAGCAGTCTTGTTTTCTGTAACTCCTGTCTCTGAAAGACTGGTGACTTTGTCTCCCCAGACAAGAGAAAGGAATGGGACATTCACACCAGCGGTGGCTGAGGGAAACAAACCAGTTATGCAGGCTGCCGTGCTCACCACGCCTGCCACAACCACAAGAGAGATGGGCATGGAAGGGCTGAGGACTGGGAGGCGGATGTGCTGTGGCTGAGGGAGGGGCATGGCAGCACCTACAACCCTTGGGGAGACTGGCAGCCCTTCCTCAGGCTGGTCTGAAGACCCCCCCCCCAACAGAGGAACTAGTGAAGAACGTGGGGAAGGGCTTAAGCAAGTCAGAGCAGCTGACTGCCATCCCTGAAGGAATTTGCTGGTGCCACAGCAGCTGGAGGTACTAGGTGAGGTCAGCCTGATCGTGACTCACCAGCAACGAGGTGAGGTCTGTGTGATGTCAGGAGAAGTCAACATCCGAGGGCTGGCTGGGCCCTTAACACCCCACCCCCAGCTTCAATGTTACAGATCACAGAGGACAGGAACCATGGTGTGAGAGCAAGGAGTTAAGTGAAAAATACTTTGTTGTTTGTTGGTTTGTTTTTTGTTTTGTTTGTTTGTTGGTTTCGTTTTCGTTTTGTTTTTTTTGAGATAGGGTCTTGCTACATAGCTTGGCTCAGAACTTGA
>NW_026592622.1:0-7616 GCF_907164565.1 Psammomys obesus
CCAGAAAACCGCTGGGAACGTGTAGGATGTGCCAAGTATCATCTGGGAGGCAAGAACTGGCAGAGGAGCTCTGTGCAGAGGTGGAAGGCTCCTGGGTGCAGCCAGGCCTGTGACGTACTTCCTCCAAGGTTGAGAATGTTAAGGGGGCTGAGGGCATGGCTCAGTGGGGGCGGGGAGTGCTTGCTTAGCACATACAGCCCCCCAGCTTCGATACCCCGCCCTGGATAAATCCTGCATGATGACCTGTAATTCCAGCACATGGGAGGTAAAGAAAAGGGAATCTTGGCTAATGACAAATTCAATAACAGCCTGGACCACCTGAGCCCAACTGCAAAAGAAAAGAGAATGAAAGAAACAGGGAAGAAAAATAAAAAAGAGTAGAAAAAGAAAAAAAGGTGTAGCAGTGGGGGTGCACACCTTTAATCCCAGCACTGGGGAGGCAGAGGCAGGTGAATCTCTGTGAGTTGGAGGCCAGCACAATCTACAGAGTGAGTTCCAGGACCGCCAAGCCTACGTAGAGAAACCCTGTCTTGAAAAAAACAACAAACAAAAATCAAAAGAAGAAAAAAAAGGTTGCTGGCTGTGAAGACGTGTGAAGATAATTGTGATCCCAACATTTGGGAGGTGAACGTAGGAGAATCAGATGTTCAAAGGCGATGCTTGGAGTGGAAGTCTGAATGACAAATGTTCCCCGTAGTTTTAGGCTTTGAATACTTAGTCCCAGGGATATTGCTAGGACTGAGCTTTGACAGTAAAATACTCCCACCACTTGCAGACACTTTCTCTGCTTTATGCTTGTGGTTCAAGATGCCAGCTCTCAACTTCCTGTTCCTGCTGCCATCCCTGCCACTTGATGCCATGCCTGTGCTTCACCATCATGGACTCTTATACCTCCGGAACCATAAGCCAATAAACAAACAAACAAAGAAACAAATAAATGGTCTTTGTTTTTAAAATTGCCTTTGGTCATGGTGATTTATCACATCAACAGAACAGTAACTAACTATTGCAGAGAAAGATGGCAGAGAGCCTGGAATACATGAGAGAGTGTCTCAAAAAACAAACAAGCAAGCAAACAAACAAACAAAAAAGAGGTGGAGGGGGAGAAAAAGGAGGAGGAGCTTCCTGGAGGCTCTTTAGCTCCTACCCTTCCTTTGAAATTCAATTTAGGGTGTCCTCTGAGGACCTTCCTGCCTGGCCGCCGTGCTCACCTCTGTCCTGGGACACATTTACCCTGTAATATGGGGTTTATCTGGACTCCAGAGGCCTCCACAGCAAAGGCTACATCTTTTTTTTTTTTTTTTAAAGATTTATTATTATTTATACAGAATTCTACCTGCACACCAGATCTCACTATAGATGGTTGTGAGCCACCATGTGGTTACTGGGAATTGAATTCAGAACCTTTGGAAGAATAGCAAGTGCTCTTAACATCCGAGCCGCCTCTCCAGCCCCCAAAGGCTACATCTTACCGAGCACACAGAGTCACTTCTGTCATGTCTGTCAAGTTAATAAATGAAAAGACATGAAGACAGCAGATCTACATGTGAGTGATCTGAAGATAAATTCTACGAAAACAAGGACACCTGTCTCTACATTTACAACTGGACAAACATTTACAATTGGGTTAGACTGATTGACAAACCAAGACCTGAGATTGTAAACCAACATTTGTTTCTCACTTTTTTTTTTCAATTCCATCAAAATAGTCTAAAAAGAAGAAAGAACCCCACCCACAGCTATCAGCTAAAGAGGAAGAATACTTTTCTGACAGTTTCTTTTTATGGAAAATGCAGGGTGTGTTGCTAAGAGCCTACTGTTAGTTCTAAATCAAAGTCAGGAGCCATTGGCAAGTGACTTTTCAGAAGATGGTCATTTAGAGCCAGGCCATAATAGTGCACGCCTTTAATTCTAGCATTGGGGGGGCAGAGGCAGGCAGATCTTTGTGAGTTCAAAGGCCAGCCTGGTCTACAGGGTAACTTCAGGACAGCCAAGCTACACATAGAGAAGCCCTGTCTCAAAAAAAAAAAAAAAAAAAAAAAAAACCAAACCAAAACAAACAAACAAACAAAAAAAACCTTCAGAAGGTGGGCATTTAGCATTAAGGACCATAAAAGATCAGCTACTGTGAAGAGTGCAGAAGCACAAGATTTTTCAAATCCATCTCCTTTAATCCCAACCATCCTCACATAGATAGTCCCACACTGTCCTATGGACTAAAATGGAAAATTCTCTTCTGCCTTTTTGATTTTGTTTATTTTTAGTTTTTCGGTATGGTTTCTGTCTGCATGTTTGTCTGTGCGTGCAGTGAACTCAGAGGCCAGAAGAGGACGTCAGATCTGGAACTGGAGTTACAGATGCTCAAGTTACTGTGCAGATGCTGAGAACTGAGCCTGGGGCCTCAACTCTGCTGCTGAGCCATCTCTCCAGGTCCAAGTTCTCTGCTGTTTGCTTGTTTTTGAGATAGTTTCATGTATCTCAGGCTAGACCTTGAACTTCTGATCCTCTTATTTCCATGAACCACCATACTTTGTGTGTGTGTGTGTCTGTGTGTGAAGGTCTGAGGCTGCTATCTACTGTTTGTTTGTTTGGTTGGTTTGGTTTTCTGAGACAGGGTTTATTTGTGTAGCCCTGGCTGTCTTGGAACTCAGATCAGGCTGGCCTTGAACTCAGAGTGCTGGAATCAAAGGCATGTGCCACCGCACCCTGCTTTTCCACCATATTTTTTTGAAAGCTTATTTCACTGAACTTGGAGCTCACCAGTTGGACTTAACTGCTGAATCTTCCTGTCCCTGCTGCCCAAAGCTAGGTCACTGACGCATGCTGCTATGCCTGGCTTTTATGTGGGTGTATAGTTTCAAACTCAGGTCTTCATGCTTGCTCATAAAACACTTTGCTAGTGAGTAAGCCAGCTCCTCAGCCACTTACCTCCTTCTTCCGAGACAGTCTCACTATACCCAGACTGGCATGAAAACTCAGTCTTGCTCTCTCAGCGTTTGAGTGCTAGGAGTACGAACGTTCACTGAAATGTCAGCGTGAAGAGGGGCAATTTCTCATCTCAGCTTATTGGATCTCTTTTCCTATGTGTATAGTCATCTCATGCCTTTCTAAAAATCAACAACAAAAAAATTAAAACATGTTTTAAAGATGTATGAGATGTATTCTTTTGGAATATGAGTTTGCTAATCACATCTGTGATTACGTATAACCCCATGTGCATAAGAGGCCTGGAGATGTTACTATTGCCTTACTTTAATTTTAAAGACGAGGAAACTGAGCTCAGAGAGGTTAAGTGATATGTTCAAGTTGCAGGAAGTAGGCTGTGAGGCTATCAAAGCCACCTCAGGAATCTGGCTTTCACAGTCTGTGTGGACTTCTGTAACACCCAGTGCTCATCAGAATGTCCTCAGGCAAGAAGTGGGAGTGTTTCCAGTACAGCTAGGGTTGCACAATGAGACACTGTCTCAAAACAAAACAAAACAAAATGGAAAACATAAAGTCTAATAATGATATGTTAAAATATTTGTGGAAATTCTTAACATTTTATCTGTAATTATCTCTCTGGTTTTGGCATACATAAATAATTATTGTCTTCGTCTTTATTCATTACTGCCTTTCTCAGTGTTTTATTTAGAAATGAATATTGACAAGTTTTTGCTCTACAAGCATGAGTTCAAATCTCCAGAATGCATATAAAAAGCTTGATGAGTAGGGCTAGGGAGATAGCTCCGTGGGCAAGCATTTGCTCTGTGAGCATGAGGACCTGAGTTCAAATTCCTGGCATCCACGTAAAATGTCAGACACAGCTATACATGTGTGTAACACAAACTTTGCAGGAGAGAGACAGGCAGATTCCAGGGGCTCTTTGGCCAGCCAGCCTAGCTAAGATGCTGAACTTCTGAACCTACCTGAAATAGGGAGCTTTGGATCAGTGAGAGAGCCTGTCTCAAGACAATAAGGTAAAAAGAAGTGTCCTCCTGTTGCAGTATACACATTTGCACATACACCTCAACACTCACCTTCATGCAACTCACACACATGTGTACATGCACACACACACAGACATATAGACAGACACACACAGACACAGACACAGACAGACAGTCAGGAGAATTGACAAGAGCTGGAGAGATAGTGACAGAAGGATCCTTGCATACTTCATGCAAGAGAGAAAGAGAGAAGAAGGAAAGGAGGGAGGGAGGGAGAGTCAGCAAAAGCTGGAGAGCTAGGAACAGGCATTCCTGGATCCTTCTGACCAGCCATTCTGTCCACCCAGCCAGATCTAGGGTTAGTGAGATAGGTCCTGTTTTTCTCTTTAAAAAGAAAGAAGGAAACAAAGAAAGAAAGGAATGAATATTTTTCTCTTTTGTGTGTGTGATATGAAGGAGTTAGCTTAGGACCAGGCTCTACCACTGAGCTATGTCTCCAGCTCAAGAAATGAATATTATTTTGTTTTCTTTTTCTCCTACAAGAAGAGAGCTCCAGACAGTGAGCTCTGAGTGGGCAGTAGTGGTCCTGAGAAGCCAGGGTTGGATGGGCCGTTTTCTTAGGCCTTAGATCCAACTTGAAAAGCCAGATATCAGGAGTGTCCCAGCAGAAAACCAGAGGTGCTTCCAGTATGCTATTGCCTGGACTAGGCCAACACAAAGGACAATCCAAACAGGAAACCCAGAAACCAGATAGAGTCCACACAGAGGAGGGAGGGAGGCAAGGTGCCACTCACTCCCTTGGGCACATGGGGGTTAGGCAGTGATACCAGCCTTTGCCAAGCATGCTTAGACAAGCCTCGCGTGTGCCCAGGAAAGGAGTCATTAATGCACTGCCTTGATTGTCACAATGCTTACAATTGCAATAATACTGGCAAGTGTAATCACAGGAGCCATTGTTCTTTTTTGGCCTGGCAGACAGCTCTGCCTGCTGCTCTATAAAGCACCATGTTCAACTATCTTGGCAAACTCTCTGTAAACCCTGCGACCAGCATCAGTGACGACAGCAGGAGCCATGGCCTCAAAGAGCCACAGATTGGCAGGATACAGGAAATGCAAACTCAAGGCCAGCTAGTGATGGGGAGATCATGAAGGCGGCATCGGTGGCTACAGAACAGAAGTGTCAAGCCATTTAGGACTCAAGGGCCCAGAAGAGCTAGAAGCACAGCATTTTCTGGCAGGGAGCTCTGTGTTTTACTTCATCCTTGGGTGGCCCCAAGCCTGGTGTTGGCCCAGGCTTTCAGAGCCTTTTCATAAACCCTCTGAACTTCCTGGACCCATTCCTTCTGTTGGTGACATCTCATCCCTGTGAGGCAACAGTACGATTGGACTCCATTGTTCTGCATCTGGAGCCTTGTAAGAGCTGAGTCAGAATGCTCCCCTAGACACCTGTTTATTCTTCCTTCCTCTCCTTCCCTTCCTCCTCCGTGCCGCCCTCTCTCCCTCCATTCCTTCTTCCCTCTCTTTCCTTTTTTGGGCAGTGTCTCGTGGATCCCAGGCTAGCCTCAAACTATGCTTAAACTTCTGATCCTCTCGCATCTACCTCCTGAGTTGGGAATAAGTGTCACCATGGATTTATGCACTGCTAGAACCGTCATGCAGGATTCACAAACACTAGTTGAACACTAACAACTGTGTTATATATTCCCAGCCCATGTATCTCTTTTCTCTACACATCTTGAAAGTTGTTTCCTTGTGTCCAGGGTGACCATCTAAGCCAGTTGTCTAGGCTCAGCATCTCTAGCAATCCTGCAGTGGCTACATTTTAAAACAATGCCATTTTCCTTCCTGTCACCAGTCAATCTGCTGTTGGTCAAAGTAAAGTGCAGACACACAGTATGTTCTGTTTTGTTTGCTCTTTTGGGCTGCAAGAGAGAAAATGATCACTATGTCAATATCTTACCAAGCCTTCATATTTTTACTTTTTGATTTTAGTTTCTTGGAGGAGTGAGGTGTCCTCCAAATGCTGCAGCAAATCTTTTTTTTTTCCTTTGGGCTCCAGACTCAGGCTTTAGACTCTTCTGTGGGAGCAATTGAGCAGTTTCTGTTGCCATGACACTGGAAATGATTTGTAAATGGTGAAATGCTGTGATTGCACTAGACCCATGAAGAATTCATGATGTTGCTACATGAGGATTGAAGTTATGTGCATAAATTTATTCACTGCGTGACTGTCACCAGAGACCACCCTCCATCATCTTTAGATCCTAATCTGATCACTTTCCTGACTCTTCATTGACTGATTTGCAATGGATGGTTTTAAACAGCCAAATACGTCACTTCATACAAGGAGGCTAACCCACAGTTGCCAGAGGAGGTACTTCTTGGCCTCCATCAGTTATGGTACCTATACTCTCGGGCTGCTGGAGAGTCAGCCAGGAAGTGTCCTCTGCTTTGGCACTGGCAATTATAAATCTCCTCAGACACACACTACCTCCTCCTTAGCTCAGACTTCCGTGATGCTCCTCCCAGCATCAGCTTTCTGGTTGCTGTTAAAGACAAGGTCTTATTATATAACTCTGTCCTGGAATCATGCTATTGACACTGGCCTTGAGCTCACAGAGGTCCACCTGTCTCTGCCTTTGCCTCCAGAGTGGTGGCATTAAAGGAATGTGCCACCACACCTGACAGCAGCAGTCTCTTGGCTCCATTATCAGTCATGTCTGGTATGATACTCCTGTGTTTGTGAGACAGAGTCTACCTCCAGTTCTTAGAAAATGTATGCGTCCTATGAAAGATGCTCTGCAGTGCCTCATTTTCTACCTTGCTTTCTGCCCATAGGCTAGCTGGGCAGTCATTTGTTGGTGGCATAGTGAAGGTAGACACATTCATTGTAGGCATATTGGGGGGGGGTGTACCTAGATTCTAAATAAGGAAGCCACCCCTGAGGTTAATGGGACCAGTGCTGAGGCCCAGCTTAGCCTTCCTGTTGCCAGAATCCTCTCCTGTTATTGGATGCTGACCACAGAGTACATTCCATGAGCTGGCCTTTGTTATGATACAGAATGAATATGTGGTCGGCTTGTTTGTGACACCTTCCTTCTTTGTTCCTTCCCCTGTGAATAAGGGGAAAAGAATGAAAACCAGTTGTGCCGGCATGCACACAGTGTATGAACACTCCTCTGTGTATACTCTCTGCAGGGTGTGTACCTTAACTTCTTGGGGCTAATGTAACATTCCACCTTAAGGGCTTTGCACAACATAAAGGTGTTTTCTCTCACAGTCTAAGAGGCCAAGACTTGAGAACCAAGTCATGGGCAGGGGCAGGCTCTCTTCGAGTCTCTGGGGGAAAGGATTCTTTGCTTGTTTCTAGGTTTTGGCCAGCCATCCTTGGGGCTCCCTGGCTTCTAGGCTCATCACTTCAACCTGTTTCCCTTGTCACATGACCTTCTTTCTGTGTCTCCTCTGTGTCTTTGTGTACCTTCTCCTTGTCAAGACACCAGTCACTGGTTTTGGTGTCCATCATGCTAACTACAATGACTGATTACATCTACAAAGTCCCTTATGCTTAGTAAGGTCACACGCTGAGGTTACAGAGAGACAAAATTTGAAGGGACACCGTTAAACCTTGTACACAAGTAAGAAAAAAAAAAAAAGCCAAGTCTCACAGTGAAATGCATCTCATTAAAT
>NW_026592623.1:0-27655 GCF_907164565.1 Psammomys obesus
CTTTCTTTCTTTCTTTCTTTCTTTCTTTCTTTCTTTCTTTCTTTCTTTCTCTTTCTTTCTTTCTTTTCCTTCTTTCCTTTTTTCTTTCTCTCTCTTCTCTTTTTTCTTTCTTTTTAAATTTATTTAATTTTTATTTTGTGTGCATTGGTGTGAAGGTATCAGATCCCTTGGAATTGGTATTACAGACAGTTGGGAGCTGCCATGTGGCTGCTGGGAATTGAACCCGGGTCCTTTCAAAGAGCAGACAGTGCTCTTACACTGAGCCATCTCTCCAGCCCCCTTTCTTTCTTTCTCTTTCTTTCTTTCTTTCTTTCTTTCTTTCTTTCTTTCTTTCTCTCTCTCTTTTTTTTTTTTGAGACAGGGTTTCTATATGTAGCCTTGGCTGACCTGGACTCTTTGCTTTGTAGACCAGGCTGGCCTCGAACTCACAGAGATCAGCCTGCCTCTGCCTCTCAGAGTGCTGGGATCAAAGATGTGTGCCACCACCACTGGGCAATAATTTATGTTTTCTAAAGTGTAATGTTTTGCTCTTTGTCTTATGGTGTGACTTGTTGCTCCTTATTATAACAGAAAGGACTTAACTGTGCATGTTCTTCTGTCTACACAAAGCATATTTACAGGCTTTATCTCACTTAATTTTTTGAAACAATCTTTGAGTACAATGCCCTTTGGTACCTGAGCAGAACAGGCTGAACGAGGTTAAATGAGTCGTCCCTTATTACAGAGCTAGTCTCTGCAAGTTAGTTCCAGAAGATACATCATCTGGCTACAGGTTTAATGCATTCTGCTGACTCACAGTTGCCTGATTAGCTTTAACACTGTTCTTGTCCACAGAATAAATAACCCCTATGGTGGAATTAAGTTTTTCATGTATGCCCTGAAATTAATATTTTAAAAGATGAAAAAAATATTCAAATGTGTTATTTTTCATTTGCTCTTTAAATTCTTTTTTCCATTAATTAACTAATTTCTTTTACATCCCATCACAGCTTTCTGTCCTCCCTCTTCTTCTCCCAGTCTCTCTCTCTCTCCCCCCCCCATGCCCTTTTCTCCTCAGAAAAGAGAAGGCTTCCTTCCCATGGATATTGTCCTGATGGATATCGTCCTGCCTTGGCATATCAAGTTGCAGTAGGACTAGGCATGTCTTCTCCTCCTGAGGCCAGACAAAGCAGCCCAGTTAGGGAAAAAGGATCCAAAGGCAAGCAAGAGAGTCAGAGACAGCCCCTCTTCTAGTTGGAGGACCCACATGGAAACCAAGCTATACATTTGTTACGTATGTGTAGGGTAAATTCTTTTTTTTTTTAACTTTATTATACAAAAAGTTGAAAATAAACAAAAACATCACACAATAAAAATTTCTATTTTGAAAATTTCTTCCAAACAGTATTTCAAGCTGGGCATGATGGCACATGCCTTTAGTCCCAGCACCCGGGAGGCGGAGGCAAGAGGATCTCTGTAAGTACAAGGCCGGTCTAGTCTACAATAAGTCCAGGACAGCCTAGGCTACACAGAGAAATCCTGTCTTGGAAAAACAAAAACAAACAAACAAACAACAACAAACCCCAAACTTGTTGAGTCTCTTCTTTCTTTTGAGACACCTACTTAAAGACTGTGATTCATCCTATTATTTACTATTTGAGCTTGGATCCTGATACCTCCTCTACTACCTCGGAATTTTACAAGTAATGGGCATCTCTTGGTGGGCTCCTGGACAGCCGGTAGATGTCCAGGGTCTCACTATGTAGCTCTTGCTGACCTAGAGCTGACAGAGGTCTGTTGTCTTTAACCTCTGGCATTACAGGCATGAACCACAATGGAGTTTCTAAAATAAATAGTTATCGATTGTGAAAATAAGAAATTAAAAGTATAATTACATATATATTTATTTATAATATAGTATATAAATACATATAAATTAAAAAATATAATCCCTGTTGTTTGAAATCAGGTCTCATTATGCAGCCCTTGCCTCTATCTTGCTATCAGAATGGCCTTGAACTTACCTAGATCTTCCTACCTATGTCTCCCCAGTGCTGATATCAAAAGCTGTACCACCAGCCCCACAACAATTGATTTTGAAAGGTAGGTATGAAAGGAGTTCAGGAGGGCAACAAGCTACTCACAGCAGGAGTTGCTATGGTGAAGACATTTGAGCTCAAGGCCAAAGGGATAGCAAGTGATTTGAGGTGCATTTTATAAGGAGTGAACTACATTAAACTAACCTTGAAACCAGGAAGATACATAGTAACTGTGGGAGGAAAACCCTGCTTTCTAGAGAGATGTAGGGGCTAGGGTAGTTCACCAGCACAGTCTCTTGAATGCCTACTGCCAATAAACAAGGCAGGCAATGGTGATAAGAACAGCGGTGGCCTCTGGGCAGCAAGGTCAATCTAATGAACCTTCCTCAAGGAAGTGCCTGCAGAAGATTTCGGGTGTGAACACAGGAAATGGGTAGCAGTAAATAGGCAATGTCCCAGACAGACACCTAAGAAGTAGGTTTTACAGTTAGGTAATGACACAGCAAGGCTGACCTACCTTTCAAGCAAAGATGCCCTTTGTTTGTTTGTTGTTGTTTCTTTCTTTCTTTTTTTTTTTTTTTTTTCGAGACACAGCTTCTCTGTGTAGCCTTGGCTATTCTGGACTCCCTTTATAAACTAGGCTGGCCTCAAGCTCACAGAGATATGCTTGCCTTTGCCTCTCCGAGTGCTGGGATCATAGGTATGCGCCACCATGCCTGGCAAAGATGCCATTCTTATAAAGAACAAAGTGACCAAGGAGTAGAGCTTAAATAAAAAGAGCAAGAAATCAGGCTCAGGTTCGGGTGAAGTGGCTGCCTAGTATGTACAAGGGTTCAATTCCCAACAGGCCGAGGGCCAATTCCTTTTTAGTTTTGTGGGGATGGGGCGGGATGGGGTGAGGCAAGGTCTCCAGCTCAGAATCTGCCAGAACTAGCTTTGCTAGCTCTGAGCGGCTCATCCTTGTGCTTCAGCCTCCTGAGGATTAGGATTACAGACCTTCATGCCACACCTAAGGGAATTATGCTCTCAAAGATTTAATATCTCATGATCTTGATTTGAGAATAAAATCAACTGTTAATAAATATAAACTATAAGAATTTGCAAATTTTCAGACTATGGATTTTAGAAACAACTATTGGAAACACCAGGAATGTAGAGTGAATTAAAAAAAAAATTCTTTCTAGCAGCCCATTACTTCTTAAATTTATGTGATGGCATTGCTTTCCAAATTCACCTTTCTACTTTAAAAACAAACAAACCCACCAATATTTAAGCAGGTGTGGTAGCATACCTGCAATCTTGGGAAGCTGAAGTGAGAGTGTTGAGGCTTGCCTGGTTAATTCACAGACTGGGACTTTCACCTCCACTCTTTACAGGGTCTCATGTACTCCAGGCTGGTCTCTGATTCTCTTTCTAATCAAAGATGACCCTACAGTTCTGATTCTGATGCACCTCTGGTCTCCACCTGCCAAGTGTTGGGATTCAAGAATTGAACCTGGGACTTCATTTACACCAGACAGGCACGCTACAAAGAGCCCTCCACTGCCAGCCTCTTGAAGGTTTTCCTGGGGTGCTCAGGGGTATGACTGAATTAATGACAAACCTGAAAAGCCAGTGCTTGTCGGAAATTGACATAAAATTGCTGATTTATGCTACAGTAAGTCATTCCCAGCTGGAGGAAGAATGATTCAGATTTGGTTTAATGATAAAACTAAGACCAATCAGAGAATTAACTGGAGGGAGATGGTTTAGAGCACACAGACATCTTCAGAGCTTTATGGCCATTTAGAAGGAAGACAAGTCTTTAAAAAACATGCTCACAACTGAGATGGTCACAAAAGAATATGATTAAAGGCTTATTTTAGTAACACATGAAATGCACATTTCCATGATGGTTAGGTGTCCGCTAAAATGTAGCTCATTTTAGTTTAAAATGTAGATTTTTGTTTATATAAATAACACAAAAGCCTCTTTTATTGGTTTCAGATGTCCCAGGTTCAACCAGCCCACTAGGTTCAACCATTCTACCATCACATCCTGCAGGTGCTGGAGCATACTGAGAAAAGGTAGAACCGTGATAGGAAAGGAAGAAAGGGGAAGTGTATTTAAGACCGATAGGGAGAGCAGTAAGCAGGGGTCAAGGCTAATTAAAAGACCTGGCACTGGTGTAGTGGAGTAAGCCCACCAGAACAGCACTCTGGAGGCTGAGACTGGAGAATCATGAATTGGAGGCCAGCATGGAGTACGTAGCCAGACTTTGCAACAAAACAACCGACCTACAAACAAGTGAAAAGCAAGGAAAGGATCGGCTGGGCTGGGGCAGGCTTTTGGAATTTCGATTCAGTGGTGCAACTTTTGGCTACAGTGTGACCCGGCCCGCCTTCTCTGTATAGAGCGCTTCGGCTCCCGGGGATTCCAAGGACTGTCTAGGCCTGGAGCAGCGAAGCTTCCATTCGCGGGGAGGTTCTCCCGCACCCGGGATTCCTCAGGCCGATGACATCATTCCGATCCCAGGAGCGCTGCGACTTTTTCAATTCGGAATCCCGGCTCTCTGGAACTCTAGCTTCTTAAGGAGACCGGGCTGTCACGATGGGTCTACAAGCGAGGGCCCTTCTGGAGACGTCTGGTTTTAGTAAGGAGGTTCTTGAATGGTCCAAGGGCACTCCTTTCTCTCGCATCTAGGAACTACACACACAACACAGGCCACCCACGCCCGTCGCTGAGCCAACATCTTCAGCTCCGCAACAGCAGACAGAGAGCGAGCGAGCGAGCGAGCGAGCGGGAGAGAGAGCGCAGAGGATCGCAGCCGTCAGCAGGACGCCCCGGAAAAGGCAAGGAAAGGGAGGGCAGGGGCTACACGAATGTAGTACGCCTGCGCAGTTCCCAGGCCTCGCCTCCCCCGCGGGGCGTGTTCGTCAGGCCGCGCACCCAATCAGGAGGCCGCAGGGAGCGCGCCCGCGGCCTCGCCCTCTCTGGTCCCGCCTCAGCCCGCCCGACAGGCCCTCCCGCGCGTGCGCAGAGGCGGGCCGCAGGGGCGAGGGCGCGAGGGAAGGGCGGGTGTACGTCCTTGCGTGCGTCTCAGGCAGCGCGCACGCCGGCGTGAGAGGGCACGGGGAAAAAGGTGGCTCTGGCCGGGGCGGCTCGGTTTCCTGGGGTTATGTAGCAGGGCTCGTCGGCTCGCGAGACCTCCTTCGCCGCCGTCGCCCGCGTCCGAAGCGCGGAGTTTCTGCTCCGGGCCGAGGCCGTGCCCAAGCCCGCCGCGCTCCCTCGACGTAGAGCTCGCTCGCTCGCCCGTGGGAGCGTCCCGGCCGGGCCGCGCTGAGGGGGGAGGGGAGGCCATTTTGTCCCGACCGACTCCCCGGAACCGGGCGGAGCGGCTGGGAGAGGCTGCGGAGCCGCGGGCGCCGCCCCTCGGAGGCACGGGCGCCGCCACCGTCGGGGCTTCCTCGACGAGGCCGTTCGGAAGGTCTCCCGCTCCGTCTCGAGAGCTGCTCTCTCCCCCGCACACGCTTCCCCGCTGCTGCGGCCCCAGAACGCCTGGGTGAGGAGTTGGCCGTACTGAGCAGCGCCGATCCCTCGGGGCCACCGGCGGCGAGCGCCCGAGCCGCTCCTCCCAATGGCGAAGAAGACGTACGACCTGCTTTTCAAGCTGCTCCTGATCGGGGACTCGGGAGTGGGCAAGACTTGCGTCCTTTTTCGTTTTTCGGATGATGCCTTCAATACCACCTTTATTTCCACCATAGGTAAGACCCGGGGGAGGATGGTGTGGGGACCCTGGAGCCTCGAGCCGTTGTCTTTGATTCCAGACATCTTGCTTCCCGGAATTTACGCCTTTGTTCCAGTGATTCCGATTCCAGACGACAGATCCAAGTTACTGTTGGAATCGGAATAGCGCTTACTGGGGCGGGGTCTTCCCATGCTTTCCATCCGGTCTTTTGCTTTCAAGTCTCCTCTGTTCGTTGCCTCCTGGCACAAAATATGCAGCATTTAGCAGCGTTCCAGAATCCTGTTTAAGTGACTTGACTGGCCTTTTCCATAATCAAGTAACTTCACGTTACTTGATGTGATATTTGTAGTAGACATATTTTAGCGTTTGAGATGGAAGCAGTACTGGCTATATGGTAAAGGCCCGAATTTTTATTGGAGGTCAGAGAGAAAATATTCCATCTGGCTGTAACTTGGAGTAAACTTGAGAGTTGCAGAATCACTAAGGAAAATGAAAGGGGCGGGGGGGGGGGGGGGGGGGGGGGGGGGGGTGGGGGGGACGGAGGGAAGGGGAGGGGGGGGGGGGGGGGGAGAGTGAGTTGGCTGTCTTGACTGAACCATTGATGTGTCAGACAATCGGAGGCTCTTCGTGCTTGGGGTGGGAATCTGGCATGGTTGGCTCACAGTGCTTTTTCAAGACCTCAACAGAAGCAGTAGTCTGAGGGAGACGATCGGTTTCTGTCTTCAACCCGATGGAATTAAGTTCTCCTGTTTTACTTGACGATAGAATTCACAGGAAAAAATTTCGTCAATCTTCGCCCTAAGGACTTCTAATGTACTTTCACCACATATTTCAGAATTACTTGATATGGAAGTAAAAGCTGAGGAGGGTGACATTTTAAAATGGGTTTCTTGTTTCGGAAATGAAAAGGGAAGGTTCCAAGAAATTCGTTTTGACTCTGGCACCAGCATAAATTTTGTCAAAGTAACTACATGAAACATCCCCTTCCACCCCCATTTTTAAAAGTATTTTGTGTCTATCATTTTTGGACCTCAGCTCCAGCATTAGGGCAGTGCAGGAAAACTCGTGATAAATGTAATATAGAGAAGCAATTTTGGTGGTTTTTCTTAAGAATTGTGAAAATCAAACTGATTTTAACCAATTTATAGTATTACTGAAATTGGCTTGGATTTCCTTATGACATATTTATAAGTAACTTAAACTCATTAAGTAAGGTATACTGAAATTACAGTGAGCAACGTTATTTAAAATGGGTTATTTAAAATGGGAGGGATTGTCGAAATTTCATGAAGCTTAAACTTGCCCTCTGCTTTGTGGATTAGCATTTACAGCACTAAGTTTGCTTTGAGTTGAGGTGTAACTGGGTGAGTCAGATGACTAGATCAGCAAATATTTATTGAGCACCTAATGCTAGGCACTGTTAAAAGCTTTGGGAATAAGTGGTGGATACAATAGACCCCTTGACCATTGATGAAGACAATCACAATAGTGTGCAAAGCACTGCAGTGTGGAGGGGGAGCAAGGGGAACTAGTCTGAAATATGGGAAATCTGCTTTGCGTGGACTAACAGTTAACAACAAAGCCTGAAAGACAACTGTAAGTTGGATCAGAGGGGAGACAGCCTTTCGGAAAGAGAATTTGATGTGTGGTCAGTTTTTAAAAACCCGCCCTTGAGAAGGGTGAGGTGAAATAGGAAGCAAAGTTTCGTTGTGAAGGGTGATATTCAGTTCCCCAGATGCCTGTCCCCAGGTACTGGGGATTGACGTTAGCTTCATGCTTGGTAAGCAAGCTGTTGAGCTACATCTTCAGTTCTGAGTCCATCTATATATAGTATTTGTTGTCCTTTGACTTGGGAAAATGGGTTGTTAACGCTGTGTTGTAATCCTGGCTCCACAGGTTACTAACTGCAACTTTGGCTACAATGTCTTCAAATAGTATTAGACAGTGTAAAAGTGTGTATGGTACTTGTGAGGATTTGTAGGTCAGTGAGAGCAAAGCATTTAGTCATGGTGCCAGGTGCTTTGTAGGAGCACAGTGCAGATTTGTATAGAATATATGGCCTTTCTGCTACTGGTGTGTGACAGAATATGTTGCTTTATGGATGGAATGTGCCCTGTTTGTAATGGCCACTTGGATATTTGCTGGTGAGCTGCCAAACAATTTCACTGTAACCTCCGACATTTTCACATTTTGGTATAAAAGTATTTTGATATTTTATATGAGATTTGACTAAAGTGAGCTGAGAAAATGAACATGATTCCGACAATTATTAGTCTAGTTTAAACACATTCATACATTAGCTCTGTGCAGAGATTTTGAATTCTGCTGCCTTAAAAGAGTGCTGTCTGAAAGAACTGTGAGCTGCCCATGTAAGTAAACTGCTAGTCACAAAGGAAAAATTTAATAATATATTTTAGCTCAGAAAAGATGCAATTTTATGCAGTCAATTTCAAACAGAGATTTTACATTGTTTCCCTCTAGTGTGGGAGCTGTATGGGCAGCCCATCTCAATTTAGGCATATTTCAGTAGTTCGGTTGCCACATATGGCTACTATATTGAATATATGTCTAAACAACAGAAAAGTAGCCAGTTGATACAGGGATAACTGGAGAAGCTTGCATGTTTATTACTTTTAGGATATTTAGAATACTAAGTATTTTCAGTGGGCCTGAGTCCTGTTGCCTCTTCAGGTGGCCATTCTAGCACAAAGATACACTCTGAGCCTCAAAAACCTGCACTCATGAGGAAGTTGTCACTTTACATGTGTTCTGAAGGACCAGGCTGCAAGCAAGGTAGCCCCTCATAGTCCAGGCAGGATTGGTTTAGCTTCTGACTGGTTGACTTTGACATTTAACCATCTGCATAAGTGAATCTAAAGTCACAGCTGGGTGTGGTGGCTCATGCTTCTAATTCCAAAACTTCAGTTGCTGAGACAGGAGCATCACAAGTTCAGATAGCAAGGCCATTAACAAACAACACCACACAAGTGAACCTAAGGCCATTTGAATAATAAGTTACCCAGGGCCAGGGCTCTTGTGTTTTGTTTTGTCTGTAAGTGCTAAGCACCTAAAAGAGGTGGGTGATGAATGATGAACACATGTAGGAGAGATAGGATAGTAGTACATTGATAGTCTCTTACAGAACATGAAGAACATATAGTTAGCCCTAGGTCAGGGCTAACTTAGTTTAATACTTTACTTTTCATTTGTTTTCTGAGTATTATGATCTAAATTGGGATCAGATTTTACTTATGAGTAGTGTGTGTGTATGTGTGTGTGTGTGTGTGTGTGTGAGAGAGAGAGAGAGAGAGAGAGAGAGAGAGAGAGAGAGAGAGAGATGTGGGGGCCAGACGATGAAGACAGGTGTGGGCTTCTGTCACTCTCCACTTGTACTTTTTGAGATAGGTTCTCTCATTGAACGCTGAGCTTGCCAATCAATCATTGGCAGGCAAGCCCCAAAGACCATCCTGGCTCAATTTCCCTAGTGCTGGGATTCCCTATGCCATGCCTGGCTTTTTACCTGGGTTTTGGGCATCTGCACTCGGGTCCTTATGCTTGTACATCAAACATTTTAGGGCAAAACTTGTCCTAGAAATTCAGTGATTGTTTGCAGTGTAATTAAGAAAGTTACTGGTTCCGGTTGTACAAACGTCAGTCGTTGATTTGACCATAATTTTCTTGGCAGTATAAGCTCTGGAAAGTATTACTCAGTAGTATAGTTACATGAGTTTGTTCTTAAAGCACATTCCTCCCAAGCCCCCTTTTCCTTTTTTGTTTTCTTCATGACAGGTTTTCTCTGTGTAGCCCTGGCTGTCCTGGAACTCACTTTGTAGACCACGCTTTCCTCAAATTCAGAGATCTGACTGCCTCTCTGTCTTCCAAACGCTGAGATTAAATGTGCTGTGCGCATGTGTGTGCATGTGTATGTCCTTGCATATGTGCTACTAGCTTAACGATGTTATTACTTATTTTATGTGTTTGAATGTTTTGTCTGCGTGCTTGTATGTACACTTTGTGCCTAGTGTCTTTTGAGGCCAGAAGAAAGTGGCAGATCTCCTGGAACTGGAGTTGTTGACGGTTAGAGCCACTATGTGGGAGCTGGGAGCAGCAAGTGTGTCTTTCTCTGTGTAGGAGGCAGAGGCAGGCAGATTTCTTGAGTTGGATGCAAGCCTGGTCTACGGAGTGAGTCCAGGAAAGCCAAGGCTACACAGAGAAACCCTGTCTCCAAAAAAAAAAAAGAAAGAAAGAAAAAAAAGAAAGAGAGAGAAAGAAAAAAAAATTTAGGTGTGGTGAGAGGATTAAGGACCAAATAATAGAGTATCCAGTGGAAACAAAACATTAAAAATGTGTGCTTTGGCTGGGTGGTGGTGGTGCACACCTTTAATCCCATGACCTCACAAAGATCTGCCTGCCTCTGCCTTCCAGAGTGCTGGGATTATAGGCATATGCCACCATGCTGGGCAATTTTTTTATTTTTCTAAGGGCAGTATCTTCACTGAATAGTGTAGTCCCTGGCCCCCATGTAAGGAAATTAAATTGATAAAGATTTGCCTCTGATAGAGGTATAATATCTTTTTATTATTTGACTGTATTAGTTAAGCTTTGGAAGAGTAAATTGATTCTACTAACCTGCATTAAAGACTTGTTGATTAGGCTAGTAAGATGGCTCAGCAGTTAAGGACATTTGTGCCAAGTCTGAAGACCTGAGTTTGATCTCTGGGACCCCACTTGGTTCAAGTTGTCCTCTCACTTCCGCATGTACATTGTGACACCTAAGTGTGTGTATGAATAGACCCACACGCAGTCAAATTAGTCAATAGATCTAAATTACTCTTTCCTAAGAATCAGTTGATTTTACTGGATGTGGTGGTGCATACTTATAATCCAGTACTCAGAAGACAGAGGGTGTAAGTAGGTCTGAGGCCATCCTGATCTACATGGAAGATTCGAGGCTAGCCAGAGAAGAGATGGATATGGTGGCATGATCCTGTAATGCTATAACTCAGGACATAGGCAAGAGAATCACTGCAAATTAAAACCAGCCTGGTTTATGGAGCATGCCAGGCCAGCTGGTACTACACTGTCTTCCCAAACAAAAGGAAAACAACAAAAGAGTTGATGAAATTCAACTGACCCCATTTTATATAGAGTGTCTGCTTTTTAGAGAAATGGGCCAAACCTTTGTCATAAAGCATGTGAGAGCTGTGTAGCGATACTCGGGGTCATGCTGCAGGAATGCCTAAGGAATTTTTCTCATTGAAGCATGTGCTTTTAGGATAGACTAAAACTATGTAAGTTTGACTCCAAAAATACACATACAAATGGCTTATAAGCACATGAAAAGATGTTCAGCCTCTAATAATTAAAGACAAGTCAAAGCAACAGTGAGATATTATTTTACAGTCATTAGTTTGGCTGTTCTATTGACTATTCTATTCTATGGCTATTAGACCATGGTGGCACAGGCCTAATCCTAGCTACGTGGGAGGCTGAGGCAGGAGGATTTCAGGTTCAAGGCTTGTCTAGTCTGCACAGCAAGACCATTCTAGACAAGTTAGTGAGAACTTGTTCAAAATGAAAAAAAGGAGGGCTGGGGATGTAGGGTGCTTATTAGTGTGTGTGAGGCTCTGGTTCAGTCCTCAGTAACGTGACATACACATGGGATATATGAGAGAATAAATGACTAATCTCACAGTATCCCAGTGAAACAAGACAGAAACAAAAGCAAGTGTTAAAGATCTGGAGGATTTGGAGCTCTGGCATGTTGCCGGGACTTTAGATAGTACTGTGGGAAAAGCATAGGAGCTTTTCTAAAAATGAATGAGGGCCTGGTTTTATGTGCATGACTGTAACCTCTGCACTCATGAGGCTGCAGCAGGAGCTTTGCTGTGTGTCAGCCTGGGTTATATACTAGATCTATGCTAACCTAAGATACAGTGATACTCTGTTTAATAAAATTGAGCAAAAAAGGGCCGGAGGACATGGCTCAGTTGGCAGAATGCTTACTAGTAGGAGGCCCTGGGTTTAATCTGCCGCACTTGATAAAGTGAATGTAGTGGCATATACCTGTAACCCCAGTGCTCAAAAGGAAGAGGCAAGAGGATCTGAAGTTCAAGGTCATCCTTGGCTAATTAGGGAGTTTGAGACTAGCCTGGGTTAGAGATCCTATTTTTGTTTTTTAAAGGGCAGCAAAAAGAATATGATCCAGTAAATTTCCGTGTAAGTTATACCCAAGATAGTTAAAAGCAATTTTAAAATTTTGTGGTAGAACTCTGACTCCCAAGGCCTTGTGCATGCTAGGCAAGACCTAGTCAGAGAGTTTGAAGTAGGGACTCAGAGGTGTTTATATGCTAGTGTTCATAGGAGCCTTATTTACAATAGCCAAAAAGTGTAAATAACTCAGATACCATTGATGGATGAATGACTAATAAAATGTGTATGCATGCTATGGATTATTCATTCTTGAAAAGTAATGAAATTCTGCTGAGTGCTATAACATTGATGGACCTCAAAAACAAAAATAGCCCACATGATGGTTCACACCTTTAATTCCAGCTTTCTAGAGTCAGAGGCAGGTGGAACTCTGAGATTAAGACCAGCCTAGACAACATAGTGATTTCCAGGGCAGCCAGGACTATGTAGAGAGACCCTGCCTCAAAAAACAAAACAACATAAAGTCAGACATAAGAGGACAGATACTCATGTAGAGGTACCTAGAGCAGACAGATTTATAGGGAGAAAGGAATAGCGATTACCAGGATTTAATGTCAAGGGTATGCAGAGTTAATGGCATAGAATTTTCTCTTGATATTCAAAGAGTGGTTTGTTTTTTTGTTTGTTTTGTTTTGTTTTGAGGCAGGGTTTCCCTGTATATAGTTTTGGCTGTCCTGGAACTCATTTTGTAGACCAGGATGGCCTTGTATTTAAAAAAAAGGTCTGCCTGTCTCTGCCTCCAATACTAGGATTAAAGGCTTATTCCACCCAACCCCCCCCCCCTACCTCTGTGGAAGCTAAAAGAGTTTTGGAGGCCATGGGGGCACTGTTGATCCTCCTGTCTCTGTCTCCCTTTGTGCTGAGATTACAGGACTGTTAACACCAAGCCCAGCCTATCATTTTTTAAGTGGCTAAAATGGTACGTTTTGTGACATGTGACACTACCAAACAAAACCTTGAAGACTGTTGAAATATTTGACCAGGCTATCTAAAAAGAGCGTTTGAGCACAGAAGCCCCTTCTGTTCCAGATGACAGCTAATGTTAACAGTAGCTTCTGAGCAAAGAGGAACCTTCAGCAACCGGTTTCATGATTCTTCTCAGGGCCTTGTTCGTGACTGTGCTTCTCATTCTGAAAATTTCATTGTCACATTGTACACCACACCCTCGCATGTCGTTAAGGTAGGATGGATAGTTCTGGAGTTACCTGGGAGGGGCAATGTTTCAACTTGGGTTGTTTGTCCTTTGCCTGATGGTGTTGTCCAGAGCACAATGGAGGAGGTAACGCTAGAAAGAACTGTCCTTTTCAAGAATTGTGGCATATAATGCTGTGTCAGGTACTAGAACAAAACTACTTACTGATACTTCCTTGTGACTTGGAGGAGGGAAAGAACAGGAGGAGAAACATTGACCATCTGTTTCAACTTGAAACAGTACAAGGTTGCTCAGGCGGTGCTTTGGTAGCAGCTTTGGGCAGAAAAGTGGAGGCTGCCAAGTCTTGATTTACAAATGAGACTGTTTATTGAGCACAAAATACAAAATTGTGATTATCCATAAACACTATATGAGGAAACTGCTTATGAAGATGGTTAAGTCGTGAAAGAGGAGTGTAAAGAGTAATGGGTAATACATTTGAACCTAAAAACTGGTGAGAACAAGTCTTTGTAAATATGGCGTGAGTTCTACAAATACATTAATATCGAGGATGTAACCTGTAACCCCAGCCCCAGGCAGAGGCAGGAGAAATGCTGGAAGTTTGAGGTCAGCCTGGTTTATACAGCAAGTTTTAGGCCAGCAAGGACTACAGGGAAAGACCTTGTCTCAGAAACCAAAGTAAGTAAAACAACTGAAGTTTCTTAAATTGGGATTGGTGAGGAACAGAATTTGAGAAGATAATAAAGGTGAAGAAAAAAAAAATGAAGTGGAGCTAGGAATGGCTGTGCTCCGTTTGAGTTAGTGTGGTTGTCTAACATTTGAGAAAACCCTGGGTTTGATCCTCAGTGCAGAAATGTGCTCCCTCTGGTTTCTAAATCTTTACACCCTTCTTTATCTTTCTCCCTAAGCTTTTTTTTGTTTATTATTTTGGACATGCATTGTGTGTCTCTGTGTATGATGGCATGCATATTGAGGCTAGAGGACAACGTTGTGAAGCCAGTTTTCTCCTTTGACTTTTAGGTGTGCTCCAGGGTTGAATTGAATTTGGATTGTCAGGCTTGCCCAGCAAGCATGGTTACCCAGAACACCATCTTGCACCCTCCCCCCTTTCTTTCTTCTGAGTTAAATTTTCTCTTTATTCAATTCATTTCCTTTTATCTGTTTCTAGGTTTACTATATTCTCAGTAACCTCTCAATGAGTTTCTTCACAGTCAGACCATTAGAGAAACAGTTTTTTGGTTTTGTTGAGTTCTGAGTCCAGAAAAGGTAGAGCTTTTCTCCTCACCTCTTCTCTTAACAGGCTGGTAGCACAGCTGTCTTTGGAAACTCCCTAGGTCTTCTATGTATGGCCTTCTTGTTTTTGCTGAACAGTCTACCTTGAAGCTTGTCACACTCTGATAGTTTCTTGCAGTAAGGCTGCATATAAAGGGAAGTTTTTGAGACAGCTCATGTTAGACAATTCTTTTTTAAAGTGGCGCTGGGGATCAAAACCAGGACCTCATACGTCCTGGACAAGGGTCCTGCCATTGAGGCATGCCTCTAGTTCCGTGGCAGTGCTTTAATTCTTCCCTTTGATTCACTTGAGTGTTTGATGGGAGTCTAGGTTGAAAACCTAGGCTTTCTATTTTGTTCTAGCTTTGGGTGGTGCTTTGGTTTCAGAACTGTTCTGATTCCTTTGTTAGTGGTGGAGTTTATTTTTGAAAGTCTTAGGGTTTAAAAATCCTTCAAGTTCCTAGTTAGAAGTTTCAGTTCTTGCTTGGTGAGCACTGTTTCTTTTAAAATCTGTCCTTCTGGGTGTATGGGTCTTTCAGATTCTTTGCTGGATATCTTGTTGCATGTTTTCTTCCCTTTACTTCCTGTTGTCTTTTTAACTGGATATTGGACTCCATGGATTGTCTTAGTTTTTATTTTCCAATCTTGTTTATTTATTCTACTGCCTGGGAAATTTCTTCAACTTTATCTTTTAGCTGTGTTTCTCCCACTCCCATTCCCTTTTCCTTAAACCTCAGCCTCCAGAGGACTGACATTACAGACTTGTACTTATACATGGCTCTCTTTAAACTTTTTCTATTGAATAAATCTGGGTCTGTATCATTCTGTCTCTTGCTAACTTGATTTCTTTCTTTCTTTCTTTTTTTTTTTTTTTTTTTTCTGTAGCCCAGCGTAGTCTTGAACTGGCTGTGTAGCCCAAGAATGTCTTTGAACTTCCAATCCTGTTTCTACCTCCCAAGTGCTAAGATTATAGTCATGCCCTATTATGTCCAGCTTATATTTTCAACTTTAGTAACTTCGTCTTGTCTTTCCATTTTCTTTTCCTTCCTTCTTTCCCTCCCTCCTTCCTTTTCATCCTTGGAATTATGTAGGCTAGAATGGCCTTGAACTTGTCTTCCCTTTACCTCTCAGTACTGGGATCACACACCTCAGTAGGTACGGTACTGACTGCCAAGCTTGATGTCCTGAGTTCATCTCTGGGGCCCACATTGTGGAAGGAGAGAAGTGATTGCCACAAGTGTTCTCTGACTTCACTCATGCACCATGAATGACATCTGTGCACAAGTTTACAAGAAGGGTTAAAAATTAAGCAATTAAAAAAAAAAAGAATTGTTTAAAATGTAATTTCAGCCAGTGGTGCAGGCCTGTAATCCCAGTTATTCAGGAACTTGAAGCAGAGGATGACAACTTTAAGACCCAACTTAGACAACTTAATGTGACTCTGCCTCGATATACAAGTATAAAGAAGTGTGGGCATGTGTTCTGGTGATAAGAATGCTTGCTTAGCATGTGGGCATCAGGTTCAGTTTCCAGTCAACCTCCTCAGGTGCCCCCATACACACACAAAAAGAAAAAAAAAAGATATTTGCAGGCCAGGCTGGTAACAAACTCCTTTAATTCTACTACTTGGGAGGCAGGTGAATCTGTGAGTTCAAGGTCAGCCAGGGCTACATACTGACAGAATGTTTTTTTTTTTTTTCTTTTTTTAAATAAAAGAATAAAGATTTTTGTGGTCCCTTTAATCATGGATGCTGAGACTTTGAGAGGATGATGGACAGTGAACATTTTCTAAAAATCTGGGAGTGTATCTAGGCATTAAATCTATAGGGTTTTCCTTTTTTTGCTTGCTTGTTTTTGACACGGTCTCAATATGTAGTGCATACTTGTCTTGGATTGCCTCATATTCCTTAATGCTAGGAATAAAGGTGTGTTCCTGCTATGTCTCAACTTTGTAGGTGTGCTTCATGGAGCAGTTTTTTTTTTTTTTTTTTTTTTTCCAGAGAATGATAATTGTTATAAGGAAAGAAAATCCTTGCTAGGAGGTGATGGCACACTTTAATCCCAGCACTCAGGAGGCAGAGGCAGGCAGATCTCTGTGAGTTCAAGGCCAGCCTGTTTAGGAAAGCCACAGCTACACTGAGAAACCCTGTTTCGAAAAGCAAAATGAAACAAACAACAAAAAATGAAAAAAAAAAAACCCAATAATTAAGTTTTTACCAGTACTCAGGATGCTGGGATGAAAACCTGGTATCTCAGAGAGGCAGAGAAAGCACCTAGCTCTCATCCCAGAAAGAAAAAGCCCTATCTCCTCCCTGCTGTTTTAAATGCCCTTCAACTCAATGCCCTCTCATTTCTACTTCCTGTGTGTGTGTCTATCCTCTGTGCTTCTCTCACTTTCTATGCCCCGCCCATGTTTACTTTGTGTCAATCCAGGTTGCTTATTCTGCCTCTTGACCTCTAGGGTTAACTTTATTTAATCCTGTTTACAGAAAGTTCTTGGATTAAAAGTGTGTGCTAAGGCTGAGCCACACCACAAGAATTTATTTACAGTAAACAGACAGCTCTAGGGCCAAAGACTGAGTTGTACCACAGTAAGAAACAGGTTTTTACAGTTCACAATCACCAGTCTCACAATGGGATCAAATATCCTGCAACCAATGACCCTCAGTGTCAACTGTCTGTGACATGTGGAGAGAGGAGGGTATAAATCCGCTTGCCTGTGTTCTTGATGGAGCAGTTAAAGACAGTTGGTTAAATGGCTGTATAAGGCTAGCTTAAATTTCAGTATATTTAGTCTTTTTTTTTTTTTTAAGTGCATGATTATTGCACTTCTAGGGGGTCAGTGTTTGGTCCCCAGCCACACAGAGCAGCTCAAAACTTCCTGAAACTCCTGCTCAGAAGTGATCATGAAGCCTCATGTGCACATACCTTCCCTCCCACAGACACAATTAAAAATAAATTTAAAACAAAAAGGACCCCTCACACACACTTGTCTTATTCCCACATTTCACTGCACTTGTTTTCCCAGTCACTTCGATTCCTGCTGTATCTTGAGCAGTGATGGCGTCTGGCTATGAGGCTGCTACAATGCCTTTTTATAGACCTTCAATCAAGTCCTGCTGTGTATCTGAGATCTGTTCTGGTGCTAAACCCTTCTAGGTTCTAGGGCGTGGATTGGCACATTCCTATTTGCTATCTTCAGTTGGCCCTGATCTTTTTAGAGTAACAATGACTAGTTGTTGAAATGAAGATGGAATTTATAATTTTTGTTTTGTTTTTAGTGTTTGGAGAGAAGGTAGTAGGAGGATCAGCTTTTCTATCAATAGGAATTTGAGATACTTTTAAATGACTATTTTTAAAGTGCACTCGAGTGTGCATGTGTGTATTTGCATGTGCTTATGTGTGCTTGTGCATGTGTGAGCCAAAGGGCAATCTCTGGTATCATCCTCAGAAACACTATATACTTCCTTTTAGACAGACCCTCATTGGCCCAAACTGGCTGGCCCACACCCTAGTGCTGGGATTGTAGTGCCACAATGCCTGGCCTTTCTTTGTGGGTTCTATGGCTCGATCTCGGGCCCTCATGCGCTTGAGGTAAGCCATTTCCAGACTGAGCCATCTCCTTGGCCTACTTTTGAACTTAAAACATTATTGTGTAGATTTTATTTTGTCTTTTGAGACACTTGTGTTGGCCTTGAACTTGATATGAATGGGTTTCTGATACTCCTGCTTCCACTTCAAACGTGCCACCATGCCCAGTTTCTGCACTATTGGGGATTATACCCAGGGCTTCCTGCATATTAGGCAAGAAGTACTCCAGGTATTTTGTTTTTTTGGCCTTTAAACATTTTTTTTATTTTATTTATTTTTTGAAACAAGGTTTCTCTGTGGCCTGCTGTGGCTATCCAGAACTAGCTCTGTAGACCAGGCTGACCTTGAAACTCACAGAGATCTGCCCTGCCCCCTAAGTGCTGTGATTGAAGGTGTGTGCCACCACCGCCCAGCTAGGGATGGTATTTTGCTATTGATTTTGTAAATACCCAGTTTACTCTCATATAATGTTATTTAGGATAACCAGATGAATGTTGTGGGGATCAGAAAATGTCAACTACTGTTTATAACCATAACATTTAAGGAAATACTAATTTAAATGGCTAGGTTTTTTTACCCAGTTATTTGAAGCTTGGAGGATATGTTTTGCTTTTTTTTGGACCGAGTATGACTGTAGTCTTAAATTTTAGACTTTATGCTCTTGATAAATGGATTTTATAAGACACCCAACAACAAATGGCCCAGCTACTTCATAACTTGTCAGTATTACAGTAGTATGTTGTAAGACTTGGCCATTAAGTAGTAAGACAACTAACGAAGTCTTGATTTTGGCTGATTCAAACCTAATTATTTGCTTACAGAAGGGCAAGTGTTGAGTTAATTTACCTTTATACAGTCATAATCTTAATATTTTACCTCCTTTAAGTGCATTTTTGTGTAATTTTGAAAATTCTGTAGTTTCTTTCCCTCCCTTCTTCCCATTTTCCCCTCCTCCTTCCCTCAGATGTGTTGTTTTGTTTTGAACAGGATCACAAGTAGTCTAGTCTGGCCAGAATTCACTGTGTAGTTGAGTAGTTGAGGGTGACCTTGACCTCCTCATCTTCCACTACTTCCAGGGTGCTGTGTTTCAGACTGACAACTCTTCTTGACTCAGGGTCGCACTCTAATTAGAGTTTACTTTATAGCCCTTGAATTCACGTAAGAGTCTCCATGGTACTGAGATTACAGGATTGAACTGCCCTGTCTGGCTTTACTTTTTGATTTAAAATTTTGTGTGTATATTTGTGTATGGGAATGTATTCCGCAGTTTGTGAATTGGAGGTCACACTTCAGGAGTGTGGTTTTGTTTTGAGACAGGGTTTCTCTCTGTAACTTTGGCTGTCCTGGAACTCAGAGAGCCATCTGCCTGTCTTGGCCTCCCAAGTGCTGGGATTAAAGAGGGTGTCGCCACCACCTGGCAGTAGTGTATTTTCTCTCCACCATGTGGGCCTAGGGATCAAACTGTTGGGCTTGGTGGCAGGTTCTCTTAACCTGTTGAGCCATGCTCCAATTTTTTTTTTTTCAAACACAGTTGACATTTATGAATAAGATGTTTTGACAGAGGTTTGAAGCCTGGAATAATAGAGAGATGCTTAGTTAAAGTCATCAAACTTTGACCTTTTCTTTAAAAACCTGATTTTATTAAGATATAAGCAACTGAGGAGAGCAAACTTGACTGTTAAATGCTAACGTTCATCCAGTGGAAATAACAGTATGTAGAAATGTATGGCTATCTGTAAGTTAAAGTTGACATTATGTTACTGTATCATGAAGATAAATTCCTTTATTTCTAGTCATCTCTGTAAAGATAAGAATTATATATTCTGGAAGCAATGAAAATAGTAAGATTTGGTGCTTCAGATGTAATGAGAATTTGATGTGGAGTAAATCTTTTCTATAAGATGCAGCATAAATAACTTATAATAAATGATGGTCTGTTAAAAGAAGGTAGAATACTGGATGCATCCGTGGAAAAGTTAAGTCTGAGAGTGAGTGTAATCTAAGCACATAGGAACTTGGATAAAAGAAATTTAATACTTACTAATAGTCAGGTGTCAGGATTGTTAAAGAGTTATCTTTTGAATATAATCGAACCAGTTTGAGGGATAAATAAAAGGATGTTATTAAATAAACTCAAAGATGTAATTTCTCTGTATTTAAAAAGGGCTCCACGAATGTGTGCCTGTCGGACACACAGAGTGCCTTAGCAGACACAGCTGCAGAGCTTTAAGATGGACTCTAGGAAAGAAGCCATTTTTACTACTAGTCCTCTTTGAGAATAATTCTGGACGTTTTAAATCAGAGGTCAGTGTTTGCAGAGGTTTTAATATTAAATAGAATTAAATATTATTATTAAATATTTTAATATTAAATAGAATACTTTTTTTTAAGATTTATTTATTTACTATGTATACAATGTTCTTTCTGCATGTAACACCTGCAAGCCAGAAGAGGACACCAGATTTCATTACAAATGGTTGTGAGCCACCATGTGGTTGCTGGGAATTGAACTCAGGACCTCTGGAAGAACAGACAGTGCTCTTAACCTCTGAGCCATCTCCCTAGCCCTAAATAGAACACTTTAAAACATGAATATTTATAAATTAAGCAACATTTATCCGGTGCTTGGTGGCTAAAGAATAGTGTGTGCTTAAGGGAATAAAAATAATTTCAGTATTAACCGGATGAATCTAGCAAAACTAATTTTTAAAGTATAATATGACATTCCCTCTTTAATTTTGTTGTGCCTTCTCTTCTGTAAAAATTCAACTTGTTTTCCTGGGTTGGGTTTGGCAGCCTGCTTGTAATCCCAGTGCTCTGGAGGCAGAGACCAGAAATCCTTGAGGCAAGATGGCTAGCTAGACCAGCCCAATCCCTGAGCTCTGATTTAGCAACAATAAATAGGGTAGAGGATGGTAAAAGAAGACATTCACAGTCAGGCCTCTGGCTTCCATAGACATGAACACACATGTGCACGTGTACATAAATGATATAAATACACATGTGTACATACATACCAAAAAATTGCTTATCTGAGCTGGGCATGGTGTTCCACACTTATAATCCCAGAGCTCAAGATGCTGAGGCATACGCTACTATGCTGGGTAGGCCGTGCTTTTAAACAGATGCTGTTGTAGGTCATTGATAAGAAAGAAATATATGCAGATATATGAATGCCCTTACCTTTTACCCTCCATTGTAATTTTTAATTTGCAATTTCATTTGTGATTTATTTAAACATAGTTTGTCATTTTGACCCTTAATTCAGCTCTAGGTATCACCTCTCTCCCCTCAGGTTACTTTGTAAATTTAAAACATCCCCATAAAAAAGTTTTCTGTTTAGTGGGCTATTCAGATAATTTTGTTATTCTTTATTTGAATGTTAATCAGTTTAAAATTGTGAAGTTGGGGTTTGAGAGATGACTCAGTGGTTAAGAGCCCTTGTTGCTCTTGCAGAGGACAGAAGTTCCCAGAACCCACCTGGTGGCTAACAGCAGTCTGTAACTCTAGTTCCAGGAGACCTGACACCCTCTTCTGACTTCTTTCTGTAGTAGGCATGCATGAGTTCCCATATGTACATGTAGGCAAAATACTCATGCACATGCGCTCTTGCCTGAACTAAGGGGTGAGACATAAAAGGCAAAAATAGGGCTGGAGACATGGCTCAGAGATTAAGAGCACTGGCTGCTCTTCTGGAGGCCCTGAGTTCAATTCCCAGCAACCACATGGTGGCTCACAAACCATCTAAAATGAAATCTGGTGCTGTCTTCTGGCATGCAGGTATACATGCAAACACACATTGTATACATAATAAATAAATCTTTAAAAAATAAACAAAAGAAAAGGTGAAAATAAATTGCTGAGTTGAGCAGGAATATTTTAGGAAACTGTAAGTGCAGCTTAGTAAGTAAGCATAGGCAGTAGGAAAGAAAAGGAGCGTAGGAAATTTCTGAAGTATTTCCAAAGCTTTGAGAGACTGGCCTTAAACACTGACTTTGAAAAAAGCATTAAAGCTAACTATATAAGTGAATAATTACAACAGTGTTACTTATATCAGAACTTTTCTGTCCAATTTTAGCATATTCTAATGATCTAGCATGAATGCCCTATTAGTCCCCATTTTTCTTGCACCTTAGGGGTTTTCCTAACATGCTGAGAGAAGTTTTGGACTTAAGTGCAAACAGTTACTACCAGGCTATTTAAGTATACTCTCAATGTGGTGGTGGTCTTTTGTGGTCCCTGTTCTTTATCTGTAAAATGGGAGCTCAGCACCTTTCAGCTCTAAATGAGTGACAATGAATCTGCCACATGCTCCCCTGCTCTAATCCTAGCAGGACACTCGGAAGCCTAGTCACTACATGTGAGACTACTTCCTCTCGGAGGCCATTTCTGAGATGGAACCAAGTTCAAGGCATTCAGCTCACTAGTTTCTTGTTTGTAGTTTTCAACCTGTGAATGAGCCTGAGGCAGCTGCATGGCTGGCAGCTAGAGACCGGCTCTGGCTGTTTGGCAGTTGGAGAAAAAGGGGCGAGGTCAGGGTGCCCAGCCAGACAGTACAGAAGGCATGACTGCCCATCCTCTGGGCCACCAGGGGCTGCTCTGCCCCTTCATTCTAACTTCTTGGAGCAGTGGAGTAAAGCTCAAGGGAACATCTACATGATTCTTTATAATTAAAGTCACAAATTGAAATCTAAATTATGGTAAAAAAACAACAAACAAACAAACAAACAAAAAAACAAAGCACACACACAAAAAATGACTTGTCAACCAGTAGCACTGGTTGGTTTATTTAGTAAGTACTATTGGGTATATTGTATATAAGGGTACTGAAGTTTATATGAAACCAAAAGAGAGTGAGATGAAAGTCTTTCTACCAAGAAACTCACAATTTAATGGTACATTCAACCAAACAACTAATTTTTTCAATAATCTGGGAAAATATTTTGTAGGAAGCACCAGGGAGAGACTAGTGGCCTCTGTATGGGAGCATAGGACTTAAAGGAAGTCCCATCTGAGCCCTGAAGCATAGTGAGTAAGGTTTTGGGGGTTGAACGGCGTCTTCAGACATGTCTCTGTAGTCATATCTCCTATGTGGAGAGGGATGTGGCTGGAACAGGAGGTGTGGCTGGGGAGAGTGTGAAAATATTTCACAGCTGTGAAAATCTTATTAAGGAGTCTGGGTTTTCTAACAAGTTATGAGGCGTTTTGGTGGAGAAGGAACAGTGAATCCAGGCTGGCCTGGAACTCAGGATCCTCCCTGTCTCCCAAGTGCTGGTGTTTCATAGTGTATACTTTCTATCTCCCTTTATAAAAGGTAGCCTTAGTATACTCATGTGTACAGAGAAGAACATGATGGTGCCTATACCAAACTGTTAACTTGAAATTCAATGGAGGAGCCTGGCGAGGTGGTGTGTGCTTGTAATCTCAGCACTCGGATCGCTGTGAGTTGGTGACCAATATGGTCTACAAAGTGAGTCTGGGACAGCCATCGCTACACAGAGAAAACTTATCTTGGAGAAAGTAAATGGAGAAAGAAAGAAAAGTTAGCAAAATGTGCCATTGGAGTTAGAAACATGAGAATTTAGGATAATAAAGCAGTAAACTTGATTTCGAGTGATGGGATGTTGGGGATAAGATTGTTGAGTGGAAGGAAAAGCAGCTGCTTCCAGAATTTATACAGTTTATTTACTATGTATATTTCTACACTTACATTTGAAGTTTGATAGAACATCATAGCCTTTTTGTCTGTAGGTATGAATAATGTATGTTTCACATTCATTTTGTGTGTATTTTTATTCCAGATTTTAGGATGAAATTTTAGATTACATTTATTTTGTATGTGTTTGTGTGGGGTCATTGGGTGGTCAGGGGTCAAAGAACAACTTGTGGGAGTAGGTTCTCTCCACCGTTTGGATTCTATGGGTTGAACTCTGGTTTTCAGGCATGGATGTAGCAAGCTTCTTTACTCTTCAGTCATCTTCTTGGCCTAATTAAAAAATTAATTAATTTATATGTATGTGTGTGAGTGTGGAAAACAGAGGACAACTGAGTTCTCTCTTTCCATTCAGTTGTCAGGCTTATAGACAATACCTTTACCTATGAAGACATCTTGATTGATGGCCCTTTTTCCTCATTGGCTTTATTTTCAGTCTCTCTTTTTATTTTAAAGATTCATTCATTCATTCATTCATTCATTCATTCATTCATTCATTCATTCATTCAAACAGTATTCTGCCTGCATTTGTGCCAGCAGGCCAGAAGAGGGCACCAGACCTCATTATAGACAGTTGTGAGCCACCGTGTGGTTGCTGGGAATTGAACTCAAGACCTTTGGAAGAACAGTGTTCTTAACCTTAGAGCCATCTTTCCAGCCCCCATTCTCCCTTTTTTAAGCAGTTATGAGAAGACACACAGGAGAGGAGAACATTCCATCTAGACAGAGGAAATTGTGAAATAATTATGTAAAAGTCTTAGTGAAGCCCCTTCCTTATCCAGTTTAGAGTTGAAGGACTGCCATTGCAGGCCTGACTGGGGTGAAGAAATCAGAAACAGTACATGTTGAGGAAGCTGTTGGGGGCTAGATCATGTAGAGCCTGGTAATGATGGTTAAGGATTTGAATTCTGTCAAAGGTTTGAACAAGAATGTGAAATGGTTAGGTTAAATCTAAAAAAGAAACGACTATATGAGTTAAAGTGCAGAATAGGTTAGAATTGGAATTTTCTGGCTAAAGACTTAGCCAAAGATGTTTTTAAACTTCTAGTGATACACTGAATGGTTTAACCTTTAAGATACTATATATGTGGATGACTATATATGTGAAAATGAATATCAGTAATATCAGTGACTGAGACAATAAAGTTTTTTTAATGGCCTTTAAGTGTAAAATACATTAAGCAAAATATTGAATTTGGGGTCAGATTCTGTTTCTAGGTAATTTGCTTTTAAACTTGATTAAGTCTTTTAAGTTCTGAGCTTCTTTATCTGTAAATTTAAGAAACATGTGTTTAACTTAATTGTGTTAATCGCTTAACTCTAGTTCACATATGGGCTGAGTCTTGCTGAGTCATCTTCTCAGACTGTGTGGGCGAGGCTTAATTAAAACCAGCTAAGAAAACTTAATGATAGCCCAAACCTCTTCTGTGAAAGAGTTATTTCATGTATGTTTCATTTATTGGGCCTCTGCCCCCACCTCCGGTTTTTTTCAAGAAAGAATCGCACTATATAGTCTAGGCTGGCCTGGAACATGCAGTCTACTTGCCTCAGTCTCCTGGATGCTAGGGTTACTAATCTGCTTATAATTTCTGCAGTTGAACTGTTGAGGGTAGTGGTCTCCTCATCAGTAACAGCAGTAAAATTGCCTCTTTGACTTTCATATCTTTCTCTTTCAGTTTTTTTGTTTGTTTTTTTGGAAACAGAGTTTCTCTTTGTAAGCCTTGGCTGGCCTGGAACTCACTCTGTAGACCTGGCTGGCTTTGAACTCTGAGATACCTGCCTGCCTCTGCCTGAGTGCTGGGATCAAAGGCATCTTCTACTATGCCAGGCTGATTTTTTTTTCTTTTTTCATTATTATTATTACTTTTTAAATTGAAATAATTTATGTGCTTTCTTAACCATTGAGCCATCTTTCCAGTCTGGTTTCTTCTTTCTAATTAAAGCTCTTTTAAATATATAAGATATATTAGTTTCAAATATATATATATATATATATATATATATATATATATATATATATATAGGGAGTTATGTGTCTGCAGATCCCCTGGAGCTGGATTTACAAGCATTTGTGAGTCATCTACATGAGTGTGGTAAACTGAACTGAACTGAACAGGTCCTCTGCAAGAATAGAACACGCTCCTAATGGTTTAGCCATATCTGTAGTCCTAATTTTATTTTCAGTTGTATGTGTGTGTCAGGGTGTGTGTGTATTCATGTATGAGTAGGTGCACCTATCTGCAGGTGCTTGTGGAAGCCAGAAGCATTGGATCCTGTGGAGCTGGAGGTAGAGGAGGTGGTTGTGAACTGCCCAGTGTAACTGCTCAATAAGGGTGCTCTTCTCTGCAAGAAGAATATGTACTCCTAACCTCTGATCCATCTCTCTAGCCCCTACATCACCACCACCACCACCACCACCACCACCACCACCACCACCATCATCATCATCATCATAATGGACTTTGCAGCATAGCTAGAGAATAATAGCAAGGTATTAAAAGAAAATCTTAGCTAGTCAGTTATGGTTGCAGATACCTTTAATTACAGCTACCTTGAAAGTTCAGACTGGATGATCTCAAGTCCAAGATCACTTCCGTGCCTGTCTGAGCAACAGGGAGAGCTTTCTCAAAAGGAAAGTAGTACAACAGGCTGGAGGTACAGCTGATAGAGTGCCTGTCCAGTGTGAAGACTCTGGTCTAGGTTCACTTCCCAGTCTCCAGCAGCAACAACAGCATGTCCATAATGTCAGTTTCTGCTTTTAAGTTTTTGAGACAGAGTCTCGTGTATCCTAGGCTGGCTCAGGATCATCTTGAGCTCTCATCCTTCTACTTCCATCTCTCCAGTGCTGGGATCACAGGTGAGAACTACTGTGCCTGACTTTTTTGTTGTTTTTGAGACAGAGTCTCTTTAGACTGGAACTCCGTATGTGGTTTAGGTCTTAAGCCTCCTGAGTGAGTGCTGGGATTACAAATTACAGGCATGAGCCACCATACTTAGCATGGTCAGATATTTTTGATAATAGTCTTGGTTTGGGAAAGCTTTATGCCAGTCTTAAACTTTGATTTGCTTATATATTGAGCTATACTGAATATATATATATATATATATTGAACTCTTTGGACTTGATATTTTGCATCCTTGGCTTTATCACGAGATCCAGCCTTCATGGACTCTTGAATTTTCAACAGTTCATAAAGGATGTACCTTTTCTGTGATGAGAATTTGCTGCAAGATGTAGATTTGAAAGTACAGCAGAGAATGGTGGGGGAAGAATCAGGCACTTGAAGAGGAAATCTAATTTTATTTTGCTTTGGCCCCTTTTAAAACAGGTATATAAACTTTTATAATCATGTAATGAAGTTTGTAATGTGTTGAGCCTCAAGGATCATTTCTTCTTGGATTTGGTTTTGTTTGTTTAGGAATACTTAAAAATTAGGGAATATGTTTTCTTTCCTTTTTATGGTCCCTTCACATAACAGGAAGAGAGAAGTAGATAGCCATTGCCATTTTATAGGTAGGTGCAAGGAAGCAGCTTAGGGGTGTGCGCTGATAATATGACAAGTGTATCATAGCCAGGTCTTAAATGTGATAGAGAGCTTTGGGACTAGAAACATTTAGGTTTAGTTTGGTTCCACCCAAAGGATGTCTCTAAGGTGGACTTGGTAACACACACCTGTAGTTCCAGTACTTAGAGGCCGAGGTTGGGAATTCAAGGCCAGCCAGTGCTAAGTAGCCAAATGTGCTGTCCCTCAAAACAAAACCAAGAAAAAAACAAATTGTGGTAAGCCCTGACCTTTGTGTGTCTGTTTTTGTGTGAGACATGGGGAGTCATTATGAAACAACTGCCTCATCCTGATACAGGAGAACTTCTTCCAGGGAAAAGCACCTTTGAGATAGCTGGATTGGCCCTTACTTACTTACTCATTCATTCATTCATTCATTCATTCATTCATTCATTCATTCATTCA
>NW_026592623.1:27755-52761 GCF_907164565.1 Psammomys obesus
CTATCTATCTATCTATCTATCTATCTATCTATCTATCTATCTATCTAGTTTTTTGTGACAGGCTGAGTGCTGGGGATTAAAGGTGCACCACCACTGCCAGGCCCCGAGGATGATATTCTTAGAGTGAGATTGTATATGTGTGTACTTGTTTGTACATATGCCCTGGGGTACATGCATGTGTGCAGGCAAGAAGTTTATGGCCAGTGTTTCTCAGTCGCTGTGCACTGTATGTTTTGGGGTTTTGTTTATTTTGTCTTTACATGCTTCTCTGAGGGAGTGGGCATCTACATGGAGGTGAGGGGACTGCTGTGACATACGGTTTCTCCTTTCACTATATGGGCTCCAGGGACAGAACTTAGGTTGTGAGGCTTGGCAGAAAGTGCTGTTGCTGGCTGAGCCATCCCCTAAGCTCCTCGTGGATATTGTTGAGACAGGGTTTCATACTAACCTGGAGTATACTGATTGGCCAGCAAGTTCCAGAGATAAGAGTACAAATACTCATGCTTCTGCGGCCAGCATGTACTGGCTGAGCCACACTAGCCTCCATTGTCTTACAAAACTTGATTTAAATTCATTTTTTTCCCATAATTTCTATTATTCTTCTTTGACACATGAATTTCTGAATGTTTTGCAATTTTTCTAGACGCCTTTTTGTTACTGATTTTCCAATTGATTTCCATATGATTTCAATAGATGTATTTTATTGTGATTCATGTTCATTGTGTACTGTAAGAAAGAGTGTGGAGTCCTAACACTTGGGAGGCAAAGGCAAGTAGATCTCCATGAATTGAAGGCTAACCTGGTCTATATATAGCAAGTTCTCAGCTAGTCCGTGAGGAGGCTACAAAGTTAAACTCTGTCTTTAAACAAAAAAAGTGTGGGGTCAGGGTGAGCAGGGAATTTTCTGTCTAATTTTTTTTTTTTTTTTTTTTTTAAGACAGGGTTTCTCTGTAGCCCTGGCTGTCCTGGACTCACTTTGTAGAACAGGCTGGCCTCGAACTTACAGAGATCTGCCTGCCTCCCAGGTTCTGGAATTAGAGGCGTGCGCCAACCAGGCTTTAAAATCAATTTTTAAAAGAAATAGTAACAAAATATTAAGTAAAAAAAAAATTCCTAGCTTGTAAAAGCTCTTTCTACGTAGTTATTGTTTCTATTAGGTTGGATCTTATATTACACAATTCAAGTCGTGGACATGCATACTTAAGTATGGATATTTACTGAGTGTCTATGTACAAGCAACCAGGTTCAAAAGCATAAGCATTTTGACTTCAGAAAACTTGTTTGTTGCTGAGTATAATGCAACAATTACAGTTTACCTTCCCTGTGTTACAGGAATAGATTTTAAGATCAAAACAGTTGAACTACAAGGAAAGAAGATCAAGCTACAGATATGGTAAGTGATGCGTTTCTTTACTTCCTGGTTGGTGCCAGTTGCTTAAGGTTTGCAGTGAGACTCTGCTTTGCTGTTGTTTAACAGTCTTCTAGACTGCCTTTCCTGAACAAGTAACCAGTGACTTTCCAGGACGTAAAAATTACTGCTGTTGACTTCATAGTCCATAATGTTTGTGCCTAGATTAAAAAGAACCATCTCAGCAGTATCCAAAGCACACAGCTTCACTCGCCCATGTGGACCACGGGGAGAGACACTGCTTTGACTCTTAGGAATGTAGCACACCTTTTCTAATGTGTCATTGGGATGATAGTATCATACAGCATTCATTCTCTTAGCTATGTGTCTTTTATTTTATGCAAGGAAAATTCTGCTATTGCCTCATGATTTTAGCAGTCTGATCATACTAGTTAGATTGGTTAAAAAAATAATAGAGGAAAAATGCTAGGCTTTGAAAACAGGAAAAAAGTGAAAACAGGCTTAGAAATGTATGTTATGGTTAAAAAAGGAAATTATAAAACATGTTCAATGTTTAATTGCTCTTCAGATATTTAACATCAGTTTTGGTTTTTAGGTGAATCTAGAGTACTGGATCAGACTTAGACTTAAGTATGTGAGAAGTTCTAAAACTAATTCCACCAACTAACAGGCACCTTTAGCTCTGAGCAGAGGGATTGTTACCAGTTAGCCTAGAGATAGTAAGGCAAAAAGTTTTATTTATGTCAGAGAGATGGCTCAGTACATGAATTTCTTTTTCAGAGAACCCAAGTTCAATTCCCAGTCCCTATGTCAGGCAGACCCACAGAGTTTCCCACTTGAAACTCTAGTTCCAGGGGATTTTGATCTGCAGCCATCTACACTCACAGGCACTTACACACCTGTGCACACATCATCATCATCATAATGTTCCTCATTGTTGGAGCCTGGTAAGCATAATGAGAATCTATGTGCAGAACTCAGGAACAACCCAGCTCAAGCCCAGCATTGTGGCACACCTCTGTAATCCCAGTTTGGGGAAGGAGAGGGCAGGCTACATGCCAGATTTTAGGAGAGCCCTGGCTAGATGCTACCATATTTTAAAAAACAAACAAGGGAGCCAGGCCATTTTGGTAAGGTACAGTTATATTGAATGTGTCAGTGTGAGCCAGGAGTGCTGCTGGCTTTTAATCCCAGTACTCAGGAGGCACAGGCAGGCGGATCTCTGTGGGTCCACATAATGAGTGAGTTCCAGGACAGCCAAGACCACAGCAAAGGAAGCCAGGGACACACACCTGTAATCCCAGCACTCAGGGAAGCAGAGGCAGGAGGATCTGTGAGTTCGAGGCCAGCCTGGTCTACAAAGCAAGTCCAGGACAGCCAAGGCTACACAGAGAAACCCTGCCTTGAAACCCTCCCCCCCCAAAAAAAAAAAAAAAAAAGGAAAAGAAAAAAAGAGAGAAGTATAAATGTATGAGACATGCAGATTAAAATGGGATACTGGAAACCATGAAAAATTTATCTAGGTTATTCTAACAGAAATGAGAGGTAGTAATTAGGTGTTATGATTCAGAAAAATGAAAACAAATTTTTAAAAATAGGCCCAATAGGGAAAGGTGACTGCCATCAGACCTGACTACCTGAATTTGACCTTCAGAACCCAGAAGGCAATATCTGGCTCCCCCAAAATTGTCCTCTGATCTCCACCTGTGTGTCTTAGCATGTATGTGTCTCCCCTCCCCCCCAAAAAAAATAGGGAAAAGACACAGAAACCTGTTAGATTTTTAAATAATCATTAACGGGGTGGGCAGATATCTTTCTAAGCTATCTTGATTACTTTCCAGCCAAACCCCCCATAAATACTTTTCCATTTGGCCTGCTTCTCTCCATCATGCCAATCCTTAGAGCAAGCTCCTTCCGGCCACATGCTTCTAGTTCATGCTAACCCATGGCGACCTCCTACTTCCTCTCCTCCTCGTGATCTCTGATACAGCCAGCCTTTTTCTGCCCAGTCCAGGTATAGACAACTTTATATAGCCAATCAGGAATAATTTGGGAAGCAAGGATTACACCACATCATTTTGGATAGGTGAGGATTTCCTCATAAGGATCTTGGGGACAAGCAGTTATCATTTGAATATGTAGTAGTTTTAGTTCAACCACAACAAATAAGTTTCAGTTAAACCAAGTAACAGAAGATAGTAGTGCAGTTGATTAAAATATTTCTTTTTTTTTTTTTTTTTTTAAGTTTTTTTTTTTTTATTTATATATACAACATTCTGCTTGTACTGGGAATTGAACTTGGGACCTTTGGAAGAAGAGCAAGTGTTCTTAACCTCTGAGCCATCTCTCCAGCCCTGATTAAAACATTTCTATGAACACAAAATACCATTCTTGGAGGCATTAATATTTTAATATCTTGGGCTGGAGGGATGGTTCAGGGGTTAAAAGCACTGCTTGCTCTTACAGAGGTCCTGAGTTCAATTCCCAGCAACCACATGGTGGCTCACAACTATCTGAAATGAAATCTGGTGCCCTTTTCTGGTATTCAGCTGTACATGCAGACAGAACATTGTTTACATAATAAAATAAATAAATCTTAAAAAAATATTTTAATGTCTTTAATATTGGATCTGATGCCTTCTTCTGGCATGCAGGCACATATGCAGATAGCACTCATACACACACACACACACACACACACACACATTTTTTTTTTAAAAGATTTTGTTGTACAAATAGGAACAGAGTTGAGATACTGGGTGGGTGGCGGCAGTGACCTACAACTCCACAGTCTAGAACGGTGTAGAAGAGGTCCTCAGAGCAAGCCAGTTATTGAGTCTAGCTGCATCAGCAAGCTCTGGGGTAACTTGAGAGACCCTGTCTCCATGAATAATGTGGAAGAGCAATCAAGGATGATCCTTTTATCAGCCTTGGAACTCCATACACATATATGCATACCACAGACACATGAAAATGGAAAAAGAAGGAAAAAAAAAAAAACAGTAAGAACCTCTCATCCTTGAAGACATCCCCAGGAAAAACTGAGCGGACTTCTTGAGGCATAGAAGAAAGGATGTCCAGGAATTTGACATCCTTGGTCATGGCCTCCATAACTTCAGTAGCCAGTCACTGCTGCTCAATCCTTCCTTTGAAGAGACCCAGCTTCTCTGGCCCTTCCACTGGACTGGCGGCATTTGCTATTTGGTACTTTCCCAGGGTTTAGTTCATTTTTTTCATTGACACTTTGTTATTACTTAATCAGTAATTTTCTGGCATTCTGTGTGTTTTACTGGTTGCCTCCAGAAGAATACAAATTCCTTTAAGGTAACAGTTTGTATTTACTGTTTTATCTCTGGTGGATAGCATATAGTGTTTGCTGAGTAAATACTTAATAATTGAATAAAAGGTAATTGGCGGATTGATTTAAAGGGAAGACCAGTGTACTTTGAGATAAGATGAGTGTGTGACAGATTGTCTTAAGAATACTGCAAAGTACAATCACATCTTTCATTTTCTAAATAAAAACTATCATACTTCTGTTACAGAAATAGGCTGTTAGCAAAGCTGTGCTTTTGAAAACAACTTTGAATCTTGCTTTAGACAGATAAACATTAACTTGAGAGATCACTTAATATAAGAGAATATCAATAAAATTGACTTTGACCTAGTGTGTTACAAGGACATCGTGAAAACATGGAGCTATGTTTTGAGTTCCTTAGGGGCATGTTGCATCTTTCTGTAATTTCATAGAAGCCACCTCTCCTAGTTGTTTATAGTACCTTCAAGTCCATCCAAAATAAAACTTGTCTGGCTTCAGACCTGCTCATTGTGTGTTTTACATAATGCCTAGTACATTGAATATCCAGCAGATGTTTGAATTAATGGATAAATGGATGGATTCTAAGTAGTAGGAACAGCCCCTGTAAACTCTCAAGTGATCTCTGCCAAGTGTAGGGTGTGTGATTAGTAAGTGATGAACTAAGCTCCAATACTTCCATAGCCAAAAAACTGAGCTCTGAATTTTAAAAAAGTGACAAAATTATGTAGGCTGGAGAAAAGTAGAAAATATAAAGGAAAAAATGAATAGAAAAGGAGAAAAGTCCTATATAGCTTTGAAACTCTAGGGGAAAAAATTAGAATTGCACCTCACAGCCAGTTGTTCCTCTTCATCTGCTTTCCCTCCCCCTTTCCAAGGTCTCACATTGTTGTTTGACTAGTATCAAACTCACTATGTAGCTCAGGGTGACCTTGAACGATGGGTGATTCTTTTGCTTCCGTCTTCCAAGTCCTGGGATTATTGGTGAGAGATACCATGCTCAGCCTTTTGTTTAAAGATTTATTTTCTTTTTAAATTATGTGTATGTATGCACATGTGCATATATGTGCACAAGGATGCTGTGCCAGCAGAGGTCAGAGGCATTGGTCTTCCTGGAGCTACAGTTAAAAGTGATTTTGAGCCACACAACAGGAAGTGACCCTATTTTGTAAACATGTGTACACATTCTTAACTGCTGAGCCATTTCTGCAGTTCCCACCAAGTCCTGCTTTTAAGTTTTTTTTAATATACGTTTTTTAAAACCTGTGTTTTTGTTTGGTTTATAGTGGATTTATTAGGACATAGTCCACATGCCATTTTGCCAGTTAAGTGTCCAATTCAGTAGATTTTAGTTTAGTCATAAGATTGTATAGTCATCATTACAATTTTAGAATATTTACTCTCAAAAGAAATTCCATACTTTCACTCTTCTCCCAACCCCTAGCAGTCTGCAGTGTGTCTCTTGGATCTTCCTAGTCTGGAAAATTCTTGTATATATGGGTTGTATCTGATAGTTTGTGATGACTAGCTGCTGTTTCACTTAGTGTGTTATCAAGACTCAACTCTTTTATACATGTACCACCACTTTTCTGCTTCTGGGCTAGTATGAAGTGTGTCTGTGTGGTCTGTCTGTGACCAAGTGTCTGTGTTACTCAAAGAGGTGAAAAGAGGGCAGATCTCCGCAAGTGGAGTTATAGACAGTCACTTGTGAACTGCCTGATACAGGTGCTGGGAACTGAACTTGAGTCTGATGAAAGAGCAGCAAGCACTCTTAACTGCTGAGCTATTTCTCCAGTCCCATGTTTAATGTTTGGAGCAAAGGGCAGATTCATCTAAAAGTTCTCAATTATTCTATGTTACTACCAGTAACAGATGAGGCCCTACCTTACCAGCTTTTTGATTATAGCTATCCTAGAGCAGTTGAAATGGCATTGTGGTTTTGGTTTACTTTTTGTTTGTTTGTTTGTTTGTTTGTTTGTTTGCTTCAAGACAGAGTTTCTCTGTGTAGCCTTGGCTGTCCTGGACTCACTTTGTAAACCAGGCTGGCCTCAAACTCAAAGAGATCCGCCTGTGTCTGCCTCCCAGAATGCTGGGATTACAGGCATGTGCCACTGTGCCCAGCTTTGTTTACATTTCATTTCTGCTTTATGATAACTTTGGACATCTTAAGCGTTTATTGACCATGTAAACATATTTTTATAAGAATGTAATAATATCTTTTGCTTATTCATATATTTTATGCATATGAGTACTTTGTATACACATCATACTAAAAGCGGGCATCAGGTCTCATTATAGACAGTTGTGAGTTGCTATGTGAGGGCCAGGAATTGAATTCGGGACCTGGAAGAGCAGCCAGAGCTTTTAACCACTGAGCCATCTATCTAGCCCTTCCTTTTGATTATTTTTAAGTTTGTTCATTTGTCCTTTTGTTGTTTGAAGATAAGACCATTTTTAGAATTTAGCATGCAGAAACACTAAACATTGCAAACATTTTTCTATTATGTGGCTGATCTTTTCTTCATCGTCTACATTGACAATAAATCCAGATATGATGGCACACACTTAATTCCCTGCACTCAGGAGGCTGAGGCAGGAGGACATGGGTTCAGAGGCAGCCTGGGCTACATAGCAAGTACTTACCTCCAACGAAAATGGAGGGGTGGGGAAACAGGGCTGAGTTTGGTCCCTAGCACCACAAAATGAAAATGGAAATGTGAGTTTTTCATTTTTATGAAGTCTAGTTTATTTAACTTTTGTTGCTTGTGCTTCGGTAACATATATAAGGAAAAGAAAAAAAACTATCCCCCTTTGCGTTCTTCAAAGGGATTTTTTTCCATGTTGTGCAGTCCTGGGGATCAAACCCAGACCTCATGTGCACTGGGCAAATGTTCTGCTTTGAGCTGCACATTCCCAGCCTTCTGAAGAGCTGTTAGAGTTTTTGTTCTTTTTTTTTTTTTTTTTTTTTTTTGAGTTTTTGTTCTTACAGCCAGTTTTAGTAACTTTTGTAGCTTTATGGGACAGAGATAGGGGTTCAGCTTTCCTGTTTTGCATGGGATTGTAAAGTTCCAGCATATTGTTAAAACTCTTACTCTGGACTTGAAAATTAAAGCAGAGTTATGATTAAACATGTACTTGAAGATCATTTTATATCATATGTAGCATTTAGGAGGCTGACACAGGAAGGTTTTGAGTTTGAGGCTAGCCTACGGTGTATACCCCGTTCTCTGTAATCCTAGCTGACATGGTCAACTGCTTGGGATTCTTCTTAGGGGTTAGATATAGAGAAAAGATGGCTATTGACTTGAAGACAAGGCTATGGAGGGCATCTTTTGATGAAACACAGTCTCTCTGGATTTAATAAAAGGAATGTGACTCGAGTTGGCTAAGGAGACATGGAAGTGTGTAGCTCAATGCTTAGGGATGTGTTTAGCCAAGTGGGAGATCCTGTTTACTTCAACCCCCAGCAAACACACCTCTGCCACCCCATGAATTAACTGACAAAGGTATGTGGAGAAATAGCAACTACAGAGTCTCCATAGAAGTTTGCTGAGGGGATGTGTCTTAGTGGTAGATCTTTTGCTAGGCACGTGTCAAGCCATGAATTTAGTTTTAACATCACAAAAAATGTTTGCTAAGTGGTTTCTTTGTTTTAAACATAGACAAGCTTCTAAAATAATGGAGACAAGTGTAGCTAACAATGCACCAAGAAGAATTAGTCACATGATTCTAAACATTTATTTAGCAACAGTTAACCAAGACACTGTGGTAAAGAGGAAGGCACAGATGCATAGAGTATCATTCTATTTTAGAATAAAGAGACCCAGGAAGCTGGTTCAGTGAGTAAAGGTGCTTGTTACCAAGCTACTACTGAATTTGATCTCATAATCTACAAGGTGGAAGGAGAGTACCATCCCCTGCAATTTGTTCTGTGACCTCCACGCATATACATGGTACACATATGCCCATCTATATATATATCCCCAATAAGTAAATAAAATTAAATTTTTAGATTAAAAAAATACATTTTGTGTGTATGTGTGTATACCATGTGCATGCTTGGTGCCTGTAGAGGTTAGAAGAGGGTGTCAGATCTAGAACTGAAGTTACAGATGGTTGCGAGTCACATGATATGGGCTGGGAACAGAACCTGGGTTTTCTGCAAGAGCAACAAATATACTCTTAACTGCTGACCCATGTTGCCAGCCCCAGCATGTAGTAACCATGCAGAGAAGTTTTTATACATATAAAAATAAGGAAAAGGCAGAAGAGTGAAATCTGAATTCTGACATAGATAATACTAATGTCAAGTTCTAGTTTTGCTATTAAATTACAGTTGACACGTTTGGATTACTTTTATGGGCCAGACATGGTGATGCACACCTTTTATCCCAGTAATTGGAAGGGCAGAAACAGGAGAGTCTCTGGTTTGAGGCCAACCTAGCAAGGTCCAGGCCATGCCAGCCAGGGCTGAGTAGTGAAGCCCTGTCTGAAAGTGGGGATGATGTAGGGGCAGGCAGATATCTCTGCCATTTAAGAGCAAACACTCTCATCCCAGCACTTGAGACATAGAGGCAGGTGGATCTCTGTGAGATCAAGGCCAGTCTGGTCTATGGAGTGAGTTCCAGGGCAGCCAGGGCTACACAGTGAAACCCTGCTCTCCTCCCCCTCCCCCCAAAAGAAAACCCAATAAATAAATTAAAATTACTTTTACAAAAAAGGTAGGCACCGGTTCTCATGCCCTCTTCTGATCTCCAAAAGGCACCAGGCAAGCATGTTGTACATACGCATACATTCATTAAAATAAAATAGACAGAGTTAAAGAGAAGTGAGGGAGGGGGCTGGAGAAAACTGGCTTCTCTTTCAGAGGATCCAGGTTCAATTCCCAGCACCCACATGGCAGTTCATAACTATCTATAACTCAAGTACAAAAAAGATCTGGTGCCCTCTTCTGGCTTCCATGGGCGCAAGCCACATATGTGGCACACAGACATACTTGCAGGCAAAACACTCACATAACATAATTAAAATAATTTTTAAAAAAATTCAATAAAATGAAGTGGAAGAGGCGAGAGGTGAGGGTATAGCACAGTGGTAGAGTACCTGGCTAGCGTGTATAAGCCCGCAGTGAGTGAGTGAGACAGTGAAGACCAAGTCATCTTCACAGTGTTTATAAATGATCCTAAAAGCTGTGGTCTTTAAATGATTCAAAAATTTCACATGCTTTTGTTACAAAATGAAGAATTTGAATAAAAATGGATCCAGGAGTTTTTATATGGCTTGTGGGTATTTACCAAATAATTTCAAAACATTTTTTTTGTAACTTGCTGTTTTTTCTTCTCAGCTCAGTATGGGTAGGTCATTAATTTCCTCTAAGTATGAAGTATGGAGCTTGGCATTCCTGTGATGCCATTGCTTTGGAGGCTGAGGCAAGAGATATGAATTCAAGCTTTTTTAAAGTTTTAGACCAACCTGTTCCAAAAGAGTTAAATGAGTGCTTGTTCTGTGGTAAATAGTGAATTTTAATACATATTTTTGCTCCTATTTTGTTCTTTATTTGAAGTGATATTAAAATGTTTAATACAATTATTGACTTTATTTCAGGGACACAGCAGGCCAGGAGCGATTTCACACCATCACAACCTCCTACTACAGAGGAGCAATGGGCATCATGCTAGTGTATGACATCACCAATGGTAAAAGTTTTGAAAACATCAGCAAGTGGCTTAGAAACATAGATGAGGTAAGACCTAGGAGGAACATAAACCTTCTTTCTCAAACATCTGAGTAGTTTACCTTAAAATTTTGTTCAGTAATTCTGTATATACACAATAGCAGAAACTGCCAGTGGCTTTTATAATGCTTTTTCTCTTAATGAGTTATTTCTCAGTGAATTTTTATTGAACGATTTAATAAAAAAAAAATTAAATTACTAAGTTATAGAAAGGTCACACTGCTTCTGGACATTTTGAAATGTTTAGTTATTAAGACAGTAAATTTAACCAAAAGGAAATAGTGCCATATGCATGTAAAGATAACAGTTTTTTTGTAAGCTGGAGTTATGCATTAAAGCTTATTTCCTAGCTACAGCTTTGAGACTTCCTGCTGCAATTGTTATTCGTGCCATATTGCTGCCTTCTAAAATTTACATTTCTCTAAGACTAACTCTTTAAAGTAAGCGTTGACTGGATACATAAAGCAGGGAAACTACTTGGCTATAGATTCTCAGGGAAAGGTGATTTGGACCAAAGGTGTTAATTAGCCTCAGCCTTATTGAGACGCTTAATTGAATGTTACTTCTAAAACGAGGGATCTGTAGATGTGTAAAGTGGATAGGTGTAGGTGTGTGTGTATGGGGGGCTGCTCTGCACGGCAGGGTATGCATATAGCGGTTCAGAAGATAGCCTTGTAGAGTCTGTTTTCTCTTTCCACCTTCTTATGGCTTTCAGTGATCTAATTCATGGTGCCGGGCAGACACAGCAAGCATCTTGACCCACTGAATCATCTCTTTGGCTTGAAGCTCTCTATTCTCAATGATAAAGATGTGATTTGCAAGTAGTCTTGTTTTGTGGGTGGCCTTGTCACTATCTTTTGAGAGGTCTCATATCTCACTCAGGCTGGCCTTGAACTTGTTGAGGATGACCTTGAACTTCTAATCCTTCTGCCTCTTCCAGTTTATGTGCTTCTAGGGATTGAACCAAGGGCTTCCTGTATACTAGGCAAGCTGTCTACCAACAGAGCTGTCTCCATTCCTTGTCACTCTTTTGGTAGCATACTTATAAGGCAGGAAAGGAAACTGAGGGCAACCAATGGGACATAAATTGAGAAAGCTGCCAGTTGAAGTTCTGCCAGGTTCAAGAGTACCAAATGCAGTTAGTCAAGTTCACTGTGTTGTTTGCCTACAAGACTATTTCTCTATATAAAGACATTCCCAGGAAGGAGTTTTAAATAATAGTGACCCGTGCTTAAAGTCTTGGCATATATGGCCTTCAAGTATGGTCTTCCTCCTTTCCCAGATATTAGCTTGTAATTTTCTATAAATTTTGTTACTTAAACTTCATTTACAATGAAAATGTGTCTTAGCTCCCTGTGCAGTGCTTGTGATCTTTGGTTTCACTTTACAAGTCCGTAATATCCAATGTACCTCAGAAACCACCCTGTGCTGTCATTTACAGAAAAAGAGGGGTTCAAAACATGTGGAAGGTCCTTTAGAACAAAGTAACTTAAAAGCCATCAAAGAATCCCAGGCAGCCGGCTGTGGCAGTGAGCACCTTTAATCCCGGCACTCGGGGAGGCGGAGGCCAGCCTGTTGTACAGAGTGAAATCTAGAATAGCCAAAGCTACGCAGAGAAACCCTGTCTTTTAAAAATCAAAAACAAAACAAAGCAAAACAAAAATCCTAGGCATGGTGATGCACATCTTTAATCCAGCACTTAGGAGGCAGAAGCAGGCAGGTCTCTCTGAATTCAAGGCCACCAAAGCTATATAGTGAGAACTTGTCTTTTTTTAAAAAGCCACAGTATAACAGTTGTTGAGATGTTTAATGTGACTCTTGAAATCATGCCCACAGCTGGCTATGCGGTCCTTTCCCCAGGCACCTCATTTTCTTTTAACTTCTGTGTTTAAATGTTTAACATCTCTTAATAAACTTCAACTCTGTTTCACACCTTCTTGTCCCAGATTCTTTTTTAAAAAACTTATTTTTACTTCATGAATGTGCCTGTATGAGTAAATACTCCATGTGTGTGGGTGCTCACTGATACCAGAAGAGTGTATCAAATACCCTGAAGCTGGAGTTACAAGTGGTTGTGTTTGACCTGATGTGGGTGCTGGGAACTGAACTTGTGTTCTCTGGAAGAATAGCGAGTGCTCTTAGCTGCTGAGCCATCTCTCCAGCCCAAAGATTAGAGCAGTTTTTGCCAGGTTATGCTAAAATTCTTTTCTGCAGTGAAATCAAGGCTCTAGCACACATGAGTTGAAATCTCTGAAAACAATTGTTCAGACTGCTGCAGGCAGCAGTAAGCTTTGTCTCCTGCTCCCACTTGTATTAATGCTGACATTTGTCTGCACCAAAGGTTTTGTTTGTTTAAATTGTTTGGTTTAGATTTGGCTTTTCACGTAGGTGTCTCACATAGCCTAGGCTAGCCTCAACTCTATGACCTTAAATTCCTGAACCTCTGATCTCTACCTCCAAGTACTAGAATTACAGGCATGCCCCACCACTCCCTTTCTTTAGATTTATCATATGTATATGGACATTTTGTGTACATGTATGTATGTATGTATGTGCAGCACATGCATGCATAATGCCATGGGAGTCAGAAGAGTGTATAGATCATGGAACTAGAGTTACAGGTGTGGATGCTGGGAGTCCAACCCAAACGGCAGGTACCCTTGACTGCTGAGCCAGGTCTCCCTCCCTGGCTTAGGTTAAATTTAATGAATGAATAATTTTAATATAATTTTGACTTGTAAAAATTTGGTGGGGGGGAGGATGCTGAGAAGTATCAGCTGTTTTTTAGGTACTTTTCTTTTTCTTAGTTTTTATATAGGCAAATCTCTTCCTCATATAAAAGAGATAAGTAATTAGGAAAAAAGGAAGTCTGAGCCAAGATTGTAACTACAAAGATTTCCCACACCAATAGGAATGTTTTTCTAAATAAGAAGTATGTCCTGGCTGTGTATTGCCACTGTTGGTCTTTTCTGTAGCGCTTTAACACAGACTAGCACACAGTGAGGGGCCAGGTTGAGGCACAAATGTCTTGTTACTAATGTGCTGTGTGTGTGTGTGTGTGTGTGTGTGTGTGTGTGTGTGTGCGCGCGCGCGTGTGTGCGCGTGTGTGCGTGCACACGCGTGCACGCATACACACACACACACACACACACACACATACACACACGTACATAGGTATGTGTGTGTATACGCTCACAGGCTTATGTGTGTAGAATCTCACTATGTAGACCCGGCTGGCTTTGATACTTACAGAGGACTTCAGCTGCCTCTGCACTCTGAGAGCTGAGATTAAAGTCATGGACCACCACATCCAGCTTCTGCTTTTAAAATTGTGGGAATCCGCCCCAATCCCAAGTTAAAATTCACTTAATTATTTCTTTAAATTTAAGTTAGCAGTTAGTCCAACAATTTTGAACTGTGGCCGTCCTCCTGCCTCCACCTCTAAAGTACTGGAATTCTGAATTTGTTTTCAATTAACTTAAATGAGTGAGATCTCCTTGTAATACAGCAGTGTAGCTATTAGAGATGATAAGGGCTAATTTTTTTCTTAAGGCTTTCCTAATATGGGTATAGTGCCTGTAAAATCTGAAATCAGCTCAATTTAGATATGCGTAAGTGCTTCTGTTTCCACTTATGTTACGTGGATCTTGTGTTTGGGAGAGAATATGTTTACAAGTAGAAAAGCTCTTCTAGAAGAGAAGTAACGTATGGTGTGGTTCTGTCTTGGGAATTGTATGTTGTCTGCTAGGTAGTTTAAGAACTGCTATAGGGGAATTTACCACTAGGAAGATGGCTTCACAGGTGAAGTGTTTGCTGTACACACATGAAGACCAGGTTCACTCAATCCTCCAACAGTCAGTTGTGAGCCGAGTGTGGTGGTGCATGCCTGTTGATCTCTGAGTTCAAGGCCAGCCTGGTCTATAAAGTAAGTTTAGGACAGCTAAGGATATACAGAGAAACCCTGTCTCAAAAAAAAAAAAAAAAAAAAAAAAAGTCAGTTGTGGCAGTGGAGGTTTTTGGTCCTCCCCTCACTCCCATTTGTTTTTTTCCATCATTTTATCAGTATGGATATTTTTGCAGACATGTATGTCTGTGTACCACTTGTATGCAGAAAGCCAGAAGAGGGCATCAGATCCCCCTGGAACTGGAGTTACAGACTGAGCTGCCATGCCCAGGACCTCTGTAAGAGGAACCAGTGCTCTTAACCACTGGGCCTTCTCTCCAGCCCTATGTATAGGTTGTAATACTAGCTCTGGAAGGTGGAGACAGGTTGGGACACAGCATCTTACTCATAGGCTGGCCATTCTAGCCAGTTGGTGGTTCCAGATCCAATGAGCCACCCTGTCTCGGGGGGGGGGGGGGGGGGGGGGGGGTGGAGAACACTAGTAGAAAACAGCTAATTTGACCTCTTGCTGCATACCCATGGGTGGGTCTGTGTCCCTGTGCGTACACATATACCACGTGCAGATTCGTGGACAAGGACATGGGTTAAGAAATACAGTCATGTTTAGGAAATGCTAAGTCATAATTCATACCAGTGTGCAACAGTACAACTTTATCCCATTTCAGCATGCCAATGAAGATGTGGAAAGAATGTTACTAGGAAACAAGTGTGACATGGATGATAAGAGAGTTGTACCTAAAGGCAAAGGAGAACAGGTGAGTGTGAGCAGAGTGAGCTGCCCTCTGTGACAGGTGTGACCACTGTGACTGCAGGGCTGCTGTGGAAACAGCAGCTTCCCCGTCAGACTTTCCACTGTGTCACTGACACAGGGAGGAGAGCCGCGTCTGTGCCTCGTATTTGTTAGCTTATGTAAGCTCTACAGAAAAATGTGCCAGCAGTACCTGTTGTTTTAATTTTAGAGCTTTAATGTTCCATTATTAGATTCTGAAGTTTGGTAACTAAAAGACTGGCAAGCAGAAATCAGATCTATCATGCCCAGCTTCTAATGTAAGGACAAAATCCCTAATTTAGAATATCTGAAGTGAACTCTTGAGATAGGAAGAGGGTTCTCGACCCATTAAAATGGTCTGTGTCACATATTCTAGTTGACACCACCACCTTTAGAGTAAAATAATTATTGCCTATAACATGTTACCGCCACAGTTACTATCCATATTTGGCAACTGCATAATGTTATTTTGCTTCTATTTTAGATTGCAAGGGAGCATGGTATTAGGTTTTTTGAGACTAGTGCAAAAGCAAATATAAACATCGAAAAGGCGTTTCTCACATTAGCTGAAGACATCCTCCGAAAGGTAAGTTCCTTTGTGCAGCAGCGCTTCTCAATTATTTGTCTTTTTGGTGGTGGTAGTGGTAGTTTTTGTTCTTGTTTGTGACAGGGTTTTACGTGTCACTTGAGCTGGCCTGCAGCTCTTGACCCTCCCGTCCCAGCCTTCTGGATGGCTCTACCACTCCCTCTTCTTTGTCTCCTTAAATACTGTATTCACACAGACAACTTGATTTCTGGTGCTGCTGTTCCTGAAGATCACCCATTGTCAGTATCTGATCCTCCAGAATAAAGCAAGGAGTTTAGAGTAGATGGCTAGAAAACTGTATCAACCTAAAGGAGCTAGTCAGTGGTAGCTGTTGGTATTCACTGTCTGGCTTCTGTTTCATACTGTGTCCTCCCCGCCCCCCACAACTCCTTATAGCTATATATGTGATGTTGGTGATCAAACCTGGGGGGTGGGGGGGGGCGGTGAAATTGGGGCTGAGGGTATCAGTTTTCAACCTGTGAGTTGTGGCTCCTTTCGGGGATGGGGACGAATGCCCCTTTCACAGATATCCTGGATATCAGATATTTGCATTACGATTCATAACAGCAACAAAAATTACAGTTAGCAATGAAACTGATTTCCTGGTTGGGGGTCACCACAACATGAGCAACTGTATTGAAGGGTTGCAGCATGAGGAAGGTTGAGGACTACTGTGTAGGTCATTGGTGGAATGATTGACTGCCCAGCATGTGGGAGGCCCTAAAGTTTAATCTAGCTTTCAGAAATGAGGGATGTTTAGTATGGGGAGTATATGAAGGCTATTTGTAGCCTATTGAGTGATGAAAAGCAGGTTAGAGTCGAGTGTGACATGTCTGCAATCCAGTACTTAGGGCGATGAGGTGGGTTGATCATATGTTGAGGCCAGCCTGGATTATGAAGAGACCCTGTCTCAATTTTTTGTTATTGTTTTTTTGTGTTTTTGAGATAGGGTTTCTCTGTGTAGCCATGGCTGTCCTGGACTCACTTTGTAGAACAGGCTGGCTTCAAACTCACAGAGATCCTCCTGCCAATGCCTCCTGGAGTGCTGGAATTACGGACATGTACCACAGCACCTGGACCCTGTCTCAAATTTGAAAAATAAATAAAAGATGAAGTGAAACAATGGTTTTATTTTAAAAGTATCTGCACCAAACAAATATATGCACACACACAGTTACTTATAGAAAAGGAAGATCTGGAACAGCAGGTGATAAACATTTTCTAAATTACGCAAACATTTGTATAAACAAAAACAAGTGCTGTTTTTGTTTCTTAAGTATTACTTGTTTGGGCTGAGAAAGCAGCTCAGTACAGGAGCACTTGTCTAGCATGCCTGAGGCTCTGGGTTCAGTGTTCATAGGTCCAGGCCAGTCAGGGATATGCTGTAAGATAAGCTGTCTCAGAGAAGAAGGAGAAGTATAGCTCTTTTATACATGGAAATGCCATGGAAACCTACTTCCTAAGCTAATCTGTTTAAAAAAGCAAAAAAGACTTTTGAAGCCAAGTACACTAGAACACACTTTCTATCCCAGCATTTGGGTGGCTGAGGCAGAGCTACATAGTAAGTTCAAGGCTAGCCTTAATACCATAGTGAGATCCTTTCCTTAGAAACAAAACAATGAGCATGTAGCACATGCTTTTAATCCCAGCACTTGGGAGATAGAGGCAGGTGGTAAATAATAAGCTCCCCAAATTTAAAGAATGCCTTGTTTTCTTTTTTGTTGGGTTAGTGCTCTTTGCGAGACTGAGTGCCCGCTTAAAGTCTGCTTCATAAACTAAATTCATATTGTGACTATCAGGTATTTGTTTCACCAAGGGATGCTCCTTTGCACACTGCATAGTTAAGAGAAAAACAGATTGTGAGGGGCCATGCATAAACCTGAATCTCAGTTACTTGGGAGCAAGAAGGTCCTAGAGAAAGTGAAATCTTGTGCTGTTGTGTTTTCTTGGCGTGGGCCCTGTTGAGCTGCCTCTTTAGTTTTCTATGGTTTTTTTCTTAAAAGCTGTCTAAGGAGTAAAGGCAGTTTGTCAGGCAAGTTCACAGGTGTGGGACCTTGTCTTGTTAATGTAGTGAAACTTTTCCCTGACATTGACAGGGACGGTTCCGTCTTGAGGCAGTGAAAGTAGATGAAACAGGAGTTTCAGTTCAGGTTTGACAGGCTTTCTGAGGGCTGCCTGGGTTTATAGAACACTCTTAATATTTTCCCCTGTTCTACCAAAGACCTTACTTTTAAGTTTCATAAAAGTTCAGATCTCAGGCCCACCTTAGCCTTTAAAACTCAGTGATAGTCTAAGAATCATGTTCAGGATGTTGAACATGGTATAAATGTAGAATGCTATAAAAGAGAAAGCCCACCGTGTAAGAGTAAACAGTTAACATTGTGTGTGTTTTTGAAGCTTTTTCTAAGTCTCTTGCCATACAAATTCTGTAACTGCATTTTGTCCATCCTCACTCAGGGTTGAGATTGTCTTTTTTTGGGGGGAGGGGGTGGTTAGAGACAGGATTTCTCTGTATAGCCTTGCCTGTCCTAGACTTGCTCTGTAGACCAGGCCTTGAACTCAGAGATCCGACTGGCTCTGCCTCCCTGAGTCCTGGGATTAAAGGTGTGTGCCATTGTGTGTCTGAGATTGTCTTGGCTGTTTGTATGTCTGTGTGAGGATGTCAGAACCTCTGGAACAGGGGTTATAGACAGTTGTGAGCTGTGGGTGCTAGGAATTGAACCTGGGTCCTCTGGAAGAGCAGCTAGTGCTCTTAACCATATCTCTCCAACCCTGAGATTGTCTTTTTTAAAGCACTGATATACTGATACAAGCCAGTCTGAAAGGGTGAAAGACTGAACAGAGAAAGGCATGGCCTAACAATGGCTTTTTTGTGAGTTATAAATGATATATTTTTATTTGGAGGAGGCAGGGCTGGCAGGAATTCCACAGCCCACTTGTGGAGCTCAGAGGACAGCTTGTGGGAGCTGGCTTTGTCTTTCTACCTTGTGACCCAAGGACCAAACTCAGTCTCAGCAGCAGGCGGTTGCACCCTGAACTATCTCGCCTGCCTTTCAGAACAAAACAAGACGCAGGTCTTGCTGTGTAGCCCAGGCTAACTAAGAATTCTTCATCTTCTGTCTTCCAGTTCTGGGATTACAGGCATGTGCCACCACGCCTGACTTAAAAACGCTTAAGTTCTAAGTTCTCAGGGTCAGGGCTAAGAGATGACAAATCTATTCTAAAGAGTTTGAGATGTTTCACTGCGTGTTTCTAGGAGACTTCTGTCACACTTCAGACTAACGCAGTTTCCAAATCATTACTTGGGGCGGGGCCACGCCTGTGTGGCTATAGTTGCCTTTGTTGTGTAAGCCGATGCTGATGTGACTCTTTCTGTTGAGTGTTTTTTTTTTTCTTCATGCTGGTGTTTTCTCATGGCTTGCTTCCTTGTGTTGTTGCAGACCCCTGTAAAAGAACCCAACAGTGAAAACGTAGACATCAGCAGTGGAGGAGGTGTGACGGGCTGGAAGAGCAAATGCTGCTGAGCTGAGCGCTCTCCGGTCCATCTGTTGCCATCCACCATCCGTTTCTCTTCTTGCTGCAAAATAAAACACTCTGTCCATTTTTAACTCTAAACAGATATTTTTGTTCCTCATCTTAACTATTCAGTCCACTTATTTTATTTGTTCTTTCATCTGTGACTGCTTGCGGACTATTATAATTTTCTTCAAACAAAAAAAAAATGTATAGAAAAATCATGTCTGTGACTTCATTTTCAGATGTACTTGCTCAGCTCACCACTGCACTTCAGTTGTATTATAGTCCAGTTCTTATCAACATTAAACTATAGCAATCATTTCAACTCTATTCTGCAAATTGTATAAGAATAAAAGTTAGAATTAACAATTTTATTTTGTACAACAGTGGGGTTTTCTGTCTTGAATAATGTGCTTGAGTCCCTATAATCCATAGACATGATAGCAAAGAAACAAAAGCCAGGAAAACACTCATTTTCGCCTTGAATCTGTACGTGGGTTAATTTTGTCCTGTGCCTTATGTGGAAAGGAACTTCTTTGGTTTTTCTTTTTTCTTTTGGTGGAAGCATGTGCAGGAGACATTTCATCCCAGCATCAACCCGTTCAGATGCTCGTGGTTTGCTTGGCTGTAACTTTCACAGTAGTTGACTGAGGACAAAGGGGAATGCAGAAGTGACATTTGATTTGCAGTCTCATTTCCAGTGGCCTTGATATTTAAACCGATTCCTGCCACCGGGTCCCTCGGCCACTCTGTCCCTGCGTCTCATCTTTCTGCATGCTGCTCTGTTTGCCCCACTACTCCTGCTATGAGTTATTTAAAGATGAAAGGTTTGTCAAGTTTAACATAAAGCACTGATTTATCTTGCTAAGTAAATGGAAAGATGAATTCTAACTGCCTACTATCAGATGTCAGTTATTGGTGTCAGCCCCTCATTTACTCTCTCCTAAAACCTGTCCCGCTGTTTGCCTTCTGTTCCTCTCCTCTCCTCTCCCTTTCCTGTCTATTCATCGAGTTTATGAAATGGAAGAGTTAATTGCATGCACTAGTGTTTGGAGGGTGTTGTGGTTTGTCTTTCTAATTAGGTATATATCCTATTCACTTTCCTAGAATAAACCTCTTAACCTGAATTTGAATAGTCTCCATTTTGGCAACTCCTCTGGCAGTTCGATAGCCCAGGAAAGACTGGTTTTAAAAATAACATACAGAACGAGGAGTGGATCTTAGTAGCATTTGCCAAATGTATTAAGATTTGGCTTCTGAAGAACACTTTCAGTGTTAAGTTGTCTTTACCTTAAGATTTAGAAATACATTATAATATTATTAATTTTGAGTCCTCTCTTTACATCCTCTTGGAAAACTATTACCATGAATTTTTTAAAAAAGAAAAAGGACAGCAAAAGGCTTCTCGTGTAAAGCTTAGATCTGTGGTTCTTTCTGATCCCATCTTTCTCTTCCTCTTTCTAGTTTTGGCTTCCTTGCTTCTCATTAGGGTAGGGTAGGCTAAGTTCCCTATGCTGCTAGCATCCTAAGATGACACCTTTGTGGAAATAATTGTGAATAGCATGATTCATTTCGAGCAGAGGCTGAGTTTAGGACAGCAGCTTCCATTGAGAAGATTTCTGTGACATGCATTTTAATGACCTCTTGGCTCACATAAACAATATAGGGACATATCTGCTAAGAGAACCCATGAATTTTTCAGATAGTGCCCTAAAGACAATTTTATATGCCTCATTGGTGGTTCTTAGGGTCCCCCACTTGACTTTATCATTGTTTACTAGTAAAAAGCAGCATTGCCAAATAATCCCTGATTTTCCACTATGAAAAATGCAATGTTAAAGCTTTTGAAGTTGTAGGTTAAACCTACTGTTGTTAGATCTTTGCTGTTTTTGTTGTTTCCCTCTATTTGCAATGTGGCAGTTGCCTCTTTACTTAAAACCCTCTTTAACCCTTAATTCAGTAACTTAAGGTTTGGAGCTGCACACTGGGATTTCGGCTAACAGACTGACAGTTTTGTTGTTTGCATAATTATAATCGGCATTGTACAGAGAAAGAATATGGCTACTTTTTGTTAAATCTGCACTTTCTGAATATCAAAAAAGGGAAATGGAGTATAAATCAATTTTTTGTATAATCTGTTTGAAACCTGAGTTTTATTTGCTTACTATTAGGGCTTTGTCCCCTTTCTGTAAGTCTCTTGGGATCCTGTGTAGAAGCTGTTCTCATTAAACACCAACAGTTCAGTCCATTCTCTGGTACTAGCTATAAATTCGGTTTCATACTCTACTTAACAATTTAAATAAACTGAAATATTTCTAGATGGTCTACTTCTGTTCATATAAAAACAAACTTGATTTCCAACTGTGTGGTTTGGTTTTCATTTACTTTTGGAGTTGGAGATGGAGGGTTGCTTCTGAAAACAGTCCAAGAGGGCATCCTGCTAAGATAGAAGAGCAATGATTTTGTCAGCATATGTGAAATAGGGGACACTCGGAAGAACTGTATAGCAGACTGTATTTTAAGGAGCTCTAGGACATTAAGTAGAATCTTCCTGATACAGGAAGACTGCCCGTGCCTTCTCCTGTTCAATGAGCCAGGGCCAATGAAACCCACTGGTGACACAGGGCACCCAGGTAGGCTCTCCAAGTCCTGACTGGTACAACTGTCTTTAGATGGTGGCTATCCTCCTACTTGAAAACAAAAATTTCAGTCTCAATAACCATGACATGGCCTTGCATGGGTACTGGTAAAAGCAGTACTTAAGCCTGTGGTCAAGCCTGGTCAGTAAAGAGAGTACAATGGCTTATTTCTGCTAAAGAATGACGCAGGGCTGTTTCATATGCAGTTTCCAGGAGCCATCTGTCTTCAGTGTTTTCAGTGTTGCCCTGGCCTTTTCTCCCTGACTCCAACATAACTCCTGTTGATGTCTAGGGTGGGCAGCTTATGGTGGTCCCTTTGAAACTGGAAAAAAGGATATGGTCTCTTCATACACTCACTATCTCAGGAAGCAATATAGGTACCACTTGGAAGGTGTAGGCATAAAGATCAGGAAGTCATCTTTTCTCCCTTTTTAAGAACATTTAATGTGTGAGTGCTCTGTTTGCATTGCATGTATGCCTACATGCTGGCAGAGGAGGGCATCAGATTCCAGTATAGATAGTTGTGAGCCGCCATGTGGTTGCTGGGGATTGAACTCGGCACCTCTGAGTTCAATTCCATTTACTTATCCGCTGAGCCATCTCTCCAGCCCCTAGCCTCATCTTTCTAGGAAGTTTAGGGTAGCCTGGGCTATGCAAGACCCAGTGTCAAAAAGTGATTGCTGGATATTGACGCATGCCTTTAATCCTAGCAAGGCAGAGGCTGTTGGGTCTCTGAATTTGAGGTCAGCCTGTTCTATGTAGCAAGTTTCAAGCTTACATGTGAGACCCTGCCCCAATTTCTTGTTTTGTTTTGTTTTGTTTATTTAAGGTGCTGAGTTAATAGAAGGGCAAGTACAATGGGAGACAGTTCTGGATAGGTTCTCTCAGGAAATATGTATATTGGGTCTTACCATATATAGATTGACCTGCTGGTGCACAGAGGTGGACGTTGTAAAAGAGCATGGTCTTGGCTTTTATGAGAAACCATGAGAAGTCTAACCAGAATGAGTGATAGGCAGTGGAGAATTACAGTGGTGAGACCAGTTTGAGAAATGTCCAGGCCTGTCATGGTGGCTCAGGTCCTGGCAGCTGGGATGCTGAGGTAGGAGGATCTTTAAGTCAGCCTGGGGTGCATAGCAAGACTCTCCACCTTACAACAACAACCAGAAAACCTACCTGGTTTGGATAAGGAATGTGGATTTCGCAGGTCAGAGGCAGTCAAATGGAACCTGCCTAAAATGATGGCAGAGGTTCCTGGGTTGGTGAGGCTGAAGAGGGTCTTGTGGCCCTACTTATGTGTGGGAGCCTCTAGGCTGTCATCCAGTTTTACTGTTTGCTATGTTTTTTGTCTAAGTCATGTTGTGGCAGAAAGTGAAGCTGTGAGGGTTTTTTTATTTTTTTTATTTTTTTTTATAATGGGTTTCTGAAGCCAACCACAGAAATGTGGCAGTGGCTCAGACAGTATTACTAGTAACGGATCCAAAAAGTAAAGTGGTGTGGCTTATGCCAGGTTCTTAGGTGGACTCAGGGCATTTGTAACTGACTAGTGGTCCAGCATGATGTGTAAGGGAGTGAGGGAAGCAAGCAAAAGCATACTTTGCTGGGGATAATGTGAGGGGTGAGGTTTCTAGCCAAGGTCCAAAGGGAGGCCATGTGTTCTGTTGGATGCAATTTCAGTTAACTCTGGAAGGGAAGTAGTGTAGATTCAGGAGCTCTCACCACGAAGATCTTGGGGAGCATTGAGCAACCATGTGCTAATGTCCTCATTGCTTTATATCATTCATTGGATACCTGTGAGCCATAGATGAGTATAGCAGTCAGTGACATTTCTTTGGCTTTATGAGACAGGTTTTCTCTGTGTAGCCTTGGCTGTCCTGGACTTGCTCTGTAGACCAGGCTGGCCTTGAACTCAAAGAGATCCACCTTCCTCTGCCTCCGGAAGTGTTGACATTACAGGTGTGTGCCACTATGCCCCAGCTCAGTGAAATTTCTACGAGGCCCTGAAATTGTGACATTTGTAGGGTTTTGATGATCTGACTTGCTATAGATAGAATTTTTCCTTCGTGCAGTTGCCATTCTCATTAGATCTGAAAATAGAGTAGTCAGTTTGATTAAACGCTCCAGTGAGGTAGCCACGTATGATCTTCAGTTCTTCTGCCTCCTGAGTACAGTGATTACAGGCGTGTAACTCCTGGTCTATTTCTGCAATGTTGGAGATAACACCAGAGCCGCATGCATGCATGCGTGCAAGGCAGTCCCCCAACAGCTGAGCTGCATCGCAGCCCTCTCCTGACCCCTGGAGTTCAGTTGAGTGCTAAATGAAGAGTGCATTCGCATTAGACAGACATGCAGGTGGCGGAGTTAAGGTCGCTTTGAGAAGTGACAGGACTCAGAGGAGTGCACCTGAAGTGTCTGTCACTGAAGCCTCGTGAAGCCACGGTGTGATTTGTGACCCACAAATAATCTGGGCCTTGGAGATTTTTTATTTATTTTGAGATTTTTTTTTTTAATGTGTATGGGTGTTTTGCTTTTGTGTATGTCTGTGCACCATATATGTACAGTGCCTGAGGAAGCCGGAGGAGGGCATTGGAACCTCTGGGACTGGAGTTTTCAGATAGTGATTGCCCACTATGTGGGTGCTGGGAATTGAACCCAGGTCCTCCAGAAGAGCAGCCAGTGCTTTTAACTACTGAGCCAGCTCCCTTACTTTTTTTTTTTTTTTTTTTTAACAGCCTCACAGTTTAGTTCTGGCTGGCTTGAAATCTGCAGAGAGCTGCCTCTGCCTCCTGGATGCTAGGATTAAAGGCACATGTCATCACACTTGCCTGGGCTGGGAAGATGGTAGGCCAGCTTGGAGTGGAACTGTGTTGTGGTAGCCAAGTAGAGAATGTGTCCTGCAGGAGAGTACTGGGGGGAGGGGGAGAGCGGGGACGGACAGACATTCATTCACCTAAGCACAGTCCACAGTCTGCCATGTTTCCCCTCTCAGAGGTGTCTAAAGGAACACTCAGGAAATGAACATTCAGTGAGAGCTGCTTTCAGGAAGACCTTAAGGAATCACTTCCAATGTAAGCCATTATATATTCACGTAGAAAAGTATGTAGGTTTTTTTTTTTTTTTTTTTTTTTTAGAGACAGTGTTTCAGGCCTGGAAGCCCCATGTGGCTCAGGCTG
>NW_026592624.1:0-14050 GCF_907164565.1 Psammomys obesus
TCATTCATTCATTCATTCATTCATTCATTCATTCATTCATTCATTCATTCATTTTTAATATAACAATGGTTATTCAGACTTGAGGACTTGGCTGATACTTTTCCAAATGAATCAAGTGACAGTCTTTGCTGCCTATGATAAAATTTATCCTTTACAATTTTAGAAATCTTGTGTGATCCTCTGGTACATATATACAATACTTGAATTTTCTTCCAGGCATGGTGGCTCATCATGCCTGCAGTCTAACACTTGGTGAGGCAGAGGCAGGAAGACTGCTATGAGTTCATTACTACAGAGACACTGTCCCAAACAAAACAAAAAAATCTGATGAGTGCCACAGTGATAATAACATGACTTTGAAAAAAAAAAAAAGTACTGTATAATGAAATGTGCCAGCGTTTGACAAAACTTGTTACTCAAACCAGTAATTCCAAATGGCCAGTACATGACATTAAAAGTCTCACATGGACAAGATGATCCATTGAAAGTGTGAACTGACACACTTGTAATCCCAGCACTTGGAGAGGCAAAGGCAGGCAGATCTCTGTGAGTTTGAGGGCAGCCTGGTCTGCAAAGTGAGTCCAGGGTTTTTTGTTTGTTTGTTTGTTTAAGGAATTACCGTTGGCTCCATGTGGTGGTACAACATTCAAGAAGCTGAGGCTTTATCACTCAAATTAGAAGCCAGCCTGGTCTGTTTTTATAGTGCTAAGAGTAGAATTATCTAAATACAAAGCTCCTCCTCTTTCCAGATATGTATCTGTATGCAACTTGATTTTTCTCTGTGACTTTATATTCTTTCTATGCTTCAGCCAAAAAACATATTTTAGTTAACTGAATGCACAAGCCTCTAAAACTCATTGCTGTCTGATAAGGAAAACATCAAAGTTACAAAACCTTAACAAATGCTACTTTTCTCACTAAATTTGTTTTTGGTTTGGGTAATGCAAATTTTTTAAATTTTACTAATTTTGCCTGTGTGGCATGTATTAATGTATTAATAATAAATAAATAAATTATTAATTTATGTTTATAGTATGTTCATGAAGAACCATTGGAGGTCAGGAAGTGTTGGGTCCTCTGATATCACAGTCACAGACTGGTGTAAGCTGCCATGTGGTGCAAGAAATTGAGCTGCATCCTCTGCAAGAGCAGTTAGTGCTCTTAACCACTGAGCCAATGCTGTAGCTGTGGCTAATGCTAATTTTTTTTAAATAAAAATGTTATTTATGTTAATATGCAGTATGCTTATTATTTTCAAACATGCTATTCACATGCTTAAAATTTTCTCAGTTTTAGTTTGATAAATACAAATTGACGTAAACCATATGAATAAAAGCTTAATTGGGTCCTCAGTAATTTGGGGACATAAAGGTCAGAACAAATACTATGGGAAACAGTTTATGTGCTTGTTTTCTTTACTTCTATGTACATGTTTAGATCATAAGATAGGCTTGAGAGACAGGTTTGCTATGTTGTCTGTGCCCTATCAGAAAACAGGCAACCCCTCTAAGTTTAATTTAAGAGTATAGTTCTTTGCTTTCAAAGGGAAAGAAGATGGTTGAGTGTTGCAATCCCAGCACTCTGGAAGTAGGAGTAGGAAGATTGTTGCAAGTTTGGTATACACAGCAGGTTCCAGACTAACCAGACTGTGTAATGAGACCCTGACTGAAAAAACTAAAGAAAAAAGGGGGGGGGGGATTAATAGTGGAAGTATTTCAGAAGTGGCAGAAGGCCTGGTTGGAAGAGCAAATGGGAGAAGGGGGTTTTTATCCAGAGATGAAGCGACCACTACCTTCTTTGAGCTTTAGCTCTTAAGCACGTACTTAACTTACAGTTGAGCTGTTAGAGGTGTCCTTTCTCTGTTTAAGAGCTGATGAGCTAGGCATGGAAACACACACTTAACTGAAGTGGAGCGTGTGAGTTCAAAACACTTGACAAAACTTCATATTAAAACAGACAGAAAAAAACCTGTTTTTATTTTTGTGACTGATGAGCTAATGCCCTTTGCTGCACTGCCATTGCTGTTGCCTGTGAGAGAGGCAGAACCGCCGAGTCTGTTGTAGCCACTCTCAGAATTGGATGGTTTGCTTTTTTTTCACTTTTATCTCATTTCCTGCTAGGATGTTTAACTAGCAGATCCTATCCAGAAGCAGCCTTTCTGAGCTGGTACCATTGATAAGAATCTGAAAAAATGTGATAAGAGCTTTATATAGCTAACAGGTAGAGTGGATTTTCAGCTTTGTTGTCATCATCATCATCATCATCATCATCATCATCATCATTATGTGTGCACATTTGTACACAGGCACACGTGCTCATGTGCATGCATGGAGGCCAGAGGAAGAGGTCAGATAGCCCCGCCCTTTATTCCCTGTAGACAGTCTCTCCCTGAACTGGCTTGCCATTTTTTAACTAATTTGGCTCTGGGCTCTACCTGTTCATCTCAGTGAGGGGTTTGCAGGTACATGCAGCTGCGGTCAGCTCTTACGTGGGTGTTGGGGATCCAGGTCCTCACACTTGTACACCAAGTGTTCTTATCTATTCACCCATCCTCTCAGTTCTCTCTTTTTAACAATTGGTTATGGAGAGGTGACTTAATGCACTTCTTTTCAGGGTGCCTGAGTGAGCTTTGTTCCTGGAACCCATGCCACACAGCTTACAACTATGTGTGACTAACTCTTTAAGAGACCTGATGCCTGTAGCTTCCTCCCTCACCTGCACTCAGACATGCACATACCCACATGCAGATGCACACAGCTGTACACAGTTCAAAACAACACAAAGAACCATTTGTACAGAGACCAGCTGATTTGAATTAGCTTATTAAAATAGCTGTGTAGACTTCTTCAGGGAACTTCAGCCTCTTCTCCTGACTCAGTACTGATCCATGTCTTAGAATCTATACAAAGTGTTTTTGCTGTAGTGATTCGAAAATCTTGGCAGGCAGGGGAACTGGACTTTTCATTTTCACGTTCTTTCCCTTTACTCCCCTGATCAAGTCAGCATACACCTCCAGAGACTTCTTGTTGCTCCTGCTGCTAAGGGTGAGTGATTGGCTCCTTGGCAGGAGTAAACAGTGGTGAGGAACTAGAGCCAATGAAACAGCTTTGTTGCAGCCTGCTAGCCAAATTTCACAAAAGCAAAAGTGGCAAAAGCAAGGGAAGAGGAAAGTGCAGAAGGAATGGGTTAGAGCCCTAGAGTATTATGAAGGAAACTAAAAATGGTAGTAGATTGTGGTCAGAACCTTAAGAAAGAGAGCTTTTCAGGCAGTGGGTCAATATGAATGAAGTGAGATTACAGTGAGGAAATTGATTATAAGATTATTGATTATATTGCACTTTAAAAATTGACGTTATTAATATGCGGATGGTTGTGAGGGCACTTGTATGACAGTGTACGTGTGTAAAGCAGAGGACAACTTTTGCCTGGGTTTAAGGAATCAAACTCAGGTTCCAGGCCTGAGTGTCAGACATCACTTTCTATTGAGCCATCTCACTGGCGTGCTTACCCTGTATTTTAAGAGAGAGCTTTGAAAAGTGGCAGTGGATTATGGACTTTATGTGGTAGGAGTAAGAGCAGGAACAGGATAGTGGAAAGGAATGGTGCACAGCATTAGAAGACCAGATATGGTAGGAGAGCATAGCATGAAACAGACGAGACTATCAGAAGACGGTCTTTGGAGGCCGTCGGTAGTCAGAGCATGAGATGATGGTGTGGCAGTAAAGAAAAGACTGTTCTAAAGAGTGACTTTGCGTTGTCAGTGGTGGATTGAAAGTGAATCAGAGGACTCAATTTCAAACTGCTCATTTCTAATGAAACTGTGTAGTAGTTGGGATTGGAAACAAAAATGATTGTAAAATTCAGAATCTAAAAATGTGCTTTCAAAAGTATTGAGTAAAATGGAGAATTAACAACAGGGTTTAGGGTAGTTTTATCCCTGGATATATTCTATGTGCTTTTAGGAGAAAGTGGATAGCCAAGATAGCCACTGGCCCCCTCTATTCATAACTCAATTTATAACCTGCAGGAATGAGTGATATAACATGAGAAAGTCATGTAAGAAGCAATGATACTGAAAAAAGCCACCAAAAAGGGAATCTATTGAAAACAGTTAGCTGCCTGAGTGTGTTGGTATGCACCTTAATCCTGCTAGGGAGACCAGGTCTCTGTAGAGAGACCCTGTCTCAAAAACAAAACAAAAACCAAACAAACTCAGGTCGTCACACATGCCTCATACTGACTGAACCATCCTCAGCCAAAAATAGGGCTAGTTGTAGTGGCACATGTCTTTAATCCCAGCAGGAGGATTTCTGTGAGTTTGAGGCCATCCTGGTCAACGTAGCAACTTTCAGGACAGCCAGGACTATATGGATAGACCCTGTTTCAACAACAATAACATAACAAAATAAAAAATTACATGAAGAAAGAAAGCTAAATAGGAAAAAACTAAGGTGTAAAATCTATATTACTCTAGCTTTGTTTCTTTGGTTAGAGTATGAAAATGTCAGTGAAAGGTGTGTTTGAGAACAAACTGAGCTTTATTGTGAGAGCCTGTTTCAAGTTAAAATAGTCATGCATGTGAAAAATATTACCACTTGTGGAAGTAGTTAACTTTGTACTTTTTGTTTGTTTGTTTTATTAAGACAGGGTTTCTCTATGGTAGCCCTGGTTATCCTGGCCTGAAACTCGTAGAGATCCGCCTGTCTCTGCTTCCCAGGGTGCTGGGAGTATTGGCGTACACCACCACACCTGGCTGTATTCTGTTCTTAATGGTAATGATGAAAGGCTGTTTTCTTCCATCAAAAAGAAAAAGCATTCTTTGGCTTGGATACTTTCATCTCAGCCTCAGTAAGTTGCAGTAAATAGAAATTATCTCTAAAACCTTGAGAGAATTATAGATGCTGGAGTATTAGGGTGCAAGGGATCTGCAGAGATTCAGAACTTAGGAGGTTTTTAGGTAAAGGGTATAGGCAAAGGATACATGACATTCATTGGATTCTCAATGAGAAGATGTTCCAGAAAGAAGATAAAAGACTGCTTGACTTTCATTTTTTTCGCCTTAATTTATTCTCTATAGATGGATGTTTTTCCTGCAAACATGTCTGTGTACTGTGTGCATTCAGTGCCTGGGAGGCCAGAAGAGAGGGTGTTGACTCCCTTCCCGGACTGGAGTTACAGATAGTTGTGAGTTGCCTTTTAGGTACTGGGAGTCGAACCTCCCTCCCTTAGAAGAGCAGCCAGTTCTCTTAAATCACCAAGCCTCTCATTAACCCAACTGCTTAACTTTTAAAAGCAGTAAGATTTGAGGACCTGCAGTTCTGATCACAATAAGTAACTAGTATATGACCAATGTTCTAGCCGTAAACAGCTAGGAAGCTAGACAAAGCATTATGAAACAACTGCTCCCTGTGGAAAAGAAAAAAATAAAATAAATTGAGCTTTGTAATCAATCTCCTCAGATTTCTGTCTGAAACTGGATTCCAGTACATAGTTGAAGAAGAGAAAGGCAGTCTTCTCAGACCAAGGGAATAAAAACACAAAGTACAAGCTGGACGGAAGGCAGGAATTTATAGGATTAAGTATCAGGAAATATTAAAGAGTGAGATATAGAATCTTAGAGGAGTCCCATTCTGTCTTAGGCTGACATTGGGTAAGGCTCGTGGGCTGAGTAGGAAACAGTTATGAAGAAATTGGTAGAAGCTATTGGCACTCATGGTTAGGCGACAGTCTAGTTTGTAATGTGGTAAAGAGATCCTTATCATTAAGGATAATGTAACCCCCATAAAGACTACTTTAGCTCCACCCTAAAGATGAAGTGGGAAGGGTAGGAAAAAAAGGAGGCTGATAAGCCCTCAAAAGATTAAGCTAGGAGGTAGTTAAGTGGTAAGGTACATGTAGGAGGTGCTGGATTCTAGTCCCTGGGTCACAGAGTAAGCAAAAAAGATTAAGCCAGTTCTCAGTTATCTGCCACAAGGGCAAAGCCTAACACTTAAAACAGTCCATGTACCTTCATTGCCAGGTGTGGTGGCACACATTTCTAACTCCAACATTTAAGAGGTGGAGAACAGAAGGATCAAGAATTCAAAGCCAGTCAGTCTAGCAAACGCCTGTAATCCCAGCACTCAGGGAGGCAGAGGCAGGCAGATCTCTGTGTGTTAGAGGTCAACCAGGTCTACAAAGCAAATCCAGGACAGCCAAGGCTACACAGAGAAACCCCGTTTCAAAAAAAAATTAAGAAAGAAAAAGAAAGAAAGAAATTAAAGCCAGCCTTGGCTTTAATAGAGAGTTCAGGGCCAACCATGGCTACATGAGAATCTGAGACAGGAGAAATCTTGAGCATTAAAACTGACCTGAGCTACTCTGCATAAGTTCAAGGCCAACCTGTACTATAAGATATTTTCTAAGATTAAAGGCTTACATATTCATCAACAAAATATATGTTTCCAATTCCATATTAATAGGTTAAGAGATGGGAAAATAAAACCTTTAATTAGAGAAGTTCATTGATAGATCCAGAAATGAGAAAGATGGTTTTCAAAGATAGTTGCATGAAATGAAATACATAAAGGAAAGCCTGGTCAGGACATTGTTGAAAGGGGCAACAAAAAAAGACTCAGGAAAACTTCAAGAACTGAAAGATAAAGGATCTGCAATGAAAAGTTCAGTCACAGGTCTCTAGCAAGTTATACATTCTAGAAGAAAAAGAAAGGAAAGTTAATACAAACTATTTACAGTGAAGCACAGGTCAACAAACAAAAACCAGGCAGCTGAGCCATCATGATGTATGGGACAGTATCACCTGGTCTACTGCACAGGAGGAAAAGTATTGGGAGAAATAATGGCTGAAGAATTTCCAAATACAATTTTAAAAAAAAGCACACACACACACACACACACACACACACACACACACACACACCTTTGAGACTGTAGACATGAGTGCATATAAAGAAAACAGCACTAAGGTACATTTTACTGAAATTATTGAAAACCAGTTAAAAACAAATGGTATAGGGCTATAGAGGAGCACTGCTGAATTTGCAGAGGACCTGAATTCTATTTCCAGCATCTACAGGGTGTCTTACAGCCATCCTAATTCCAGGTCCGGGGCATCCATTACTCTCTTCTGACCTTGATGGGTACTAGGCACAAACATGGTATTCATACATACATGCAGGCAAAACATTCATGCACTTAAAAGTAAATAGGAATGATATAAGCCACATATGGTGGTGGATACCTATGGTCCCAACACTCAGGACACTGAGGTAGTAGTTGCAAGTTCAAGAACAGAGTGGGCGAGGAAATAAGACCCTGCCTCAAAAACAAAAGGGCTAGAGAGATGGCTCAGAGGTTAAGAGCACTGGCTACTCTTCCAAAGGTCCTGAGTTCAATTCCCTGCAGCCACATGGTGGCTCATAACCATCTTTATGAGATCTGGTGCCCTCTTCTGGCATGAAGGTACACATGTAGACTGAATATAAATAATAAATAAATCTTTAAAAAAATAATAAAGTGAGTAAGGTAAGAACATATTAATTTTTTTAAATAAAAAATAATGCAAACCCAGGAAATCATCCTAATTGTAGTACAAATGAACAACATAAAGAAGAAAACAGGTATAGGATTCAAAACAGTACCAACAGAATGTATATGTAGTTACCAAATGGAATGCTGGGTGGTGGCAGTGGCACACACCTCCCAGCATTTGGGAGGGAGCAGAGGCAGGCGGATCTCTGAGCTTGAGGCCAGCCTGCTCTACAAAGCGAGTCCAGGACAGCCAAGGCTACACAGAGAAACTCTGTCTCAAAAAAAAAAAAAAAAAAAAAAAAAGAGAAGAAAGGGGGGGGACACCCAAAATGAGTTATTAGATTAATTTATATTAGAGGCTGCATAATATCACAGTTGCCGTCTGGTGAGCTTGGGAAACCAGTAGCTACTTGGTTTAGAAAGCTGGGCGCTTTAAAGCATGGGACCAGTGATGCAGCCCTAGTTGGAGGCTGAAGGCTTAGCTTCAAATCACTGTTGTGATGTGCCCACAAAGACTAGAAGCAGCCGGAGTCTGGGCAAGGATAGCAAAGCAGTAAGAAGAATCAAGCTGGAACAGTGTGGATGATCTTCCCCTTTCCACCTTTTGTTTTATCTAGGCCCAGCCTGTTGGACAGGGCCACATATTCTGAGGGGTGGTTCTTTCTATTCAGTTTGTTGACTGACAAGCCATTCCTCTCTGGAAACAGATATATCAGTAAGTATGCTGTGCCAGTGTCTAGGCCTCTCTCTTCTCAAGTTAAATCGACAACTGTTGTGTCATTACTGTCTTTGTGGTGCTGATAGTGATAAAAGGAATTAAATACATGAACGTTATTCCTGTTAGTAAATGTAGTTTCTTACCGGAATATGGAACTATATAAATAAATACAAACAGAAGTTGAACATAGAAGTAAATATTTTAGGAAATGAGAGTGAGGGCTTCCCCCCCCCCCCACCCCCAGTGTTCATTTGTTGAAGAGGCTTACCAATAAGAAAATGCTAGCTGGGCAGTGGTGGTGCACGCCTTTAATCCCAGCACTCAGGGGGCAGAGGTAGTTGGATCTTTTGAGTTTGAGGCCAGCCTGGTCTACAGAGTGAATTCCAGGACAGCCAGGGTATACAGAGCAATCCTGTCTCAAAAAAGAGGGGGAGGGTTGGCTAGAATGAACTCTGATGTTGGGTTAGAGCTGGAGATGTATGAGCTCTACATATTGTAAGTATATGGAGTATGTAAGTATATCAGTATGTAGGCATACATATAGGTGTTGACTGATACATACAAATTTTATTTTCTAACTCTGGCTGCCTACAGGAAAGGCAAAGAAACAGTGCTATTCCAGTAACAATGAGGATGCTTGGACATCAGATACAGCTCTTTAATAAAAAGAATCAGGGTGCTGGAGATGGCTCAGTGTTAAGAGCACTTACTGCTTTTCCAGAGAACCTTAGTTTGGTTTCTAACTACCATGTATCTGTAACTTCAGCTCCAGAGGAACTGATTTCCTGAACAAACAGGGCATTCACACACACATAAATCTTAAAAAAATAAATAAATAAAAGGAACCAGGGTTTTCTGAAGAACTTGTTGATTTTAGAGCTAGGGTAAAAGAAATAAAAAATGGTGATGATTCTGGACTCTACGATGCCAGAAAACAACTTGTATAGATTGGAAAGGACATCGGAGTAAATCTGAAGAAGTCTTTAATGGCGGACTGAAATTAAACAATGCTACTGCATTATAATCAATAGAATATAGTATCTATTAGTCCATATTGGTAACAGTTGAATGAATAATTAAATAGGTTCAAAGAACAATTTCAAAAGAATTTTAGATAGTGTAAAAGATTTTCATTGGAGAAACAAAGTCATAGAGAAGGCTGTGCTCGCTGCCCTGTTCTCTACTCCCAAGCCTGGGCCCCTGTGTCCTCCAGGTCCCTTTGCTGTACTACTGTAATGCTCAGTTGTAGAAAATAAATATTTCAATACTGTCATTTTTATGATAAAGGGTGTACCGAGTGGCCTTTAATCCCAGCAGAGGGAGGCAGAGGCAGAGGGAGGAGTTTCTGCGTGAGTTTAAGTCCTGCTTAGTCTACATAGTGATTTCTAGGATTGCCAGCGCTGCATGGTGAGACCCTGCCTCCATAAATAAATGTAGTGCCTGTTAATGCTATTGTTGCCCTTAGCTCTTTATTTTATTGCTTCTTTGAAATGCTGGAGTGGAATATGCTCTACAAGTAAGCTCTGCCTCCCAGTTGGTTTCCTCATTTAGAGTGTGGAATTAGTAATGTGGAGTAGGGTTGTTTACAGAATTTAATTCAGGCAAAGAGCTTCTTGGAACAGTGCTGAGCACACTGAAATGTGTCTAAGCTAGTTATTATTGCATGAAAGAATTTTTTCCCTTTGGTTTTTTGAGACAGGGTTTCTCTGTGTAGCCTTGACTGTCCTGGACTCTCTTTGTAGACCAGGCTGGCCTCAAACTCACAGTGATCCTCCTGTCTCTGCCTCATTGAGTGCTGGGATTAAAAGCATGTCCCACCACGCCCAGGGTATGAAAGGATTCTTATCCTTAGATATAATATCAAGATACTTGTTTGCATGCACATACAGCTTTAAAAAAAAAAAAAGAATGTCGATACTAGAAGATGACATTTAAAAAATGCTATTAACGTACTGTTCCCGAAAGAGCTGAGACTAAAGTCTGGTTTCTTAAATTCTAGACCAGGAGACATTCAGAGGTGTCTATTTTGATTCTTAATTCCTCTCAGAGACACTTGATTTTACTTGCTAAAAATCTTTGGTGTTGACAATTTGTAAATTGATAAACATCAGCTCTCTGGATTATTACATGGGTGTGCCTAATGTTGATCATTGTGCAATTCCTGGCGGCTACAGGCTGCAGTTAGTCTTTTTGCCACTGGATGGTGCTTGTGTAACAGTTAAGTGGAATAGGGTTGACTCTTAAGACAAGACAAAACAAATTCCCACCATGTAGACTGGACTGGCTTCGAATGTGCAATGTTCCTCATGCCCCTGACTCCCCAGCAGTGGTATTATGGCATGTGCCACCGTATGCAGCCCAGGTGTGCTTTCTGATGTTTCCCTCTTGAGCAGCTGAGTGTTGATACAATGTTTACTGCAGTAAATGAGACACTGTAGTTGAGTCTCAGGAATCATCCAGAAGTAGAAACTGTGTTTACACAAGCATAACCTATGGGGGACATAGCTGATTGGATCCAATCCTGTATTTATTTCAGCAGATGACAGGATTGCAGGAGAATGTGATTATCCTCTTGGCAGCTGAGCTAGTTAATTATTTTGCTCTGGTCCCTAAATTTAAAAGAAGTATTTGTTATTTTATATGCATTGTGTTTGCCTGTGAGTATATATGTTACCACATGTGTGCCTATTGTCCACAGAGGTCAGAAGAGGTCATTGAGTCCTCTGGAACTGGACTTACAGTGGGTTGTTGTGAATGAAGCCCTGGTCTTCTGCAAGAGCAACAAGTGTTCTTAACTGCTGAGCCAATTCTGTAGTCTTACTCCCTAAATTTTGTCCTATACTTTTCTGCTTATACTGGACAAATGGGAGTATAAAAAGTAGTTGTTGATATAACAAAAGTATTTGCTTAGAAAAATATTAAGCGATAAAGTTGTGTTTGTAGCTGTGCATGGTGGCACATGTCCTATAATCCTAGGACTTGGGAGATAGAGGTAGAAAGAGTTTGAAGTCAGTGTGAGCCTTAAATAGCCAGATCCTATATGAAAACAAAATAGATTGTTTGTGACTACACGAGTAAAACTGGTGTTTTTGCTTATACATGGTGATGACCAGTTGACATTCAATGTTGGAGAGGCTATACTTGCAGTGATGCCTCCTTTGTTAACCATATTTTTGTTTCTATTAATATAGTAGGTATATAGGACAAGCCCCATGTCCACCTTGTTTTGGCTTTTTCTTTTGTTACCTAGACTCTATTTCTTATAACTTAAGAAAAACCCAGGGCTGGAGAGATGGCTCAGAGGTTAAGAGCACTGGCTGCTCTTCTAAAGGTCCTGAGTTCAACTCCCAGCTCACAATCATCTACAATGAGATCTAGTGCCCTCTGCTGGCGTGCAGGTGTACAGGCAGACAACATTGTATGCATAATAAATAAATAAATAAACCTTTTTTTTTTTTTTTTTTTTTAAAAACCCAACTTTTCAGGAACCCATTTTAAGATTTATTTATTTTATGAGAATAGATTTTTTTTTTTTCTGCATGTATGTCTGTGTGAGAGTGTTGGATCTTGTGGAGCTGAAGTTACAGTTATATGAGCTGCCAGTATGGGTACTGGGAATTGAATGCCAGTCCTCTGGAAGAACAACCAGTGCTCTTAAGCCACTAAGCCATCTCTCCAGCTCCTAGGAACCCACTGTTACTGTTATGGAACATAAGAATTCAATACCACAATATGTTCCTGGTGTTTCATTATATTTCCTTTCCACATAGTAGCATGTTCTGGTTAGGTGTTTAATCAGGTAGTGCACTGTATTGTGTCTTCTCTTGCACTCATTTTTAAACTTTTATTTGGGGTATTTAAGCCTCTTCCTCCCTTCCACCAATCTTTTAACACTAGGTAAGAGAGAGAAAGTGGAGAGAGGGGGCACAGACCCCTTTACTTCTCCCTGCTGTTTAGGGTCAATGGGGTCTTTGGGGGCTATACCAATCTCTGTCACCAGCAAACACAGCAAACAGTCTTCTCCAAGCTTTGTAGCTGAGGCTAACCCACCTCCTGAGTGCAGTGTAAGGCACCCTTCTTGAAAATAAGTTATTGTTCTCCAGGCCAGTTTGGCATGTTCTATTCATCACTCTGGTAGTGATTTCCTATCTTCCTCTTTCTTGGTTTGGTAAAACTGTCTCCTTGTATCTGTCTCAGAAGGATGCATGTGTATAGAAAGTCACACTTTGCTCAGAGTTCACACTTTGCTCCTGTTTACAAGCAGGAGAAACAGTATAGAGGTTAATATGCACACAGATGAGATCTAAAGAAGGGTTGGATGGTTGGAGCTTAAATGTCCTTTTGAGAGAGGGGAAAGTAGGTGTTAGCAAGTTAGGATTAGAAAATGATTTTTAGGGTAAATGGCTGGTCCTGGAGTAGGGGTACTCACTTAGGAGAGGCTCCTGTCTGGGGTGGTGGTGATATTTAGGGAAAATGAGGAGTCAGCTGTAATCCAGGCAGCCTGCTTTCTGTGCTCTCTTGGGTGTGAATTATCATCTGTGGAGTAGGTGTCCTATCTGTCCTGCAGGCCAGGAGACCTGTAGCTTGATGTTTTCTTGGTCTTCCTATCTGCCCTTGAACAGCTTTCCCTGATTATTCGCTGTCATTGTTGTGGGTGGGGTTAAGTGGAGTTTCTTTTGGAAAAAGTTTAGAGAACGCTTCAATTCTCAAGACTTTCCAAAGCACATCCCGTTACAGTGCCATACTCTGAGGCTTAACTGTGTCTTAACACGTGGGGCCTGAATTATTTCCTGTCTTTCATGCCTGAGACTAGATTTCATCTTGTATTAGTGAGACACACATTGAAAATACTTGGTGTGTCTATGGTATATGTATTCTGTGTTCATATGTGTACATGTGAAGTCCAGAGGCCTAATTTTGTGAGGTAGCACCTCCTACTACCTTGGGACCCTCCTGTCTTCATCTCTGTCCCCTGCCCTAGTACTGGGATCTGAATTCAGGACCTCATGCTTGTACAATGTGATGACGGTTGGCTGTAATCATCATCATAACACAGCACAGGAGAGTTTCAGTGAGGGGACTGTCCACACTGGACTGTTCTGTTGGTGTGTCGTTGGAGGGTTGTCTTCATTAAGTTTTTTGACATGGGAAGACCAGCCACTGTGGGAAGCCCACTCTCTAAGCAGAGGATTCTGAACTGTGCAAAACTGGAGAAACAGAGCACAAGCAAGTAAGTGAGGGTGTGCATCCGTGTCTCTGCCGTGGGCTGTGGGTGTGATGTGACAGCTGTTCTAAGCTCCTGCCACAGGGACTCTAGTCTATGCTTATCTATAACCTGGTATTGTGAGCTAAAGTAAAGCCTTCTGCTTTTTGTCAGGCATTTGACACAGCAGCAGAAATTAGGACAACACAGCAAGCTGTGTACTAACCAAGCCTCCCCCCACCCCAGTCTTTTTGGGTCCTAGTGTTGCTTTTGTGATGTTTACAGTTGCCCTTTAATGTGACTTGTTTTGTTTCTCTGCAAGCAAATGTCCCTCCTGGTGTTAAATTTTTCTGTGATGTGTCTTGAAATAAAGTGTACTTTCTTTTTGCTGTACTTGATGAATCTTTTGAGTTCAAAGGCAAGTCTCTTTGGTTTTAAATTTTAGAGAGATAGTGGTGGATATTGACTGGATGTAGTCATAGAAATTCAAGGAGATTGTCTGTCGGTCTCTCCTGTCTGTCTGTCTGTCTGTCTGTCTGTCTGTCTGTCTATCTATCTATCTATCTATCTATCTATCTATCTATCTATCTATCTATCTA